>NC_142134.1:45361500-45667200 GCF_024610735.1 Ursus americanus
TTTATGCAAACCCGTTTTGAAAATTTGAGATTATATACACGAATATGGGACATACCCTCATCAGTACAAGAGAGATACAGCTGGTTCTCAAAGAATGCAGTTCCTTAATTTCTTCCTCTCAAAATCATGCCAGGCTGAATCAGCCCTAAAACCCATCTATGTCATTCTTTGCTCTGCTAGCTGGCTGCACCCTGGAAAAGTGGTCCACATGGTCAAAGAAAGCTTTGAAAACCATTGGATCCCTCTCCATCTCCAGCTTATTCTCCCTACTGCCAAACCAGGTCAGAATTCTCAAGCAGATGCATTGGGATATATGGTTTGAACTCTTTACAGCCTAGTCTTTCTGTCCTTTGTTTCCTCATAACCCCATAGAGTTCCTGGCCACATAATCTTCATGCAGGTGGGTGTATTTCTTACACCGTATTTTCATGGTGTCATATTTTCAAATTAATAAGCCTCTATTGGCTGTTGGACTCAAACTGAGATGTGTGGAATATGTGATATAGTATGAAAAACCTAAATGAAAAAACACCCTTCACAGTGTTATATATATATATATATATATATATATATATATATATATATATATATATATATTTATTTATTTATTTATTTATTTATAATTTTTTTTAAAGAAAATTTTGGATTAGGGGTGCCTGGGTGGCTCAGTTGGTTAAGCATCTGTCTTTGGCCCAGGTCATGATCCCAGGGTCCTGGGATGGAGCCTGTATCCACCTTCCTGCTCAGTGGGGAATCTGCTTCTCCCTTTCCCTCTGCCTCTCCCCCCACTCATGCTCTCTCTCTCTCTCAAATAAATAAATAAATGAAATCTTTTTTAAAACAAAGAAAGAAAATTTTGGATTAGAAGTCTTTTGACACATCTATGGTTTTAAGAGTAAAAAACAAAGTATGGCGTTAACTTTTTCTTTATGGAAGTCCAGCTGGAATGCTCTATCCTTAGATCTCATGATGAACTCTTTGTCATCTGGATCTCAGCTCAAATAGAACTTTCTCTAAGGGACCTTCCCTGAGTACCCAATCTAAACATCCTCGACTCTCTCAATACATTATCCATGACACCTACCACTCTTGTAATGTCCTTTTTTATTCATGTGTTTGTTGCATGTTACCTGCCTCCTACACAGTGAGCTGCATGGGAAGCTTACTAGAGTCTAGGACTAGACTGTCTTACAAACCCGTCTATAGCAGCACCCATGTCAGTGCCTGGCACATAGATTCTTGTTATTTGAATGAATGAATGAATGAATGAATGAATGGAAAATTGAGCCTTTACTCCATGTCAGGCTCTGAACCTGTGCTTCATATGTAATCTGACAACTGTAAACTGTGCAAATTATTCCCAATTTATAGCTGAAGACTCAAGGAGGTTAAGTCATAGCTGAGAAGACTGGTGCCAAAGCCTGATCTCTTCCCACTATTGATAAGGATTCTGATTTCTCTTGTCTTTCCCACACAATTAATTATAATTAATCACAGGTATTAAGCATTGAGTTTGAATACATCTTGTTGGAACTAAATGCATGAGTAAAGCAGGAAAAACATCTAAGTTCAAACAAGCAAGGGTAATTCACAAACCCTCCTTACAGATCTTGGGTAAACAAGGGTGGATATACTATTAATAGTCTGACTTACTGGTTTAGGAATTATTTAGACAAAGGTCATGCAGTCTATCTAGGAAATAATTCCAGATCCAGCGGCTTTAGTAGCCACTTCCAAAACTTCAGCTTTTGAGTAGTTTGTGAGTTTTTCAGGCATTTTCTCTTTCTTTGTGTCCCTTCTCTCTCTTGCTGGCAATAGTTTTGGCTAGTTCACTGATACCCTCTCCAACTCCCTCCAGCCCCCCCCCTTTTTTTTAGTTTAAACTCTCTGCATCAAAGAATAATTTGGAGGAGCCAAGTGGAGAGGAAACCCAGGAAGTTGTTAGCAACTTTGGAAAGGCATTCTTGCCACGCCCTTCACTCCTCCCACCTTCATGTCCTTACCGGGTAAATTAGAAATCAGCCCTCGCCTGGACGCGGGGAAAACTGTCATTTCAGTTGAGACACACCCTTTCTGTCAGCCGGTGCGCTCCCAGGTATTCCCGTCCCTACTTTTTTTTTTTTAATTTTTTAATTTTAATTTTATTTTTTTAATAATACATTATATTATGTTAGTCACCATACAGTACATCCCTGGTTTTTTATGTAAAGCTCGATGATTCATTAGTTGTGTATAACACCCAGTGCACCATGCAATACGTGCCCTCCTTACTACCCATCACCAGCTTACTCCATTACCCCACCCTCCTCCCCTCTGAAGCCCTCAGTTTGTTTCTCAGAGTCCATAGTCTCTCATGCTTCATTCCCCCTTCTGATTACTGCCCCTGTCTTCTCCTACGGATCTTCCTAGTTCTTATGTTCCATAGATGAGAGAAACCATATGATAATTGTCTTTCTCTGCCCGTCCCTACTTCTATCCTGGCTCACACGCGCGTTCTGTACCGTGACTTCGGAAAGTGGGCCAGTGTTGTAAACACCTGGCAAAGAGCAAGTGGCCTGACCCAGCGATTTTTCAGGATTCCGTGGGGGTCCGAAACCCCAGCCCAGCAGGCAGTTAACAAACCTACCAATGACTGAGCCCAGTTCCCGGTCTCCTCTTCTGTTGGGCTCTGGCCTTAAGTAGCCAAGAAGTGACTGCACAGCGAGTCAGACGCGAGGCTAGCAGGGTTGCAAAAGTTTTCATCTCGAAGACAGATGTGGATGACCCAGGCGGGTCCAGAGCCCTCCTCCGAGGCCGAGGGCGCCTGACCTCCCCCACAGGGTCTGACCCTCTGGAGCCAACGCAGGGCGCAACACAGACTCCCGCCCAGTCCCAGGGCACGCCCTGTGCCCACCAGGTGACTTCGACCGCCGACTCTGGAAGCGAGTCTGAGTCAGAGGAAGCGTCTTTCTGGGACGAGACTTGGGAATATTCCCCCAGCACCCCGATTTTCCCCGTCACGACACCCAGCACGCTGTAATTTACATGGGTCTGTCTTCTGGACCAGAGAGGGAGCCACGTATGTCTATCTTGTTCTACTCAGGCTTTCCCAGAGTCTGGCATATTGTACGCACCAATAAATATCTATTGACTGGCTCAAAGACTGAATGAGTAAACGCGCGAATGAATGCGTTACGAGTCGGTATATTCATTTCTTTTCTCAAGTACCCGGGACCGCCCACCCGGTCTCGTCACCACCCTAGATGCCAGGTCCCTGGGCTGGGGAGAGACACTCACCTTCCTGGCAGGGCTCTCCAGGCGGTAGCCTCACCTGTCCCCCCATGGTCCCCAGTCCGGGCTTCTCGGAACAAGCTGTCGCTCCTCCTCCACCCCGGCCTCTCCTCCTTCCCAAGGACTCGCGACGGGGCGGAGCTGTAGTGTATGGGACTGGAGAGCGCTCACTCCACCACCGGGCAGCTTCAGCCAATGGGATGGATGGACCTCCGCGCGAGCCACGCCCCCGGGGTCTTGGCTGGGAACTAGTGCCCGGTGTTTGGACCGCGGCTGCAAATCCTGGTCCCTCCTGGGACAGGCGGGAGCGGCAGCGGCCTCTCTGGTGTGCGGCTGGAGCCGCGCAGGGGACACTTCTCAGGGTCCCTCAGAGCGTGGAGGCCGCCGAGCCAACTCTCTGGCATTTTAGTGGAGTAAAGTCTGTGCTGAGTACCTCTTCTGGCTTCTTCCGAGGTCCAAAAATTTTCGTCTTTCTGAGAGCCCTGCTGCAGATGTTAGTGGCTTTGTAGGGAAGTTGCTCGCCATTGGGCTTCTGCTCTGATTACCTGCTAAAGTTGATTCTAACAGATTTTGCCCTTTGGGTGCTATCAGAAGCTTCCAATTTTCACCTTTCTTCCCATGCTATTCCTTCTCCACCAAGCCATCCACACGTGAAAGCCTGTGCCTTGTATTGTTGAACGGACTGATTGATCTTAACTCTTCGTTTATCAGCCTAAGAACAGGAAAAGCAAGATTGAGGCCGCTGCCATGAAACTCTTAGGTAATAAAGTTAATAGCACAGTTTATAACCCAGAGCAAAGGCAAGGTGAGCAGAGGAGAGACTTTTTTTCTTCTTTGTTGAACCAGTGCACAGAGGCACTCCATTCTTGCGGTGAAGGTTTTAGCAGGAATTATACCCATTTCATATTGCATGATGACTTACTGACCAAGCCTTTCAGTAACTAGTGAGTTAAGTTACTTAACCTTACTCTTTGCCTCTGATCCCTCATCTGTAAAAAGTGGCCGTTAGTAGGGTTGTGAGATATAATGGGTATATAATGCCTACGTACGCAGGGCAAAGCAAGAATATCATAAATGTTAGCTATTACTATTTTGTGGGAATAAGTCGTTTCAGTTTGAGCATTGCCTCTGCTTTAAGATGTATATTTATTTAATATGTATATTTATTATTTTAGTTTTCTTTCTTTCCTTCTACACTGACTTTAATTTACTGTTCTTCTGGTTTCCAAGGTGCAAATATAGATCATTGATTTGAAAACTTTATTCCTCCTAATTCAAGCATTTAAAACTAATTTGGGGGCGCCTGGGTGGCACAGCGGTTAAGCGTCTGCCTTCGGCTCAGGGCGTGATCCTGGAGTTATGGGATCGAGCCCCACATCAGGCTCCTCTGCTATGAGCCTGCTTCTTCCTCTCCCACTCCCCCTGCTTGTGTTCCCTCTCTCGCTGGCTGTCTCTCTCTCTGTCAAATAAATAAATAAAATCTTTGAAAAAAAAAAGAAACTAATTTGCCTTCACATACTGTTTTAGCTGAATACAACAAATTCTGATGTGTTTTTATCATTTAGTTCAAAATACTTTAAAACTTTCTTAGTGGAGGCGCCTGGGTGGCACAGCGGTTAAGCATCTGCCTTCGGCTCAGGGCGTGATCCCGGCGATCTGGGATCGAGCCCCACATCGGGCTCCTCTGCTATGTGCCTGCTTCTTCCTCTCCCACTCCCCCTGCTTGTGTTCCCTCTCTCGCTGGCTGTCTCTCTCTCTGTCAAATAAATAAATAAAATCTTTAAAAAAAAAACTTTCTTAGTGATTTCTTCTTTGACCATGGGTATTTAGGAGTATGTCGCTTGATTTCCATCTATTTGGAGATTTTCCAGACATCCTTCTCTTATTGATTTCTGATTTAATTCTGTTTTGAACACAGAATATATTCTTATAGCCCTCTGAAATTTATTGAGATTTGGCTTCTGGCCCAGCATATGGCCTATCTTGGTGAATGTTCCAAGTAAAATTTAAAAGAATATAAATTCTGCAGTTGTTGTATAAATGACAGGTTAAATTGGTTGCTCAAAATCTAGTTTATTACTGATTTTTACATTTGTTCTATCAATTACTGAGAAAGAAGTGTTAAAATCACATGCAATTGTGAGTTTGTCTATAAATTTAGTGATGCTAGTTTTTGTTTCATGAATTTTTGAAGATTTGTCATTAGTTGCACATACAAGTAGGATTGTTATGTATTCTTAATGAGTTGACACTTTAATCATTTTTAAATGTTCTTGTTTATTTCTAGTAATTTTGATTTGAATTTACTTTGATATTAATATAGCTAAACCAGCTGTTTTATTACTAGAGTTTACATGTTTTACCTTTTTCTATCTCTTTACCTCTATATTTGAAACATTTCTTGTAAATGGGGCTCCTGGGTGGCTCAGCTGGTTGAGCAGCAGACTGGGTTTCGGCTCAGGTCATGATCTAGTGGTAGTGAGATTGAGTCCTGTGTTGGGCTCTGCGCTCAGTGTGGTGTCTGTTTCAGATTCCCTCTCCATCTCCCTCCAGCTCATGCACTCCCTCTCTAATAAGTAAATAAAATCTTTTTAAAAAGCCATTTCTTGTAAATGACATAAAGATGCATTTTATTTTATTCCACCAAAGACTTGCAAAGACCCCTTGAAGATATCTGGAGCTCTTTCGCTGCACAGCTCCTCCTCACTGGAACTCTGTTCTGCAAATTCTAGCCACTTTGGTCTCCAAACTCCAGACTCCCCAATTAAGCAAAACTGTTGGGCCCTGCCTTATCTCCTTTTTCTTATGTCATGGTTCAGAAGTTGCCTTTGGGCGGGGTTCAACTCATTTTCTCCCCTTCTCTCAAGTATCACACTCCTGTGCTGTTGTCCAATATTTTGAAGACAGTTTTTTCATATCTTTTGTGCAGTTTGGAATCAAGCTACACTGTCATGAGCAAAAGCTAAGACCATAGTATAGGTGACTTATAGGAGCCAAATGCAATGTTGGAACATGATATTTGAAATTAATGGTTTATTTCTGAATCTAGGTATCATGAGTTGTATTAACAAACAGTACAGAGATTGCCCACATAGAAATTAACAAAATGATGTAAAATCTATGATGACTCAAGAAGTATGATCTAACTTGAATACATTACTTACCTTGACTCTTAGCATGTTCGGAATGGTAACTGGTGTTTGCTCCTGTCACCTGCACCTGCTATCCTATAGCTACCATGTGTGAGTGCGTCTCCCTCCTCGTTGGCCAGGTTGGTTTCCAGATTGGCAATGCCTGTTGGGAACTCTGTTGCCTGGAACACTTCCAACCCAATGGCCAGATGCCAACTGACAAGACTACTGGAAGAGGAGATGACTCCTTCAACACCTTCTTCAGTGTTTATAGACCTGGAACCCATAGTCATTGATGAAGTTGACACTGGCACTGACTGCCAGCTTTTCCACCCTGAGCAGCTCATCACAGGCAAGGAAGATGCTGCCAATAACTGTATTTGAGAGCACTACACTATTGGCAAGGAGATCATTGACCTTGTCTTGGACCAAATTTGGAAATTGGCTGATCAGGGCATGGGTCTTCAAGGCTTCTTGGTTTTACACAGTTTTGGAGGGGGAACTGGTTCGAGGTTCACCTCCATGCTGATAGAATGTTTTTCTGTCGATTATGGCAAGAAGTCCAAGCTGGAGTTCTCCATTTACCCAGCCCCCCAGATTTGCACAGCTGTAGTTGAGCCCTACAACTCCATCCTTACTACCCACACCACCCTGTAACACTCTGATTGTGCCTTCATGGTAGACAATGAGGCCATCTATGACATCTGTCATAGAAACCTTGATACTGACTGCCCAGCCTGCACTAACTTTAACCACCTTATTAGCCAGATTATTTCTTCCATCACTGCTTCCCTCAGATTTGATGGAGCCCTACATGTGGACCTGACAGCATTCTAGATCAACCTGGTGCCCTACCCCCACATCCATTTCCCTCTGGCCACATATGCTCCTGTCATCTCTGCTGAGAAAGCCTACCACGAACAGCTTTCTATAGCAGAGATCACCAGTGTATGCTTTGAGCCAGCCAACCAGATGGTGAAATGTGACCCTCTCCGTAGTAAATTCTGACTTGCTGCCTGTTGTACGGTGGTGATGTGTTTCCCAAAGATGTCAATGCTGCCATTGCCACCATCAAGACCAAGCGTACCATCCAGTTTGTGGACTGGTGCCCCACGGGCTTCAAAGTTGGCATTAATAGACCCACCCAGACGTGTACAATAATGAAACCCAGTTGTCTTTGACATTTTGCCAAGTTTCAATCACTCTAAAACAATCTATTTTACAGATTTGATTTTTTTTTTGTTATAAAGGTATGTTTTTCAAGATGAAGACAAAATACATTTTATTTAATACTTCACTAGCTTGATTTTAAATATACAGGCATGTGGTATGTAGGCATCTATGTGTTCTCTTGCCTCAGTCTTGCTAATGTTAGGGGTGAACCTGTGGGAGAAGTGGCACAGCGATCAAATTTAAAAGGTTAGGTATCATATAGATGATTATCCGAGAAAGCTGAATCGAAAGCCAGTTTTGAAAAGGGCAATAAGCAACCATATTTCCACTGTAGATTCTGCAAAAATCCTAGCATGTGGAAAGCACCAAGTTACGAAATTTGAAATGTTTTCATATTTACCTAAAAGACTTAAAAAGACTTAAAACCACACACTTCTCCATGATAGATTCATTCCTACTCTGAATCCTTTTGAGACTTTCTATATCTAGTTACTTTGTTTACTGAGAAATTTGATACTCTAATAGTAAATTACTAATAGTGAGCTTCAGGAACTATTTTTCAGTAAAATAATAATAATCTTAATAGTTACATAATCGAGGACCTGATTTGTGCCAGACACTGTGGGAAGAGTTTTAATGTAGATTATCTCTAATTACCATAACCTGATGAAAAGAAGCCTTTCCATTATACCGATGAAAAAAACAGAGGCTCAGGGAAGTTAAATAATTTGCCCAAGACCAAAGATGCAAGTCTACATTAGTCTGACTCCACAGTCTATTATTTCCAATATTCTAAGCAACTATTAATATCAGGTGCTAAAATTCTATTACTCAACTTCTCCTTGTATGTAAGAGGATTAATCAAAATTCTGTTATGTTTTTGAGGCCAGTTAAGTTCAGACATAATAATAAACATTTTATTTATTTTAAATTGCATAATTTAGGAGGGAGTCTTATAATTTCAGTTATTATAGAATTAACGGTAGACAGTAGAGATGCAGTAATGAACAACACAGACACAGGCCTTGCCTCCATGGAGTTTACAGGGAAGACAAACATTAAACAGTTAATTACATGACATTTCATTATTATGGTTATAAATGTTGAGGAGATATCACTGACCACTCTGGCTAAAAGTCTTGGTGGGTTGGAAGACAGATGATCAAATATTTACTTAATTTAAGGACAAGAGCCAGAATCCCTCGAATCACATGATTTTTGAAATGAAAATACAGGAGTCAGTGTCATGCAAATGAGCATTTATAGTTAGAGGCGGTTTAAATAGGATTATAAAGATTAGAGGGAGCTGACAAAGCAAGACCCAGCAGCAGACTAAAAGTAGCCTACTAAACAGATAATCCAATGTGGCTATGTTCTTTCCATCAGTCAAGGTTACTGCAGGTCCCAGGAAAAGAAATCCATTGGTAGATGGACTGGGTCAAGCTAACCACATTTCAGAGGGGAAAACAGGACAAAACAAAGCATACTCTTACCCTTTTAAGTTTGAGTAAACCAGAAAAATATCCTAGTATGTACATTTTATGTGTGACAGTAACATTCCTGCTAACCGTCACTTTCAGCAGAGATAATTTTCCCCTGGTAGTCTTCCAGTCCAGCTCCTTTTCTCCCCAAATCTTGGGGGTCCTTGTAAGTGCTTCCTCCGCTCTTGATCACCTTGTATTGTAAACATCTCTTCTTCGGCCTGTCTCCCTCCTGGTTACTGTCTTTAAGGAAAAGGCTTGTGTGTGCTCCCAGACCTTCAAACAGTGCCTAGTGCAGTCTGGTGCTTAGGAATTACATGTTGAATGAACAAATAAACACTTAAACGAGTTCTATGCCTCTATGAAGTATTAGTATTTCACATTGTTAAGTGCTCTACACATAAAATACAGATTTTCATTAAAAAAACAAATGAATTATTTCATTTGGTCATACTTTACTAGAACTATATAATGAATTATCTAGAAACAAGATATAATGGTTCTACAGCTTTATGCAAGTTAGCTATTTAATAGCTGCACGTACCTGGCTACCAGAAGTCCCACGACAACATATGGAGGACAGGTGAGGCTCAACCATGGGCTGCAGAGCTCCCGTTCAGATGCCGTCCAAGAGCTCAGAGGAAAGGGAAGGACAGTGAGAGCACATTTACTGCGCATACCAAAAGTGTGTGGTACACTATAACCTTGCTCCATTCGTCTTCACAAAAACCAAATGAGGTAGGCATTACATTTTCATTTTAAGATAAGGAAATTGAAGCTCAGAAAGATCAAGTCATTTTCTCTAGACTACACAGCTAATGAGCATTGTCCCAAGAGTCGGTAACATTCAGTCCATCCTTAATTATGGTTTTGGAGGGGAAAAGGTACAAGAAAGAAGTGAGAGCCAGTAAAGCAAGGTGCATTTGAGAAAAAACAAATGAGTCACTCCAAAGGGGTAAAGAATTTCATGTGAGTGTGTGTGTGTGTGTGTGTGAGAGAGAGAGAGAGAGAGATGGAGGGACAGAGAGAGAGGGATTTGATGAGCGACAGAAGCAGGAAAATGTTGCCCCGCAGCCGGGAAAGCTGACCTAAAGCCTGCAGAGCTTGGATGAGGCTCAAATATGTGCTGTTTGCTACATTCCTTGAGGGTCTCACCACTGCCTGTATATCTCACCAACAGTTAATATTGAACTGAATGATAAGCAGCACAGGAATCTTGCAAAAGTAGTTTTAGGAGTGGAAATTCAAAGAAATTTGAAGAAACTTTTGTAATCTGATACTCCCAGCATGCCCCCTTCCTTTTGATTATTACTAAGTCAATAACCACCAGCCTCACAAGGCAAACATGTGCAGCCCTCTCTGCCCCAGGGTCCTGTCCCTGTACTACTTAAATGAACTTAGTAAGTTGCACGGGAAATGTCTCAAGAATTCTTTCTGGACCACTGCACTTGACGACCTGGCATTAAGATTCACTGGGGCAAGAGCTATTTTATAATCACAAGTTCTATGAAGTTTCATGATGTCAACCGGAAGTTAACTTGGCAGGAGGAAGAAATTTTTATTAGAATTATTGCTCCAACTATTTAATTCATTAAATCATTTAAGAAAGTTTCAAATAAGAAATAATCTATGAGAAAATGAATATTCCATAGCTATATATGGGAACAAATTCCCAATCTGTCATCTTGTTTTATTTTTACATGTATTTGTTTTAATTTTATCTTTCACTTAAGAGATTGGACTAGAAAAAGATTGCTCTAATTAAACTTAGTCTATTTCCTAACCAGAAAAATGTCTTTTCAACTTCTAAAAGAAACCAGGCAAATTTATGAGAGCAAACTAATTATTATAAAATAAAGCTTAATTCTGCTACTTGTCTTTTTAAAATTATAATACCAGCCACTTATCAAGTGTTTACTATGCTTCGGGAACTGTAAATTCTTCATATTACGATAGCTCATTTTAATCCTCATAACAAACCTGCAAGGTATTATCATGTCCGTTCTATGAAAATTGAAACCGAGGCCAGAAGTTTCACTTACCATGCTCCAAATCGTGAGCCAGGGAACAGTGGGTCTGAGATTCAATCTCAGGCCTGTGACTCGGAAACCTCTGCATTTAAATCTAACACAGGGTCACGGAAATAACCTCCCCCCAGAAGTGGGTAGCGATAATTGGCATAAGAGAGGCAGAGTCAAGGTGAAGACTAGATTTAAGAACAAGAGTCTTCCGTATTAGACAACAAGTAGCAATTTTCTGAAAACTCTTACTCCCAAGAAGTAATATCTAGCTGAGAATATTAAAAAGGTCCTCAGAGAGTTGAATGATAGATCCAAATCGGATGATTAAGACAGTTAAAATATTTCAAGGAGCAAATTTCTTAGATGTGAGGAGCATACTAATAATGCAAAAAGTAATAGTTAAAAACTATTATTTTTGAGTACTTATGTGCAGGTAATATGCTAAGGGAGTTACAGGTGCATGCAAACAGCAGTGTTTTCCCATATACAATGCTTTTTGCTGTTGCTGTTAGAGACACATCGCTGAAATGGGGGACCTGATCTGATTTTTCATGCTTTTACCTTCCAGATAGTAGGGCATGCGGTGCTCTGGAGTCAGATAGGACTTGGTGCAGGGCTGCCGGATAAAAAAAAAACTGAACACCCAGTTAAATTTGAATTTCCCATGAACATCAAATAATTTTTCAGTGTAAGTTTGTCTCATGCAGCATTTGGGATATACTGTATTTTCATTTGGTAACTCTGGGAAGCATATCGGGGTGTAAGTCCCAGCTAACTCTGATACAATACTAGCCATTGTTTCCCCGGGAAAATTGCTTCACCTGCAAGCCTTCATTTCCTCCTTTGTAAAATGAAGTAGGTACAGTAACTACGTCACAGGACTGTGAGGGTTTCAAACATTTACATAGCGGGGAGAAAAGTTAAATTCCGCTCTGCCTCGAGAAGTTCTCTTGGTGTGTCTCTTCATTACTTACTTACTATCTCTTCTACGGGTGATTTTAACATTTGCTACCATTTCGTGCTTTTTTGAAACTTTTACAATTAATTTAGAGAGATGGGTTTAAGATACCTCCGTGTTATGCAAATCAAGGGGCTTATTTTCCTAAATAGATTACATAACTCTGCTTAAAGAGACTGACACTATAACATTTTAGCATAAAACTAAATTGTGACCTAAGTGGCTACCTTGGTTAGTTTTGAGGAAGTTTGTAACAGAGTGGATTGATCAAAAACAGCCATTCTAGCAGTTTAAAGGGTACATGTTTAACTTACAAACGTGTTTAAGTTGCAAAAAAGTAAGTTAAAATAGTATATTTGGTAACATACTACTTGAAAAATTGAAAGAAGTCAACAAATTACAAATGATAGTCATTCACTTAATGTTATAAAGTCAAACAGGTAACCAGATTTTCTGGAAATTATACTGGCAATACAAATTTAAAGTAATAAAAATGGTAATACACTTTAATCTAGTAATCTCATTCCTAAGAAAATAGTAAGTAATCACAGGTATACATAATGATTTAAAAATAAGAACATTTCTTTTGAAAAATTTAGACCAGAGGGAAAATGTCCAATGAAGCGGAAATCAATCCATGCATTTTGTAATAATGGACTACGATAGAATATGATGCAGTCTTCAAAAGGACGCTTTAGGTACATATTTAGTAATGTAAAAATAATAATATAATATTAAATAAAACCAGAATGATTTTATATAAAAACTATATATAGGAGAGTATAAGCCAAAATGTTAATATTGATTAAGATAAGAATATGAGTAAGGTAAACACGTTTCAGTTTTATTTTCTTCCTTTCTATAATATCCACATTTTATGAAACATGTTTTCTTTTATAATTAGAAATTAAATATTACTTTTAAAATTCTAGAACCCAAAAGCCAACTTTCCAAAAGAAAAGAGTACTCAGTACTCTGCTAATTTTCTCTGTCAGGCACCGTGGGGTATCTCCCCTTTTGAGAGCCTCAGAGCCCACTGGGTGCTGAGGCCATTCAACTGAAACAGTAAACATTACTGGGTTGTTCAACGGCTAATTAGCCAGCAGGACAAATAGTGCAAGTAAGTATTGGTGAAAGAATGATGTATTTTTGTAGCTGATAGATTGAAATGAAAGCAGTTTTGCTAAATGGAGACAGTATTTATTGCATGCTTTCAGTCATAAGCCAAAGTTTTGAAACTATGTAAATTGTCAAATGTTGCACTAAAAATTCTTAGGGAAATTTATTTTTGGGTCATTAGAATAACACTTAGATGCTAACTGGCATATCTTAAATGTTTTTTTGCACAGCTAAAGTATGAATTATTCTTTCAGGGGGATTCAGACTCATCCTATTTTATGTCTTGACCAGATATGTTTCACACATGCAATTCTTTCACAAAATACACAATAAACAGATGAATGAATAAATAATTCACTCTGTTTATATTTTAATAGTTTTAATATGATGGCACTGTATTTGGAGATTTAATCATTCGTTGTAAAAACCTAAATAGTTCTTTCAAGATTATAACCCTGGGTGAATTGATAGTGTAACTTTAATAAAATCCATTGGGCAGTGTTACCCTTGGCTAACTTTACTTTCAGATTTGTTACGAGGTGTAGTTCTGAGCTGTTAACCCCCTTTTATCCCTAACTCTTATACATATTAATAAGCTCGGGGTCAAGCTAAGGATAATGATGATTTGGTTGCTGTTATTTTCATCCATATATAAATCCGCAAATCCAATACTGACCCATGAAAATCCTCCTTTGACAACGCCACAGAACTGTTTCTTTCCTTGGGAATGATTAGGAAAACTAGCCATTTGCACATGTTTAAAGAAAGGAAAAAGATCAGCATATTTATTATTTAAAAAGATTAGGACTTGGATTTTGACAATGTCAAGATTTACACTATATCCCTGTTTATTTTGGATACACCACTGACTCCCATTTCTAGAAGACACAGATAAATTGCTTAAGCAACCAAAGGTAAGAACCCAGTAGTAATTACTGTTGTATTTTCACATATGCTCATACCTCTGTTTTGATTTATTGAAGTATCAGCATTTGCTTTGTTTTCTATCTTACATGCTTTCTATTTACAGCCGATGATTGCTTGTATTTTTCACAGATAAGTGAATATTCTACTAAAATACATTTTTAGTTAAAAATAATAATAAATAAAGACCTGGTAATATGATTCTACTAATCTGAATATCACAACACAGTAAATACTACCTCCTTTTTTGCAAATTTCAAGTTCATTTTTAGAAGTCAGAAACAAGAACTTTGGCAGGTGTGTCTTTCAGCAAAGGAAGTATCATATACTGGGTTTTCTTTCTCTTTAAAATGTTTGAAGATTGCACACCACTAAATTCATATAAATCTTCATAAAAAATTAACTCCTGAAAATATAGAGCTCATCGAGAACTTCTTAAGAGTTAGGTACTTTATAAACATTATTATAGCAACCTGCACACTCCCTTTTAGAGATAAATAAGTGGTCTAAAGAGATTAATGGGTTCCTCAAGGCAAAATATTACTGTTGTGTGATGGAGCCAAAATTGGTATCACGTTGCCTTCTTTTATTTTTTTTTATTTTTTATTTTTTTTAAAGATTTTATTTATTCGACAGAGATAGAGACAGCCAGCGAGAGAGGGAACACAAGCAGGGGGAGTGGGAGAGGAAGAAGCAGGCTCATAGCAGAGGAGCCTGATGTGGGGCTCGATCCCATAACTCCAGGATCATGCCCTGAGCCGAAGGCAGACGCTCAACCGCTGTGCCACCCAGGCGCCCCTACGTTGCCTTCTTTTAATTCTCCATGATAGGCATGTATACTTTAATTAGACTTTTCATTACTGTCATGTTTTATTTTTATAAATTTAAAAACTACTCTTTAGGGGTACCTGGGTGGCTCAGTCAGTTAAACATCTGCCTTCTGCTATGGTCATAATCCTAGAGTCCTGGGATCAAGCCCCGCATCAGGCTCTCTGCTCAGTGGGGAGTCTGCTTCTCCCTCTGCCCCTCACCCCGGTCGTACTCTCTCTCTCTCACTCTCTCAAATAAATAAATAAAATCTTTAAAAAAAACCTACTCTTGATCATTTTTTATTGTGCCAAGATTACGGGATTATAAATACTTGTCATTTCATTCTATGTTAGAAAGTTAGACATTATTAAACTAAGTTTTTAAGATGTTCCTATCCATAAGCACATGTCTTATAATTGGCTTTTTACATTTTGATCTTTTTGTTTATACACCCCTTAATTTGTTCAATTACATTAGTTCGTTCACTTAGCATTCTTTCCATAAACATCTTTCATCATGTCTTTGTTAGATCAAGCAGGCAGACAAAAGAGGATGAGGGAGGGAGGAGTATCAGAGAGTAACTGTAAATTAAAGACCCAATAGTTATTGACTATACTTTATATGCCATAGAGGATACACCCTCTTTTCTCTACGTTGGAATGTTTTTAAACCCTGATCACAAAATAATCTCAGTAGGCAAAAATGTATACAAGCTACATTCTCTGCCCACAGTCAAAGTTAGAAATAATAAGTGAAATTTAAATTAAAGACCCTACCCCTTAGAAATGAAAAAAAAAAAAAAGCAGGGGTAGGGTTGGTGGGGAAGAATTGTCAAATATGTCTTTAGGTGAAGATAGCAAAACAGTGATTATGGAACTTTCTCTTTTCAGGGAGGTGATGTTTTTAGGCTGTGAAGTTAATATGTGTAAAAAGTTTGGATAAAATAGATTATTTTCTACAAAAACAAATGTCTAAATTTAATTTTAGAAGTAAAAATTAAATTGATGAAAAATTACAGGCAAAATTGAAAGAAGGGTCCAAGAACTACTTCCAAAAAATGCCACTTGTAACTTAAATATTTTTTACTTATTAATTTATTCAACAAATATTTATTTAGTACCTATTGTGTGCCAGGCACTGTCTTATTGTGTCCCCATCAATAGGTCAAAGGAATAAATCCTTATAATGCCAGAACATTTCACCTTGGGTAAGAGTACATGGGAACTGGGCTGCCATATTTTAAGTTTTGGCTGTGCCACTAGCCAAATTTTCCATAGCTGGTGCTATATCCCCTTAAAGGAGAAATATAATGTACCTCCCCTTCAGCAGACAACCACTGTGTAAATATTTTGAGCTATGCTATGAATTATGCTAATATAGTCAAAAAAAGTATACAGCCTATGTTCTCTGGCCACTCTTTATGCAGAACAAGTGATTGTAATAATACCTAATGGTTCTTAAAAGTACAAATATTCCAAAGTACAAATCAATTTAGCTTTAATTCATATGGCTTTAGTTGATGAGAAGGTAATTGATAAATTTCAACATCTATTTTTGATAAAATAGGAAATTAGTATAAAAAAACTTTAGCATAATAAAGACAATTTATCTGAAATCAATGGGCAAAAACAGGAGAAATTCTAGATACTGAAACAAGACAAAGAGTGCTGATATATTATCTAACATTGTTCTATGATTTCTATTCAACACAATAAGATAGGAAAAAAGAAATAAAGTACACAGTTCGTGGAGATAAAATTAGTATTACCTGTGGCTAATATAATTGTCTACTCAAAAAACCTCAAGGGATTAATTTAAAACTATGAAAACTAATAAAAACTTCAGTAAGATAATAGGCTACAAAAATAAATACATAAATTAATAATTCTCTTATAAGCCAGTAATTACTAGTCAATACAATAAAAATAGATCTTATTTTCAAATAAAAAATTTAAATACGAAGAGTGTATTTAATAGGAAATGTGCATAGCTTAAAGAAAATTATAGGTTTACAAAGCAAAATTTTAAAAGCCAACAATAAATGAGATGTCATTTGTCATGTGATTTTAATATATTAAGCACATTGAGTCTCCCCAAATTAATTCATACACCTAATGAAATCTCTTTTTAAAACACACTGTGTTCTAGGGAACATTTCTTTACCTTCTTCACATACTGTTTCCTTTGCCAAGAATGCTGATTTCCTCTACTGCCTGGCAAATTCCCACTCATCCTTCAAGATCCAGTTACATATCCCCTGCTTTGGAAAGCTTTTTGTGAATCTCCCAACTGTACAGAGTTGGCCTATGCACACACAAAATTGTCCTATTAGATTTTTATTACTTACAGGGTTCTCTTTATTAACTTCGCTAGGGCTGGAAGCCTGTCTTAATCAACAATCCATCCTTTCTCTTCTCTTTCTCCCTCCCCACCTCAGCAAGATACATGGTGCTGCTGTTTACACAGCACGAGCTCAACAAATGTTGAGAAGCAAAAATAGTAAGTGTGAATTAGAGTGTTAACTGCAAATTGTTTGCAAGTAAAAATATCAGTACTCTTAATATGTTCCTTTTGGGGATAAGGTATACATTTGTAAGAAAAGAAGGAAAAAAATTATCCTAAATGTCAAATACTCATTGTGACTGACAAAATCTCCAGGTAATCAGAGTCCAGGGGACCTCAAGTGCTGGACTCTAAGTATTTATTTGCCTTTTTATATGTTTATTTACCTTCATGATTTCCATAAAAAGTTTGTATTTGTGTTGTCCCAGGGCATATACAGAGAGAAAGGAAGTTCTCTGTCCTTCAGAGGCTTAGAGAACCTCGGGAAAGTAGGACATTCATGTGCAAACATAGGTATATATACAAAGAGGGAAGTGCTTAGGGCCAAAGGAATTATTTAAAATAGTGTGTGTGTATGTGTGTGTGTGTGTATAGATGGTGAAATTACAATAGATTTTGTGGAAGATGGAACTCTATGTTAGACTTTCCCCAAACATCTCTCATCAGTATGCATTTCCTGAGTAATTCCACTGCGAAACAGATGTTGGGGTGAGATATCTTAACATAAGAGGCAAGGAAAACTTCGGTTAATCAGAATTTATTAATTTTGGGGGATCAGTTTTTAGAATTCTGCGTAGCTTCTGATTCAAAGGAGAAAGAGGAAAGATAACACATTAAAGCCTCCAACCATGGCAGAAAGTCTTTGTTCTTACCCTTGATCAGTAGAACACACTGATTTTATCTATCTACCTATCTGTCATCTATCATCTATCTATCTTTCTATTTATAGAGAGGGGGGGAGAGAGAGAGAAAGACAAGGGGCAGAGGGAGAGGGAGAGAAAGAATCCCAAGCCGGATGCAGGGCTGGATCTCACGACCCTGAGATCATGACTGAGCTGAAATCTGGAGTCCGATCCTTAACCAACTGAGCCACCAATGTGCCCTGAATGTATTGATTTTAAAGAAAACTTTCTTCAATGATATAGGGTCTTGCAATTCCCAAACATCATAATATATATGATTTTATATTAGAATCAATTCTTTAAATTTGTTTGAAAAACATTTCTAGTCAGTGGGAATGTAGTAGTAAACAAAACAGAAGTTTTGCTCTTATCTGCTTACATTTTCTGGCATTTAAACCACTATGTTATATCACTGTTTTCTTGTAAAATGTTTTGGCTAAAAAAAGAAGTATTGGAAGATGTATTTGGTTATGTAATGGTTTTGTTCTTGGCTTTTGATCAATCAAGGTTTTATTTTATGATGGCTACTTTGTAAATTGTCTGTGGATTGTGAAGGTGGTGATAATGATTATGACAATTATGTCCTCCTTGGTGAAATTGTTTCTCCCTGAGAAAAGATTGTGTTTTTTTCATGAGTTGCTAACAAGTGGCTTAGCGAGCTGACAGGTCCCTGTGTGTTAAGGGCAGCTAATAGCAACAACGTTGTGTCATCTCTGTTTTCATTTTCATGGGAATTATGGCTTGCTTTAATCCTATAAAGATAATTATTAAATAGCTGTTCTGACCAATTTGACTTCTCAAACTGATAGTTCAAGGGGGAGGGGTTAAAGAAAGATTATTTTCATCCTTTAACTCTTGTCTTCATGAGAAAGTTGAAGGTTGCCTCTCTGAGCTTGGGGATTATATAATAATATCATCAACTTGCACTTGTATAACCCTTCAATATTGCTTTTTATAAATTTTATTATTTTTACTGGTTTTATATATGGATAGGGTGTTTTCACTAGCTCTCCTTAGACAGTCATTACAATGGGCAGGGCAGGCACTGATCTCCACCTCACAGCGGAGGGAACTGAAGCTCAGAAAGATCTCTGCCGAGGTCTCACTGGCAATCTGGTGAAGAGTTGGGGTGGAACCCACGTCTTTGCCAAGCAGGAGGCGGCTGTTTGCAGGCGCTGGCTGCCTCTCTGTGGTACAGCCAGCAAAGCCTGTTCTGCGTGCTTACACAACTCCAGGAGCATCGTTAACTATGAAGACACAACCTCAGCTCAGCAACTGAACAGGGAGATTGGGCAAGGACTGGAAAACACTATTTTATTTTCTTTGTTTTTAAAGATGTATTTATTTATTTTAGAGACACACAGAGAGCACACAAGCAGGGGGAGGGGCAGAGGGAGAAGGCGAGAGAGAATCTCAAGCAGATTCCCTGTTGAGTGTGGAGCCCGATGCAGGGCTCGATCTTATGACCTTGAGATGATGACCTGAGCTGAAATCAAGAGTTGGCCATTTAACCAACTGAGCCATCCAGGAGCCCCTGGAAAACATTATTTTATTTTATTATTTTTTAGATTTTTTTTTATTTGAGAGAGAGAGCGAGACTGTGAGAAAGATCACGAGCAGGGGGTGAAGGGAAGAGAGAGAAGCAGACTCCCCGCTGAGCAGGGAGCCCAATGCGGAACTCGATCCCAGAACTCTGGGATCATGAGCTGAGTTGAAGCAGACGCTTAACCGACTGAGCCACCCAGGCGCCCCACAGCTATCCTTGTTTAAAGATGATACTTTAAAGTCTGTGTACTACGTCAGCCTTGCAAAATGAATTTTTCAATTCAGTTTTCAGTTTAATCCAGAAGTAGTTCCCTGCTTGGGTGACATAATACAGCCTATTATAGATCGCAACATAGTAGTGATGGTAGTTAAACGAGATTACAGGAGTCAGATTGCTTTGTAAGCCATAAACTGATAAACACATATTTGTTGCTGTGTGATTTAAGGGACTTACAGATTAGTAAAGTACACCAATGACATTAGTAGATGACAGAATTTTATCTCTATTTCAGCAAGGTAAAAATAAAATACAATTAATAGAGAACCAGGGGTGCATATTCACTTAGGGAATAGTAATAATGCCTGATGTCTAGCAGGCATTTAATAAATATACATTACATGTTGAATGGATGAAAGAACCCAAATGAAGAACAATTGGCCAAGAATATAAACATCTAATTTACAAAGAAAGCCAAATGACCAATAGGAACATGAGAGTTTTGCAACTTTACTCATAAATGTGAATCAAAAGCCACAGTGCAAATAAGTTTTCACTCATCAAATTGGGGAAAACCTTAAAATTTGGCAATATGAAGAGTTGGCCAGGATGTTGGGGATATGGCATGTTCGTGTGCGGCTGACGGAACGTATAAACGATGTTCAACTTTGGGCAGCACTTTGGCTCGCTCTACTAACCTGACACTAGAACTAGCAATTCCACTTCCAATTCCAAGCATATATATAGACATAAGAATCACTCTCGCGCAGGTGTCTAAGGAGGCATGCAAAGGATTTTATTACAGCACTGCTCACAATAGCAAAAAACTGGAAGGAAGCAATCTTTCATTAATACAAAGAGGAAACACACATAGAAGAAGGGAACAAAATATGATATATATAGACTGCAATATTTACAAACAGTATTGTAAAATGAAATCGCTCTCTATATATTAGCATAGATAATTTTCAAAACATTGAGTGAAGAAAGCAAGTTGCGAAATTATACATCGATGAAGACAGAGCTCTATATGCTTAAACACCATGTTGCAAACTATACAGTGATTCTGGATGCTTATGTAGCCAGGTGAAAGGAGGGAGGATGGTCTGCTGGAATACACACCAAATGTACAGTGGTGGTTGCTTCTGGGGTGTAGGAAGGGGGACGACAAGAATGGGACTGGGAGGTGACAGTTTTGTATAGGGCTTTAACTTTAGGTATAAGGTTTTATTGCATTTCATATGCCATAAACAGTGCGGACACAAATTTGACAAAAGACAAAAGATCACAATTAATTCCTGGCGTAGAACTGTGGATGATATAATTTTTATACTGTTTTGCATTTTGAAATAAGGGTCCCTATGCGTACCTGGTAAGTCATTAATTTACGTGATATGAAATATAAAAAGTACAAAATATTCCCTCTTCCACTTCGACTGCCCAGTCCCACCCATAGTTCCCTTTCTTAGAGGCAGGTAATCCCTGGTACCATGTTCTTGTTACACTTCTCCCTCCCTCCCTCTCTCTCTCTCTCTCCACACACACACAAACACACAAACACACACACACACACATGAATACATATATCCTTTTTTCCTGCACCTGGTAGTATATTATATCTTGAGGACCTTCAATACCTATTCATACAGAAGTGCCTTCTTATTTTAATGACTACAGAGTATTTCATCCTATAGGACATATTTTTGGAAGGAATAAAAGGATAGGAAAGAAAGGAGAAGAGAGGAGAAAGGGGGGTTGGGGCCCTGCTGCAGAAGAAAGGGTAATAATTCAGTAGACAATGGTGAAATCTGGAAGGTTCTAGGAATATGATATGTATGTGCTCCTTAAGAGGATTAATTGGGGAGTACTCTGCAGGGTGGATTGGAGGAAGGGTGAGGCTGGGGATGAATAAACCAGCCACAAGACTAGTCTAAGACAAGGGGTGACGAGCACCTGACAAATCCTGGTGGTAATTAGAAGGAAACAGCAGGAGTGCGGTCAAGAACAATCACGAAACAGAGTATGTAAGACTCGATCGAGTGCCTGGGCAGGAAGGAAAGAATCTCCGATAACTAACTCCGAGTTCTAAGTGAATTTAAGTGACTGAAATTTCAAACAGCAATTCTGCAAACAGGAAGAGGAAAGTCAGGAAGAAGAGCTGATAGGGAAAGAAGTACAAATCCATTGAGAGGCACACTGGACACAGGGCTCTCTAAAGAGGATGCTTCAGGATTTAAATGAAAGGGGTGTGGCTGGTAGGAGGGGTCCAAAATCTTTGGAATGAATGAATGAGATGTACCAGAGGAGCTAGGGAAGGTGGTCAGAGTTGGATATGTGAATTGGGAGATACTGGCCTAGAGGCGAGGTTGAACTTTTATGCAAGAAAATGGGCGGAAGTCTGAGCACCTCAATTCCTCAGCAGTGCAGGCTGCTGTGTGGGACTGTACACAATACTAATTTCTATGCATGATCTGGAATATGTATCCTACGTGGTACTGTTACTGCAGATGGAAGGACACCGCGAGAGCGATTGCTGGGGCAGGTAGAGCTCCCACGCTTAGGAGCTGTTCTCTGAGGGGGAGGTATATGCGAAATGACTTCCAAAGGCTGAAGGAGCCATAAGACCCAAGAAAGAGGCTGACAAGTCCAGCTTGACAAGAAATGGCTTATTAAGGAGACTTCCGGGCAGAAGTGTGTCTTGGGCAGTCAAAGGACGAGCACATCTCCGCAACCCCACCTCCCCAGAGACCTGCTTCTGTAGCCCTAGAGGCTGGGAGTGCTGCTGGTGGACCCCCGGCAAAAGAATGTTTAAGAACAGGTGTGTGTCTTCCCTCCAATTACTAACCCGGCAGGACCCTGCTTAGCTTCCGAGATCAGATGTGAAATAAGTCAATCAGAGAAAGACAATTATCATGTGATCTCACTGATATGTGGAATTTAAGAAACAAAACAGAGGATCACAGGGGAAGAGAGGGAAAGATAAAACAAGAAGAGATCAGAGAGGGAGACAAACCATAAGAGACTCTTAAAGCATAGGAAACAAACTGAGGGTTGCTGGAGGGGCGGGGGTGGGGGGATGGGGTAACTGGGTGATAGGCACTGAGCAGGGCATGTGATGTAATGAGCAGTGGGTTATATAAGACTGATGAATCATTGACCTCCACCTCTGAAACCAATAATACATCATATGTTAATTAATTGAATTTAAATTAAAAAAAAAAAAGAACAGGTGTGTGTCACAGTCAGTATCTCCAGAGCAGATCAAGGACATTATGCCAAGGGCGTGCTTAAGGGTGTGGGTAAACAAAAAGAAAGAATGTGGGGTGAGGGGCTGTGCTTAGGAAGGCTTTCAGGTCATAGAACGGTCATCGTGGCCGATTTGTCCAAGATGGCATTTGTCTGGTTCACCCAGGAGCTTTGGTGACCCAGAACTTACTGATTGATGGGCAGATGAGATCCACACCCACACCGCCTTTCTCGCGGCCATGGGGTCATCAGATCCGAGCATCCTTACAGCTCTAACCCATGGCACCAGGATTTTATGGATTGGGAGGAAGCGATAAAGAGAGGAGACAGGGAAGGGGACTTCAATAAAGAGTTTGGAGTCCTGGCAAAGCAAAGATAATCAGGATTTATTTCATCACCATTTTCTGCTCTGCGGGCTGTGGCCTTCATCTCTTCATTTACTCATTCATTCTTCCCACAAACATCACTGGGTACTTGCTAGGTTCCAAGCACAGCTCTAAATGCTGCAGATATATAGATGAAACAAAGAAAAACGATTCCTTCCCTTAAGGAGCTCAGTTGAGGGAAATGATGGAAAAATCCTTTCTGGTATTTTTCCTAAGGACAGTAGTGGGCTCAGAATGTCTATACAGGAGGGGCTTAGGAGCAACCATCTGGTGAGAATTGGGGGCTAGAAATTTATTTTAAAGGTACACTTATTTATCAAATCTACTGTTTTTTTAAAGAAAGGTATTATTTGGGGGTGAGTTGGGGATCCTAAGGGATATCATTGGAAGATAAAATCCTCCAATACTATCCCTTTGCTTAAGCCTATATTTTAAGACATGCGTTTTGAATTTATGTCATTGCATTATAAGTAATTGGCTGCATCCAAAAGGCACACTTTCATGGAGAAGACCATGCTGATAGGAATGAAGCAGGACAAACAAGGGTCACTTGGGGGCAACTGGTGACAGAGCTCGCATATGACGCCTTTTCTGAGATGTGCGGCAAGAGCCTGAGCTTGCAGTGGTGTTTTAACATCGCAACTCTACAAAGAAGTCATACGACCTTGAGCAAATCCTTGAACCTCTCTGAGCTTCATACCCTCCCCTGTGAAATGAAGAACGGAGAGCCATGCCTCAGATTCCTACGTGGATTTAATGTGCTGACCTAACGTCAGGCCTGCCTTATGGCAGACGCTCAACGAACATTTCCTTCCTTTCTCTCTTTGTCCCTGTGGTCTCAAAGTGGTCCAGTGATACAGACATTGGACAGCACACAGAAGTTCTTTCTCACTTGCCTGTTCTCATCCTGCCTAAATCTGTCGCACCAGGGTGTGAAAACGTTTGGTCTGCTGGGGTTACCTGAAGGCACGGCGCTCTCCCACGTGTTTGGTTTTCTGTACTTGCTACAGCTTCTGCCTAGAATCTTGCTCCACAACGTAACAGGCGTGGCGGATGTCTGCTCTGTCTCCAAGACTGCTCTGGCCTTGCCTTTTTGGGAAGCTTTATCCCAAGCCCTTGCAGAGGGTTAGGTGCGTTTCCTCCGGGCTGCCACAACATCTCTGACCCTGACCTACCTCTACATACTGGATATTGGCTGTTTGACTCTCTGGCTCCCTTTCCACCCTGTATTCGTTTCCTAGGACTGTTATAACCAACTAACCGAAATTGGGTGGCTTCGAACGGCAGAAATGTGTTATCTCAGGTCTATAGTTGGAAGTACCCAATGGAGGTTTGAGGATGAGGGCCGTGCTCCCTCTAAAGGCACTAGGGACCTTTCCCACTTTCTGGTAGCCACGGGCACTCCTTGGCTTGTAGATGCATTACTCTAACCCTCCATCCTCTCAGGGTTCTCTCTGTGTGTCTCCACAGAGTCTTCCATGTGTGTGGGGGTATCTGTGTCCAAATTTTTCCTTTTTATAAAGACATCAGTAATAGTGGATTAGGGCCCACCGAATTAAAAAGACCCAATTTACAAATAAGGTCACATTTTAAGGTATGGGGGGTAGGACTTCAAGATATAATTTTTGGGGGACATAATTCAATCCATAACATACCCTTTCTCCACTCTGTATTCTGGGGGACAGAACTGTCCTTTATGGAAGCATCTACACGCTCTCTGAGGTCACCCAGTGTAGAATCCCAGCAAGGGATTTTGGGGGGCAGTAGGGAGACATGAGGTCAGAGTATTGGGTGCCCTGGTGGCATCCTTCCTGTGAGCTTGCCCTGGGCTGTGTCCTCCAGTGGTAAGTCACTGCCTCATGACTCGTTACTCTGCACAACTCCCTCTCCTTCCAGGGCTGGTGACCATTCCCTCTGCTTGTGTTGGGAGCCTAGGGATGGTAACTGGCCACTAGTAGCCCCCAGTTACTGCACTATGCTTTGTGTTTCCCTTCCATGAGCGCCTTTGTAAGCAGTATATTTGGAAATAAACCTCTTAAGGAATTACCCCACTTTGAATGTATCTTTGTGTTCTGTTGGGACTCTAAAGATAGCCTCCATCAAAAGTGTTACTTATCTATTAAATATCTTATCTGTTTTATTAACTATAGTATGCATTTCTTTAGGCAGGTGTCATGTTTTGTTAATCTCTATCATAGCACTTAACACATTAGTAGATGTTGAATAAACATTTTCGGTGGGAGAGAAGGGAGAATGGAAGGAAGGAGGAGAGAATGGAAGGACTATAGACACCATGTGGCTTTTTCATCTTAATTTAGTTTTCTGACAGCTTCAGATTCTTCTCCCAGACTCTGAGTCAATTCCATAACCACGCTCTATGTGCTTGTTCTGTGCAAACATCCTCACTGGGTGTGGTGTGGTAATTCACACGTGGCTCATTTCTCCAGCAATTTTAATCTGTGAGTGGACCAATGTGGCTAGAGTTTAGTAAAGTAGGGGATGTCTCTTGGGGGTGGGGTTGGAAGTAGGGCTTTAAACTCATGGAGGAGGCTCAGACTAGCTTCTGTGGCTATAGGAAGAGGTTTGATGAGCAATATTAAGGGCCAAACTGAGACCCCATGGCAAGAAATTATAATGCATCTAATCCAATTTATCCTGTACTCTGCTATCAGATTAATTGTCCTAACGTACATTAGGATAATGTCATTCCATGCCTTAAAATCTTCAATGACTATTTCCTACGGAATGAAGAATGAGCACCTATTTTGCCAAAATCCTCTTACTGCCCCATACTTATTTCCCCCAAGTTCTCTGTGTCCTTGAGTTAAACTAGATGAATCTATATTCTCCTGACAGCTTCTTTCCCACCCCATGACTTTTCTCATGAATTCACCTTTACCCAGAAAGGTCTCTTCACCAGCCCACTTCCACTTGTTCAATCCCACCTGCTCATGCCCTCATTTCCATTCCAGCTTAGATCCTTGCCTACTCTTCCCTGCAACCTATGTTTCCCAGGCTCCACCGCTTTGTTTTGGATTCAGCTACTGGGAGGCGCTTGTGGCAGATGGAGGGCAGAGGAGGGGTGAAGACAGGGGTGAAGTCATGTCTCCCACTCCTACGTTGTCTCCGGAGGCATCTCCCCCAGTGGTTCTGTCTTCCAGCCTGGACGCGCTGGCTTTAGGGTCTAATAATCTCCCTCTTCCCTGCATGTCTCCTGCTCTAGGACAGGGAGCAGGGCCCTGTAACTGCTCATCTCTGGGTTTTCTCAGTTTCCCAGTGTAGCTTTTCCAACGCCTTTGATATTATTTCTCTCTATTGAACCATCTGATTTCACCATTTTCCTGATCGGACCCTGATTGTAGACCATGGTTCTGTACTGTGTCATTTTCCTCATGAACCTCTTCATAATTTAACTCAAGGGGATTTTTTTTCTTTTTTAAAACCCTCCTAGAGTTTAAAAAATATGTTATTCCAGCTATCATTCTTTTCTTATAATGTCATACTATTAAAATGTCTGCTAATTTTGAAACAAAGAAGAAATAATCTTGGAAATTGAAGAGGTGATCGAGAATTATAAATACTTACTTTAGTTCCCTTCCTGGGCCCAACCCATGTGTTTAGTGTGGTGCTCTTGTCTTCTTCTCTGCTACTAGTCGTAAGCTCTTTAGGGCCACACTCATCTTTGGGCTTCTTTCTTACAGCATCTGGCAGAGAACTTTGTAAATAGGATTCATTCATTGAAATGGACATACACATTAATTGCTTGCTGTGTATATTTTCATTTGCATTTCATTTTCTAATTATTCATTGCTAACATACAGAAAGAAAATGTATTTTTTACATTGATTTTTGTCCTGATACCTTGCCAAGTTTACTTATTTGTTCTATTTTTTTTTTTGTAGATTCTTTAGGATTGTCTAATACATCACGTCATCTGCAAAGATAGTTTTATTTCTTCACAATTTGGATGCCTTTTATTCTTTATTTTAGAATATTTTGGGGGGCTTATTGCAAGAGAGCTAGGACAATGTTGAATATCTTTAAAATATCCTTGCCTTGTTCTTGACTTTAGGGGGGCATTTCAGTCTTCATTATTAAATATGACGCTAACTACAGGTTTATTGTACAAGTTTTTTTATCAGGTTGAGGAAGTTTCTTTCTATTCCTAATTTGCAAAGGTTTTGTATTATGAATAGGTGTTGAATTTTGTTAAATACTTTTTCTTCATCTGTTGAAATCATCATAAGACTTTTCTCATCTTTTTTCCTATTAATATAGTAAATTTTACAGACTGTTTTTCAATTTAAAGCCTGTATTTCTTGTTATGAAATTGACTTGTTGTTATAATAGTTGTTTGCGGATTTTGGGAATTAATTCTAAAGGTTTCAGATTTGTAGATCTGAAATGTCAGAGAGGCAACAGCAAATTTGAAGCCTTTCCTGACTGTTACTTCCTCTCTCCCACTACTCTACTCAGTATTACAGATATGGCTGGGGTAGTGCACCAAGTGCCCATGACACAGAGTCCTGTTTCTTTAAGTGTGATTCAGGAATCACTTGAAACGGAATTACTTATGGTGCTTGATAAAATTGTAGATTCATGTGCCCAAAGTCATATCTCATTCGTACTCTGAGAGCAGGGCCCTGGTATCTGCATTTGAAACAAATGTCATAGGTATCATTCCTACTAAATTCAGAGAACCACTGCCACATAATTATATTTGTATGTGTGGATTTGTGACCAAGGGTATGCAGCATATCTTTTCTGCTATTTGATACAAAAGAGATACTATTAATCTGATTGTATAGATGTTAAAATTGAAGTTCAGTAAGGTTCAACTAGTAAGTGGTAGAATCAGGATTTGAACCAAATTAGAGCCTGATGTCAAGCAATAGAATGGATGGCTTCCTGGGCATTCATAGTTCATGTTCCAAATTAATTTTTCCTGAACTATCCATAAGATTTTCCCAATCATTTGCTTTGCTTTAACTTTGTGCAGTTTTTTATATCCTCACTTAAGTGAGAAGTTTTTGTGATTCAGCTAAAAAATGAAAACTGAAACTTACTTTCTATTTTTTTTAAAGATTTTATTTATTTATTTGACAGAGATAGAGACAGCCAGCGAGAGAGGGAACACAAGCAGGAGGAGTGGGAGAGGAAGAAGCAGGCTCATAGCAGAGGAGCCTGATGTGGGGCTCGTTCCCATAACGCCAGGATCACGCCCTGAGCCGAAGGCAGACGCTTAACCGCTATGCCACCCAGGCGCCCCTGAAACGTACTTTCTAAAAGCAGTTTTTTCCTGGGGCACCTGGGTAGCTCAGTCAGTTAAGTGCCTGCCTTAGGCTGGGGTCATGATCCTGGGATCAAGCCCCGAGTCAGGTCCCTGCTCAATGGGGAGTCTGCTTCCCCCTCTCCTTCTGCTGCCCCCTCTGCTTGTGTGCGCTCTCTCTCTCAAATAAATAAGTAAGGAAGGAAGGAAGGAAGGAAGGAAATAAATAAATAAATAAATAAATAAATAAATAAATAAATAAATAAAATTTTTATCAAAATCTCTATGGTTGACAGGCAAGTTTAGAATGATGACATTTCAAATCAATAGGGAAAAGATGGACTATTGATTATTGATTAAGTGCCATTTTAGAATATTGGCTAGCCATTTATAAAATATAAAGTTAAATCTCTACGTCACACCTTACACCAAAATAAGTTGGAGGTAGATTAAAATATTTAAATGTGAAAAAGGAAACCATAAAAGCTTTGGAGAAAATATGTTGATAAATAATTATAAGTTCTGGAGTGGAATTTTGAGTGTCTTTATTTTTCTATTTATACTTTCTCTTTTCCCTAGAGTGAAATATGTATTAATAAAGTGATATATGTATTAAATATGATATATGTATTAAAATGTAATTATGCAATTAAAAACAAATGCTTTTTCCTATGTGGAAGGCTTAGGCCAAGAAGAAGTTATCGGACAAGGGAACTGATTCTTTTTTTCTTCAGGTACAAGCAAGGTCCAGGCTTGGTTTGTTCTGACATATTGGATATTTGATGTCCTTGTTTAACCTTTGACTCACATAAATTTTTCTATCTTATGATGGATGAAATAAGCACATATTCTCCCTTTCCTTGTCATGAGGCATGAGTTCTCTCAGAGAGAGTGTTCACTGATGCCAATAGGAAGTCAGCATGCTCTAAATATAACCAGAATAGTCACATTCAGTCGGATGCTGAAAAGAGTCAATGAAATCATTTTCTTCTTAAAAAGTGCTGTTTCTTAGTCAAATTTAATTATATTTTAAAATATATGTACATTTCATTAACAACACAAAAATTCTTGATTTACTTTTTGACTACTGGCTGCTAGGTTCATTATTGTTTGACTACTAGAGTAAATATAGAGCACCATCGATTGTTACCCTCACTTGAAGATTTAACTTTTTATGACAAGCAAGTCATTCTTTAATGTATTTTACTATAAAGAATGAAGTGTGCTTTATGCATTTTTCTACATCCAGTGATTGCTTTTCTCTCTTTCTCTCTCTCTCTCTCTTTTTTTTTTTTTTTTGGTTTTTGCTTATTAATAACAAAGTCAAGTTTGCTGCCTAAACCCAGAAATTGTGGTCGAAAAATAAAAAGGAAAAATCCCAAGCCATATAATAAAAACCTGGAGGACAGGCCAGGTGCGTGTGGGGTGTGTGTTGGGGGAGGGGGGCGTGCATGGGGAGGGGAATGGTTAGATGACCAGCTGTCCAGGGAGGATAAGGCGGAGGTATTGGAGGTGTTGAAATTGTCTAGCACCTTGCAGTCATCCTGTCAGCACGTTGGCCCTTTTTGGGTCTTCACCAGCAGACCATGGCATGCATCTCAATACAAGAGCTGGTAAACAGTGGCACTGTTCTTGGTTCCCGTGACCAGGTACTGATTTTTCTTTTTTTCCTGCTGACACCTGGCACTTTAAGAGAGTGAGGAACCTTGCTCGGGAGAGGGGAGGCTGAGATGGACACCTAGTGTCCATCTCGAGGGATTTTCCTGGACCTCAGGTGTTTCTCCATGCACATTTGGAGGAAACACCAACAGGGATGAAATCCCCAGAGGGCAGCGCTGTGACTGCAGAGCAAGCGGGGGTAGGAGAGGCGCCCGAGGCACAGCTGGGCCCCATGGGACAGCTGGGCTTCGATGCCAGTGGTGGCAAAGCTGCCGTTGTACCTGCGCACAGGCACCCTGTTTGCGCCCAACGTCTCCAAGTTCCCGGCGGCGTGGCTGCAGCACACCCGGCGACCGGCGGATGAACGCGAGTAGGTCCCGAGCGCAGAGGCGTGGTCGCTGGGTCCCGGCGGAGCCTCACCAGGCAGGCGAGGTGCGGTGCGCCTGCGCGCCACTCACCGCCGGTCTCCAACAGCGAGCCCACCGCGAGGTCGGACGGACCGGAGGGAATTCGGGATCTCTTGGTTCTTGGCAATTTCCTGACGCCTGAAATAGTAGCACGGGAAGCCGAGCACGATATGTATCAGAATAATTTAGGGGCTTGCTAAAAATGTGGATCAGTCGCAACCTTTTTCACTCCAAAGTTTGAATACCGCTCAAGAGTCCCCCCCCCCCCGCCTTTTTTTGATTGCTTCTACAAGCTGATGACATTCACAGCTGATGACATTCATTTTGGTATTTTATTTTACTACTTTTTATTGTTACTTGTTTAATGTGTATGGTAGTTCCCTAAAGTTTTGTTCTATGCCTACATTGCTTGAATATTTTAAGGCTGGGGTAAATCCAAAAAAAAAAAAAAAAGTTCTGCACCTCTGATATATTATTGAATTAAAAAAATACACAAGAAACTAGCTAGTGGTAATTAAGGGTTTGGGCCACATCCGTATTCTATTAAAGAGTAATTCCCACATAAAATCATGACGACAGCCTTAGATGAATGGTAGAGTGAAACTTTTGATTATATATGTAAATTTATAAAGTCTTTCTACTAGTATGGCTTTTTTCTCCCCAGATATTAAACTAACCATGAAGAAAAATATTATCAATACATGGTACTCTTTTGTAAACGTTCCCAGTGTGATTGCTCCAGATATTGAAAAGGAAATAAGAAGGATGGAAAATGGAGCAGGCAGGTAAATCCATGCATTTTTAATACCAGCCACCACTCTTAAGTTTAACTAGGCTTAATTTCAGTTTAACTTTTAATTTGTGACCTTGATATTTGTAATTTATTTAATGTCATCAATTTATTTATACTTTGGAACAGCATAACTTGTCTCACAAATGAACATGGGTATTATTGTGGTCATTATTTAGAAGCACTTACGCCAAATATTTCCTTAATCATTGGCAAGGCCTTTTCTTATGGGCATTTCAAATCTGCAGAGATAGCATTGCCATAGATGAATGTGAAAATAATACAAAGTGTGAAATGCTAACTGGTTTAAGAGTATAATTTAAAGTTGTTACCCTATATTATGCTGAGGAAAATAAGTCAATCAGAGAAAGACATTTATGATTTCACTCACAAGTGGAATTTATGAAGCAGAACAGGTGAACATAGGAGAAAAGAGGGAAAAATAAAATAAGATGAAATCAGAGAGGGAGGCAAATCGCAAGAGACTTAACTATAGGAAAGAAATTGAGGGTTGCTAGAGGGGAGGGGGGTGAGGGGATGGGGTAACTGGATGATGGACATTGAGGAGGGCGTGTGATGTAATGAGCACTGGGTGTTATATAAGACGGATGAATCACTGACCTCTACCTCTGAAACTAATAATACATTATATATTAATTAATTGATTTTAAATAAAATGAAATAAATAAAATAAAGTGATTACCCTATAAATGAATAGAACATGTATAAATGTGGTTGAATTTATTTTTTGTGGGAAGAAATGTTATTACAGGTTTGTTCATACACATGTATAATGTGACCTAAAGCACAGATATCATACTTTCTATTTGATAAATATTAACATTAATCAATGCTTCAAATAAAAGAAATATGGAAGACCTAGAAAGTAATTTCTTAATTACACGCATTTTACTGAATTGTGCATATGCCCTATCTAATTCCATGTATTCTGAAAGTTCTCATTTCACTCTAATTAAAAAGGTTTATCTGTTAGTTTGAGAGGGAAGGAGAAAAGGTGAAGCAATGGTCCCCTTAATGAGAAATACTGTTCCTTCACAACGGTTTGAACATTGTACTAATTCATCTCTGCCTCCTATTGGACCATAGCTCCTCTTCTGATGATGATGATGATGACAGTGCCTCCGTGTTTGAAGAATCAGAGAGTGAAAACCTGCATGCAAGGGATTCCTGCAGAAATAACTCACACAGAGGGGGGCCATCACAGAGGTAAGCACTATGATCTATTCCTCCAGATCTTTGTAAACTATTACTTAGACGAAAGATAGGTATTCTACTCCTCCACTTAGTGGGCTTGGCAGATGCTCCTGCTACCCAGCCACTTCGCAGGATCTTGGGAGTAGCTTGCTATTTACCCTTTTCCTCTCTTGGAAAACTGCCAAGCCTGATGACTATTCGTGTCCACGGGGGGCCTTAAGTCACCAACGCTCCTGCTGATCGATTTCCCTGAGACCTGTCTCTGTCCCTTAGGAACCTCCTGCCCCAGGCCTCTCTGACTTTCTCCTTCTTTCTGATCCTTCTTTCAGGGTCTGGAAGCAATTGTACGTGGGAGGGGTTGGCTGTGATCCTCTGAAATGCTGTATCCACTTGACCCTACTTTCAGAGACGTAGAGCACTAGTGTGAGCAGCTAGAAAAGCGAAGCTAAAAGTCCTTAGTAGGAAATGAAGCATTCATGAAAACTTCACATGAGCGACTCTGAGGGTGTGGGAGGAACGTGGTGTTGGTGTGGGTCAGGAGTTCCCGTCCTGTAGAACATATTTACTTTTTCTTTGCTTTTTCTCCTTCCTTTTTTCCTCTCTCTTACTCCTTTTCCCACTGACCACCTTTAGTTTTCCCACTGTTTTTATTTGTCTTTCCTTCTCCTCCGATCTTCCCTGACAGTGTAAGTCTTAGGTCTCTTGCTGGCAAGTGCGGCATCCAAGGTGGCTCCCTTGAGGCCATGGAGGATGCTAATTTCTGGTGCTAACGTTGATTAGTAGGTATTTACTAATCACTTTGGTTCACAGCACTGATATTCAGCAACTTCAGCTTCACGGAGGCTCTATGTTTTCAAAAATCGTCTAGGCAGTAGTTAGTAACTAAAAATAATTTGTCCTTTAAGACTGCTTACCATGGACGTTATACAGATGGTGACTATTCTGATTTCACTGTACTTGTTCCTATTCCAGGGAGCAGTACCTGCCTGGTGCCCTTGCGCTTTTCAATGTTAACAACAGCAGCAATAAGGAGCAGTAAGTACATTTACAATAGAAAACCAAAGCTTTGCTTTTAAAGAACACCAGTGAAAAGGTAGGAATAGATCTGAAGCTGCTGTAGAGGAGATCTTTATAGGAAAACTCTAGCTAATACAACGGCAATGGTATTCTATTATTTTGTCAATTTGGTTATTTACTTTTGAAAAATGTGGCTGCCCTTATTCAAAGGAGCATGTATGTATGTATGTATGTATGTATGTATGTATATGTATGTATGTATGTGTTTGAATACATATGGAAAACTATTGTCTATAGTGTAAATACAATTGCTTCTCCTTGTGGACAAAAATAAACAAACGATCAGTAATCCTTTCTATTCTAAACCAATCTGTTTTAGGTCAAGTTCCTTAGGAGACAATTTCTGAGAGGGAGGTTTGTGTGCAAAGGGCTATTGGGATGCTTTTAGGAATGATATCTAGGAGGGAGTTGGGGGAGCAGGGACTTGGCAGAGGGAGAAGTTGAACTTCAGAGGATAGAGTTGATGTGGGGAGATCTAAAGCAGGGCCCTTCAGAGCTGTGTCATAGTTAGGCGGTAGGATTGGGCCTTTGCCCTCATGCACAGTCATTGGGTGAGGGCAGCCCCTAGGATGGGGGTCAAAGCTTTGAGCATGGTGGTTTTCTTCAGCCAAGGCCAGCCAAAGGAGAGGGAGTCTGTGAAGCTGTCAGCAACCAATACTCTTGGCCGGTGGGGAATGAGTGCCAGAACTCTGTGCTACGGCATCCAGACAGCACACTTTCTGCACTGTTCAGGTCCGTTTTCTTCATATAGAAAATTCACCCAATTTGGAAATACCTCCTCCAGGAGTCTTGTTCTTTTTTTCCAAGGAAGCTTATAAGAGGAAGGTTAATGCGTTAAACCTAGGCCCCTGACAGCTGCAGCTGGTCTTGAGGCTTTAACTGAAATTGCTATGCCCTCCTTTCCTCCTCATTCTAGAATCCTGTCACCTGTGGTCAGCACTTCTGATGGTCTAGATGATTTACTTGGTGGGATGAATGATACAGACTCTTATCCCTAAAGGGTTTGGGCCCCTGGTCACCGTACCTTTCTTGAGTTATAGCTGCTGTATTTGTACATTTACCACTAAAACTGGGCTCAAGAACACCAAAGACACCAGAGCAGATCACCTATGTGCCAAATATAGTGTCCCCCTGCCCCCTCCCCCCTGTATAACAGCAACACTCTCTGGTTGTGCTGAAAGAAGTCAGTTACTTTTGTCAGTATGGTGACTCCCTTTCTTGCCTATTGGTTTTTTGGCACAAGGGGCCCAAGCTGACTGGGGAGTAGTCATAGCTTAATGTTTAATGGGGCGCTAACTGTGTTGCCTGGAAGATACATGATCCATCTGGAAACCTCTAGATCCACAGACCATAAAGCTGTGGGGATGAGAAGGACACACTCCCCATGTGAGTCACTCCTACTTCAACTCCTTGGTTCCCAGACCCATGCATGGTCGTTTTCTTTTCCATACAAAGTGGGTGATGGTGCACTGCTTGAAGCTGTGCTACTGGGAAGATTAACTTTACCATTATCTTTTAGGGTCACCTCTAAGTAGGGCTATAGTGTAGACACAGCCCGTTTCGACTTGCATCCCAATGTCAGGCTGATCCATGTAGGCCATGCTCCATCGACTGCTTCTGTAAGACCCCCACATATGGCCATGGTGGAGAGTTGAGGAATAGGTACCGATACAATGGATGACATGGGGGGACGGTACTGTGCCACATGCTTGATCCCAGATAAACCACTTCATCATGTGATGGATTGCTGTACAACCTTATAACTTGTTAATCTGATGGAATCCAGCCCGTGGTCAATACTCATTTTCTGTCCCATGGTTAGTTAATCCTCGTTCAAGGCCCTATTGACATGATGCCATTGATAGGGTGGATCAGTGTGATATTCTGAGGAATGTCCAGATGATCCAGGTGCTTCTAGGCTGTGTCATGACATTGAGCAGAAGAGATAACATAGTCCTGGAAAAGACTATAAATGTGTGCTGCTTTCCATCTCATAACTATTTCTGATCCTCTTCCCTGATAGCGATAAGAAATAACACACTCAGGATGACTGACCCAGAACATTAGGTGTATGGTCTAGATTGCATGAATGCATTGTTTTTCACATTTGCCAAGGCAGCTGCAGTTGGGGCTACTCTGTGGTTGATTTTGCGGTAGTCTACTGCCAGCCACTAGTATCCATGTGCTTTTTGTAGGGACCAGACATTGAATTAAATGGTGGTGAGAGGGAACTACCATCCCTGCATGCATGAGGTGTTTAAAGATTACATTTTCTTTCCTGTCCAGGATGCAATATTGTTTTCAGCTGGCAGGTGGGAGGCAGCTTGAGGGCTTTCACTTGGCCCTTCCCATTATGGTAGCTCTTACTCTACAAGCCAAGGAACTAGTTGGGATGAGGGTTCTACCAATGACCAAATATATACATTTCACTTTTACACTGAGGAACTGGAGAAATGACCACAGTGGGGGTCTTTAGACCCAGTGGAAGTCCCATAAGTCATAAGTCATATATTGTACAGGATTCTGTTATTACCAAGCTACCATATGCTTTCCCCCCATTTTAATGGGAGGCATGATGATGCTTCAGTCCCTGGGTCTCAATATCAGCTTGGGTCTCATGCCAAATAGTCTTTAACGTATCTAGGTATTCCCTTTTCCCCCAGGGTACAGTCACCTAAGTAAATGATCACAGGTTTTCTGTGGGGAAGAGACTGGGGAAATCATTGCTGAATCCACTTGTCGTGGTCTGGCAGAGTCCTTCTTCATGGGGGCTTGGCTTTTCCTTCAGTCAGTGGTTTCATTTCTGGGAACTGACTCAGGTTTAGAAACTGTTCATCTGGGTGCATGACTTTTTATTGGGTTAAGTTGCTCTCAATCTCCTGATTATCCATTCCTGATCTGTTTTGACTGTATACGTTAAACAGTACCCTGACAAGCCAAAAGGATGTGCATCTATCTAGGAACAGAGTATTCTGTTAACCTCTTCCATAGCTCTCTGTGGGTCAAGTCCCCTGCCTACCCATGCTCACCTTAATGTTAATTACAGTTATTGGACCCATCTCTCTTCTGATGAGTAAACACTGCCGCTGATTTCTTATTCCCAGGTTCTGTCATCCATATTGCTCTCAGGGAACCAGTTCTGTATCCAGTTCAGCATCTCCCACTATCAGCCCTGGCTTCCAGAGGACAGTGCGACTGAGTTTCTCCTCAATGCCAGTGTCCCTCCCACCAGCACACTCCTTATCATTTTTGTGTCCGCTGAGTCCTCTGAGGGATCGTAGTCAGTTGGTGGGCTGTCTTCCTTATTTGGAATGTCCACTTCAGCATATCACTTCTCTGAGTCTTTCTGATACCTTCCTCTACCACCCACCATGGCACTTTGTAATTTATTCCACTTAGCATGTGCCGTCACCTTTTCTGAGCTTCTGGGAGCCATCCAAGCAGTGTGTCAGCTCCATTTCCTAGGATCTGTGTTAGGGTGTTAAAACCTGTATCACAAGGGTGTGCTCTTATAGCAATCCATTCTCACTTATCCAGTTTTATGTTCTGTTCCCCTTTGTACATGACAACCTTAGGTGCCAAGCCCCACCTCCTTATCATTTCTGTTTCCTGTTTCTCCTCAATAGCAGCATTCCACTTCTGCTGGGCTATTCATACACAGACTAAATTCATTTGTACATTCACACCTGAAAATTTTCTTCCCGTTAACATCCTCACGCTTCTTCTCAACTTTGCCAACTCTTACCTGTACTTTGAGGCCCAGACCTATCTCCCTCCCTTTAACAACCTCTCTGACTACCCTCCTGGTAGAGAGATGCCAGTTCATTCACGCCTGAATAATAAACTTTCTGAAGACATCTGAGCCAACAATGGCAGCCTATTTTGAGCTTAGGTCTGCCTGATTCCGGAATCCATTCTTCAGCTGATACAGAGAGAGCCAACTGTAGAAAGAGGCCTCTGACCACATAATCTCCACTTCAGAAGAAATCGCATGTAGAAAAAAAGTGATCTCAAATCCAATAAATGATTCTAAGAATTAGGATTTCACTGTGTGGAGCTTTTTGGCTATTCGTAAAAAACTGCTGCCTTCAGGATTATCCCCCTAAAGAAGAATGATGGCCTTTTCTCGAAATTCTCAAAGCTCTTACTCAGTAATAGATATAAGTGATATCAAGAAGCTTAAATTTTAAATAATAACCTTTTTTGGACACATGGAGACTTTGAAATTGTACCCTTGAGGGCTGTTGTTTCCTAAATTTCCCTTGTTGGGTTTATGCCTTTATCCACCTACATTTCCTTCAGTTTTCCACATCACTAACCCAGGAATTTTTGCTTGTTTGTTTTATCATCTGGGTGCATGTCCATTTTTGTAGAACTCTCCATTAGAAGACCAGATTTCTGGTCCCTGAGCATGGGGGCAGGTCTCTGAACCCAAGCCTCAGAATTCTTGCTCAATAGAGAAGAAAGTAAATAAGTATGGATGTCAGAATATAATTTGATTCTGTGACTTAGATATTATTTCTTCTTTAGAGAACCAAAGGAAAAAAAGAAAAAGAAAAAAGAAAAGAAGAGGTAAGTTAGACTTTGGCATGAGTGATCCCAGATTTTTTGGCCCATGACATTTTCATATCTTACTACTAACTAGATCTCTCACTTTTTAGCAAACCAGATGATAAAAATGAAAATAAAAAGGACTCAGAGAAGAAAAAGAAGAAAGAAAAAGAAAAGGAGAAGGAAAAAAAAGAGGAGAAAGGCAAAGATAAGAAAGAAGAGTAAGTGGCATTGAAATTAGGAACAAATGTATAATGGATTTTGGATGGTAATTCAGGGTAATTTCCTGAAAGTTTATGGTTATGAAGCCCTGTGTAAAAGATTAAATAAATTGTTAGAAAATGTGAATCAAAATTTTTTTTCTAATTTCCTTAAAATGAGCAGTGGCAGCTTTATTCTTAGTTTTCTCATCAAGAATTTTCAATGTTATGGTTAATTAGCTTCCTTGAGCTCTGGTGAAGATAAATTTACCATTGGGAGATACTTGGGTTTCAAGAAAATTGGGTGCCTAGGTCTTAACATTAATTTTTTTAATTGAAATAAAAATTTAATAATTCTATTAACATTTTTGAGTCATAAATACTGTATGGCAAATATTCCAAAAGTAAGCAAATTTCCTTGCAAAAGCCATGCTTAATTTTGAGAGCAGTACAAATGCTTATTAAAACACCAGCCATTTGAAAGATCCTTTTGTCTTAAATATTCTATTTATTTATTTGACAGAGAGAGAGAAAGAGAAAGTAAAAGCGAGCACAAGCAGGGGGAGCCGAGAGGGAGAGGGAAGTCCTGATGCAGGACTGGATCCGAATGACCTGAGCTGAAGGCAGACGCTTAACCCACTGAGCCACCCAGATGCCCCTGAATGATCCTTTTTAAACAAACATTTGAGGGTTAGAATTTCATGAGGGTAAGGCTGAGTGACATTTTCAAAGCTACCTTTTTACTTTTTACTAAAGGGAAAATTGTTTCCTAAACTTAAATAAAACTCTTTACCAGATAATATTCACTTATTTGTGCCTGCTGGAAAGCTGTTGAGGTTTTTACAAAGGGAAAAATCCTTAATAATATGGGCTTGGGGTGCCAGGCTGGCTCAGTCAATAAAACATGTGACTTTTGATCTTGGGGTTGCAAGTTCAAACCCCATGTTGGGTGTAGAGATTACTTAAAAATAAATCTTTAAAAAAACCCAAAAAAACCTCACCACCGCCACCACCACCAACAACAAAACCCCCCCCCAAACCCAATGTAGGTTGTTACTAGAAAATTTAAAAAGTTTTCCATTTGATCATATATTTCCTCCCTCCCTCCCTCTCTCTCTCCCTCCCTCTCTCTCTCCCTCCTTCTCTCCTTCCCTCTCCCCCCTCCTTCCTTCCCTCATCCTTTCCTTCCTTCCTTCCTTCCTTCCTTCCTTCCTTCCTTCCTTCCTTCCTTCCTTCCTTCCGCCCCCCTCTGCTCTCTATTGCTTCTTCATCCTTCATAGATGTTTATGAATAAGGACTTTTTATTAGATTGTGTTGTATTCTTCTTTCCATATATGTGGAAAACATAGTTCAGAGCACAGTTCCTGACTGTTTTGTTACCTGGTAGGAGGAGTGGCAACACCCTATTCTCTCCCACCCATAACCTACCAAAAGGTCTATGGAATATTCAGAGTTTAGCATGATCTGTGCCACCATTCCTTCCCAGTGGCGGATTGATAGAAACGTCTGCAGCATCACAATAAAACAAGGGCCTTTAAAGAGTCTAATGTGAGGTTTAATGTAAGACTAGTACTGTAACTATCTATCCAGTCCTCACTAAGCGGTTTCTTACGTCTATCGCACTCATGCCAAGCTAGTTTTCTCCCCGTAGAGTGAGTTCTGTTCGAGTTACTTCTGTTTCATTAATTGTGGGTGATAAACATAACCGTATTTGATATGTGAAATAAAAATGTCCTTGTTTCTTGGTAACCTCCCACTTTATTTCTAATTGCTGCTAGGGAGAAGAAAGAAGTCATGGTTATTGATCCCTCGGGAAACGTATATTACAACTGGCTCTTTTGCATCACTTTACCTGTAATGTACAACTGGACTATGGTTATTGCAAGGTATCTATATATTTTTGTGGATCTCAACCTGCTTCTTCTAGTTTCTAAGTTACCTGACTTAACAGTTCGGTCAAGGGTTCTTCGGGACAGACCTCTTATCTCCACCACAGCTTGTAAAGAGAGGTTGCGTTATTCTCAGGGTGTTTTCCTAAGATCAGCAGTAGGTGCTTTGGTTCCCAATATACCTAGAAATCCAGTACTGGGATGGGGAGTGGAGGATATTTTTAAACTTTTGATTGCTGAACCATTTAATTAGAATTTTGGGAGAAACTTTGTTATTTTATTTATTTATGTTTTGGCCTAAAAGAAAAAAATGTGGCCGAGAGTAGAAAAAGACCAAGATCTAGGTTGTTTTAGATCAAGATGTGTTTCCCAAGTGATTTCTATAGTTCTCTGTCTTTTAGACCGTAAGCATCTCAGCCATCCAGAACTAAGCACAATTCCTTGAAGCATTTTGGGTACAGATAGTCAATAAGAGCCTGATTATCAATGTGTTTAACCCAAAGTATTTTGACATTAGCTTAGGCCATTTATTTTTACTTGATGTCTTCACAATGTAGACTAGTATAATGGAAAGCATGTTGGAATTCAGAAGCAAGAGAAAACTAAATCCACTGCTCAGACTCAGGAAAGCCATGGTTGATTAAATGGACTGTAAGGACCCTCTTAGTCTTAGTGCATTATATCTCTTCTCACGAGACAAATCATGCAGAGAGGACGTTTACTTAAACTCGCCCCGTTTCATTTTATTTACACAAGTTTTTCTTTTACAGAGCATGTTTTGACGAACTTCAGTCTGATTACCTAGAATATTGGCTCATTTTTGACTACCTATCAGATATAATCTATCTTCTTGATATGTTTGTACGAACAAGGACAGGTAAATATGTTCGGCTTAGGATATTTTGTAATTTTGTGTTTCTATCTCTATAGTATAATTTAAATTTTGTAATTCAAGTATTCTTCAAAATAAACTCACAAAAATCTGTCTTAGAGGAAAAGGCACTGTTGAAAGCAAGAGTACCATATGCCTACCCACAAACCTTGGTCACTACAACCGATTCACTTCACTAGGCAACCTTTGAATGTGGCTTGGTGGCTTTCCCCCATTAACTTGTCCTTTGGGTTAGTGCCATGTGAAAGGAATAAAGAGAACAGAAATGTTCTGCCAGCTCTGTGGTAAAAGGGTAAGTGCTACCTAACAGAGAGATACCATGAAGAGACATGGAGGAAATCACTGTGCCCAGCAGAGCTGCACTAGAAATTTTGTAACAATACACAAATCCTTAATTCAACTTTGTGGTCATGGTGAGGCATTATTGACCAGGGAGCGGGATCTGATAGCTTCCCCTTAAGTATTCTTGTTAAGTAGGTATAAGCTTATCGTTTCTACACTGCGCTCTGTGTGCAAAGGTAACCGCTGTTCAGAGAATAACACTTAAGAATCATTATGTAAAATAGGGACATGCTGTAAATATCCGTGTGCTGGAGCAGTGCTCCCATTGTTCTGTCCTACTCACAGCTCTGCTAGTGGGTATAGGAAGAGGAACAAATTCTTTCCCTAGTGAAATGTATCAGAATGCTGAAATTCAAGGCCCACTGTGGCAACATAGGAGAAGGGAAGGTCCCAGATGACTAAGGAAGCCTGGGGGACAAAAAGGAGAGGAAACGAACCTCTGAAGGACACTTACTCTTCACATTGAAGGAACAAGGCAAGAATACACATGATAGGCAGTAAGGCCAGTACCCAAACTTCAAGGGAGGGGCTAGGATTCTGACAAGAGAGTGGCATGAGGCGTTAGGCACAGTGCTAGGGTGTTTAGAAAAATTTCCAAGAACACTGTTCATTAAAGGAATGGCTTTATCTGGGTAGAGATACTGGATCTAGAGAGATTTGTATATATACAACATATGTATACATTGCATATAAGCTCTCACTTTTGCACTTACAGAGTTTTATTTTTTATTTCTTAAAAAGATTTTTTTCCATAGCCATACGTTGATCAGTACTCCTATCATATTACATTGTTAAAAGCATGTTTATTGGAAAGGAACTCCTTTAAAAAATATTTGTTTATTTATGTATTTTAGGGAGCGAGAGCAAGTGGGGGAGGGGCAGAGGGAGAGAATTTTCAAGCAGTCTCCCCGCTGAGCGCAGAGCCCGATGCGGGACTCCATGAGGGGCTCGATCTCGTGGCCCATGAGATCATGACTTGGGCCAAAACCAAGAGTAGGATACTTAACCAAGAGCCACCCAGGTGCCCCTATTGGAAATCAACTCTTGTTTTGAACTCAGTGAAGTCCATTGAGGGTTATTTTAGAAAAATTCATAATGGCATAAAAATGAAAAAAAATTAAATTTTTTTTTCTATTTTAGGTTACTTAGAACAAGGACTGCTGGTGAAGGAAGAGACTAAACTCATAGAGAAATATAAATCAAACTTGCAATTTAAACTTGATTTTCTATCAGTGATACCCACTGATCTGCTGTATTTTAAGCTGGGGTGGAACTATCCAGAAATTAGATTAAACAGACTGTTAAGGATCTCTCGAATGTTTGAGTTCTTCCAGAGGACAGAAACAAGAACAAACTACCCAAACATCTTTAGGATTTCTAACCTTGTTATGTACATCGTCATCATTATCCACTGGAATGCATGTGTGTACTTCTCTATTTCCAAAGCTGTTGGATTTGGAAATGATACATGGGTGTATCCTGATGTTAATGATCCCGAATTTGGCCGTTTGGCTAGAAAATACGTATACAGCCTTTACTGGTCTACCCTGACTTTGACCACAATTGGTGAAACACCGCCTCCTGTGAGGGATTCTGAGTATGTCTTTGTGGTGGTTGATTTCTTAATTGGAGTGTTAATTTTTGCTACCATTGTTGGTAACATAGGTTCTATGATTTCCAACATGAATGCTGCCAGAGCGGAATTTCAAGCAAGAATCGACGCGATCAAGCAATATATGCATTTTCGAAATGTAAGCAAAGATATGGAAAAGAGGGTTATCAAATGGTTCGACTATCTGTGGACCAACAAAAAAACTGTTGATGAGAAAGAAGTCCTGAAGTATCTCCCTGATAAGCTGAGAGCAGAGATTGCCATCAACGTACACTTAGACACTTTAAAAAAGGTGCGTATTTTTGCAGACTGTGAAGCTGGTCTGTTGGTGGAGTTGGTCTTGAAATTGCAACCCCAAGTCTACAGTCCTGGAGATTACATTTGCAAGAAGGGGGATATTGGACGAGAGATGTACATCATCAAAGAAGGCAAACTCGCTGTGGTGGCAGATGATGGAATCACTCAGTTTGTGGTTTTGAGTGACGGCAGCTACTTTGGTGAGATCAGTATCCTTAACATTAAAGGCAGCAAAGCTGGCAATCGAAGAACAGCCAATATTAGAAGTATTGGCTACTCAGATCTGTTCTGTCTCTCAAAAGATGACCTCATGGAAGCTCTAACCGAGTACCCAGATGCCAAAAGTATGCTAGAAGAGAAGGGAAAGCAAATCTTGATGAAAGATGGTCTACTGGATATAAATATTGCAAATGCTGGAGGTGATCCTAAAGATCTCGAAGAGAAGGTCACCCGAATGGAGGGGTCAGTAGACCTCTTGCAAACAAGGTTTGCTCGGATCTTGGCTGAGTATGAGTCAATGCAGCAGAAACTGAAGCAAAGACTAACCAAAGTTGAGAGATTTCTGAAACCGCTAATTGACACAGAATTTTCAGCTCTTGAAGGATCTGAAGGAGTTGAAAGTGGGCTCCTGGACTCCACACAGGACTGAAAAGCTGGTGGTTAACAAGGACGTGCCTCATGATCGTTTTGACGATGTGATTAAGCAACTCTAAACGGGAAGAAGAGGAAGATTCAGCTGGGGAATTTTTCCGTAAAGAGAATGTGCTTGGCTGTAGGGCAAGCACACTCGCTTAGGAGGTACTGTGATTAAAGGGTCATCGTCCTTAGGATTTTTCAGACGGATAATGTGCAAAGGTATAGAATGATCAACTTGTCAGTATCTATATCTTCTGGTTTTTTCATATATGCTCCTTTTATGTAATACTCTTTATAAAAGTGACCAAGTTAAGTATCCCTCACTTGCAGGCATTTCACATTATGGAGGAGCAGCTGGGAATTACCGTGTACGTCATGTTCAGGATACCATTTTAAAAAGAATTAGAATGCAATAAAGTAAAATAAGTTCTAAAACTATAGTGAATATTATTTATTTGATAATTTATTAGGGAGTTTAGGATCTTTTAGAGTTTCAGGGTCATTTTAAGGGCATTAATCATCGTAGTCTGGGACTTAGGAAGGGTGGTGGAGAGAAAGTTCTCATGATAGAAGTGTGACAAATTAGACTTCGCATATTATATATAAGTATGTAACATTAAAGGTAAAAAATAAGAATCTTTTATAATATATTTTTTCCTTTCAAGATTTTATTTAAATTCAAGTTAGTTAACATACAGTGTAGTATTAGTTTCTGGGGTAGAATTCAGTGATTCATCAGCTGCATATAACACCCAGTGCTCATTACAACAAGTACCCTCCTTAATGCCCATCACTATTTACTCCATCCCCCCCACCCACTGCCCCTCCAGCAACCCTCGGTTTGTACTGCTATAATAAATCTTTAAAATTCGCTGATTATTAAGGCCTGGGCAGCAATGGTCACTATCTTCCTTATCTGACTGGCCAGCAATGAAAAAAGGTATAAAAACCATTCTATTGCTGGATGATTAACAAAGGAAATTGTTGTAATGTTCGGAAAGGAGCTGTGTAAGTTCTGTGGACCAACATGGCCGTCATCAGGCAACTTCTCAGAAATTCAGAATCTCAAGCCTTACCCCAGGACTGCTGGATTAGAATCTGCTTTTTTAGCAAGATCCCTGGGTGATTCATGCCCACATTAAAGCTTGAGAAGCACCTAACTAGAGAACCAGGAAGGAGTAAACGGGATTGTTCTAGAAATTTCAGAAAACGGAACTCTATGACAAGTGTGTAGCTGTGGGAGACATTGCTAATCAATCATACAGCTTTCTACTGCTTAACCCAGATACGGTTAAAAAAAATTCTTCTTAACAGAGATCTCTGGAATTGATACAAAATTTCTATCTCTGCCTATAATAATACGACTTAACATGACATCTTGCTAATTTGACATTTCAGATATTTATCTGGACCTTGATCGGTGTATGTCTATGGTAGAGTATATTCTATTCAACGACGAATGTACATGGTGTTTCCAGTTTCATGTTGACATTTTACATTTTATCTCTTCAATATCAGCTAGCAAGTCTTTCTTCACTACAGAGGAAGTGACTAGTTCAGGAGTGGATGGGTTGTAATTAATATATAACATGGTTTCTGCCTGAGACAACTGCTCTTTTAACTCTTTTTTTTTTCTTCTTCTTCTTCCTTCTCCTTCACACGCATTTTATTCTTTGTGCTGTTTGTTGCCTGTTATAAAAACCTCTAAGACACTGTAAGGAGGCTTGATCTGCTAAGATAGGAACAAGTGGGGATTACGTACCTGACTCAGGGCCTGGCTCCCGAGGAGAAGCGGCCCCAGTCACAGCACCCAGCAGGGTGGGTACTCTGAGTCTGATTTCAGCTAGAGACATCCTAGTGTTCTGATTTCATGAACTCTGACCCACAGCTCTATGAGTCTTTCTGATGCTTATATTGGAAAAATGGCAGATTCTTGCTTCAAAGACTTGGGGTCAGGAAGGCTTAGCCCACTCCTTTTCCATGACTCCTCCAGCTGGAGGCTCTGACAGGTGGTAGTGGGGTTCTAGTTTAGATACCTGGAATGCAATGCAGAGGTTCACATCTGGGTTCTGGCTTCATACAGAAATCTTTTTTAAAAAACAAGAAATACGGGTCTTTGGGGAGACTCATGGCAAGGACGCTGACCTGGGTACAGGTGAATGTCAAAGCAGGAACTCACCTTTTAGTAATCCAAAACCACCCATATACCATACTGATTCCAGACTCTAATCGGCTGTCTTAACATATTAAGATTAGGACAGGCTTGATATAAGGACAAGGGAGGGCTGGTTGAAATGTGAAGATCTTTAGTAACCATCTGAGAGCAGATGAGAGAGAATTCTGGGACTCATCGATGGCAGAGACTCAATCAGCTAGTCTTGCCAGTGTGTCTGAGAAGTGTTTACTCTGTACCCCCCCCCAACTCTGCTGCAATGTAATGTTCTCATAGGAACAGATCACTTCAGAGTTTTGCGAACATCTTTTAAAAACCCCAACTTTTCCAACTTGAAATATGATGTGATTCAACTTCTTACCATTAGGTGGCAATGTTGGTCTACAACTAACAGCTTTCAAAGCGGGGCGGGGGGGGGGGACTATTCACAGAAATTACAGGTAGTAACATCAGAGCTCTTTGGCAATAATGGGCATTTTTCCCCTAACATGCAGATTTCCAGAAGATTTTAGCATAGCACACTATATGCCAGTCTAAAGTTAAAACACGATCAAATAAAATTTATATGCAAATATAATGGATAAAGTGATGGACAAATTGAAGCATTTCAGTATTTCTTAATTTCAGAGTTCAACAAAGCAATACTGACAGTTGCATTACAAGAAGCTTTTTGCCACTCTGTAAGATATGTGTTAGAGGTAAGCAAAAGAAAAAAAAAGGAGCAAACAGAGTTTGAAATTCAGGTTATATTTTTATTAAAAAAAAAAAAAGAAAAAAGAAGCCCATTGTTTTAAAAAGTTTGGCAACTACTGATCTGTTTTAACAGTGTTGGAAGTATGCCTGTCTAAAACACTGTCAATTTAGGTAACGTTCTTCCTATGATTACAGAAATGGTATTTTTGGATATCTTGGTCTGTAGACTGTTCAGAGTATAAAATACCAAACAGCAGACTTATAGACTCAAAAGAAAAGCTTGCTATTCACTGGACTAGTTTATCTCTAGGTGAAGGGAGAAAGTGGGAAATGCATGGAAAGGAAATCAGAGAGTATGGAAAATGCGAAAAGATTCCAGAGCTCATCTAATTCACTCCTCCTTATTTTACAAATGCAGAAATTATGCTCAGGCAGCACTAAAATTGGTGAGGATACAGGAGCTTGGAGCAACAGTGAGAATTTTTACCACATGTTGGAGAGCCATATGCTAACATCTGCTAGAGCCGAGGTTGGGCTGATCTAAAACCCAGCAGTTTCATTCCTAGGTATAGTCGCTACAGAAAACTGGCCACATATACAACATGAGATCTGTTGAAGAATGTTTATAAGAGTACAAAATGGGAAACAACTCAAATGTTCATCAGGAGGAGGCTAGTTACATAACATGGAATCCAGTCATATATGGAATACGATAAAATGTTTGAATAGTAACAGATAACACCTCGTGTTTAGTTTGTGCCAGGCACTGTACAAGGACATTCTAGATGTATTTCATTTTCATGATAACTTATAAGATAGATTCTACTATGTTTTCTGTTTAAAAGATGAGAAAAGGGAGGCATAGCGGGTTTAAGTAATTTGCCCACGGCTCACGGGAAGGAAGTGGTACAACTCTTATTTGAACACAGACAGTGAGGCGGGGCGCCTGCTCTTAACCCTCCCATTCCTGCTGACTTTTGTATGTACACATCATATCATCTGTACAGAATTTACGAACATACCACACAATCCTGAGCAGTGTTTATGGATCTGTACCTCTGATGTAACAGTTTGATAACAGGCATGGGAATGACAGCAGAAGTCAGAACAGTACTTACACTTGTGGAGCTGGAGAGAATGGGGATGCGAAGAGAATGAGACAGTCAGAGGACTTCAACCGTCTTTGCTGTTTCATATTTTTAAAAACAATTAGAAGGAAATAAGTCCAAATGTTAAGATCTGACAAAGCTAGGTACAAATATATGTATTCTCTCCATAATTTTGGTATATATGAACTATTTCAAATGAAGGAGAAAAGAGGAGTAAAGGAGGTAAGTATAAACCCACACGGCAAGTTTAGCAACAAAGCCTGGACTCTTGACCCTTGGCTCAGTGTTTACTTCACTAAGAGGTTGTCCTTGATTGCTTTCTACACAGACCGAGTTGAGTGCTTTATGGGGTTCTACTTGGTGATAACATGTCTGCTCTCTGTATGTTTTCACTTTAAACTAGTCAGACTGCGTATTGAGTAAATTCGAGACAATACTTTCCAGAATTACACTTCATGTCTGGCTCTTGGTTTCCTGATGAGTTAGAGGTGAAAGAATGCATTTTTCACCAATGCATTCCTTGGGGGTTCTGAAAATAGCAATTTACCACAAAATTACTCACTAGCATGACAATGTTGGCCCTTAAAAAGAGTTGATATTGGGTTTCCTGTCAGATCGCCAATTTCTCCTCTTTTTAGTTAGGTTCACTTTTGTTCTATCTGCGTTGAGCTTTAGCCAGCTGGACTTAGTCCAAGAAGCTACTTGAGTTAGTTCTTCAGATATCCATGAGCCTGTTTCCAGGGTTTGTCACAAAGATTCACGATGCCCAGGAGCACAGTATTATGGCGGCACCAAAATCCGTGGCTTTCCATGATATCCTTCAGTGGCCTCATTGCTTATTCTCGGCAGAAAGAATGAGACACCCAGGGCACGAGGGCTGAACATTTGCCTACCATTAGGGGGCTCTAGAACAGCAACACAATTTTTTCACTCATTTTTGAATGTAACAAGTCACTCCCCCTAGTTCCATTGTTTGCAAAAAAAAATACTGATAATAAATAGATCTACATTATGGTATTTCCACCGCTCCATTCACATATAATTTCAAAATGCCCCCAAAGCACAAAATATATAAAATTACCAAAAAGGCATGCCACAATAAAGTAACATGAAATATTCTTTAATTATATTTCTTTTATTTTTATGTCTGAAATAATTAGGCATTTGAAACTCATTGATTAAAGAGAGATAAGACCCTTTGGTGACAGAAAAATGAGAGTTGTTTTTTACTGAGTTGAAATATGGCTATCTCCTCTCTTGTTGGAAATTCTTGATTAAAATGTTGGTACGAGATCTCTTGGTTTACCACCACGGACCTAGTTTCATTTCAATGTTTTACCTGAAGAGGGAGCCTGCTCTCCTGGCCTCCACGCCAAACCAGAAAGCCTTTGCTTTGCAGCTCAGAGAGGATGATAAAAAATAAATCACAAAGGATCTAAAAATATATAATATAGCTTAACCATATTTCAAACACTTATCTGCAATCAAATATAGAATGCTAAAGGTACTGACAATGTGGATTGAGTGTTTGGTCCCTGAGCCCAGTTAAGATAGCTGTCTTCGGATTATGTGATCTTTGAGAACAGGAAGCCATAACTAAATCATCTATTTGAGCTGTACATGGATTTGTGGACAAAAGGAAATGAGTAAATATCGGTTATTTGAACTTTCAAAAATTTATCATAACAATGATGATTATTAATTAAATTATAGATGCCATTGAGAACAAGATCACACAATAAATGGTAAGGATAAATAGATTCTCTACATACTGATCCTGATGGGACCACTTATACCAACACAGTTAAACATGGGCTTAAAACCAATGGATGAGCTTCAGCAGAGATAAATTCCACTGGGGTACACTGGAGTAAAATAAGTCAAATGATAATTTTTAAATAATTGGCTTTAAGCAATCAAATACAGTAAAGGCCTACATAAGGAGTTTTGTAGCCTGTAATGTTCCGGGGAGGAATTACCCCAAAAAAATCACAAAAAGGCTGGGTTTCTTCAGGAAGTTTTAAAAAGCATCATTTTCTTGCTTTTGTAGAAAATCACGAGGCATCTGAACTTAGAAAATTGTATGCACTTCTGTTGAGTGTTGTGAGACCTTAAAGCTCATCGAGTCCGGAAGCCAAGTGCAAGATAAACAGCGTGATCCAGTAGCCTCTGACTTTGCTTTACCGACTGGACTTTGCTGAGTGTTCGCTGCCTTTGTCAGTCACACAGCAGAGAACGTGGTACCAGATCTCCAGGAAGGCTATTCTCACTGGGGAGCCAATGATTCTTAGAAGTGGATTATTAAGCAGAATTTTGAGGAAAAGAAAAAAAAAATATTTCTGAGCAGAGAAGGGCCAGGTACAACAATGAGAGTAACTGTTTCTAGGCCAGTCTGTTCAACGTTCCCTGATTATGACCCATAATAAATGGCCCATAGAAAATGCGTTTTGATTGCGACCCAGGAAACACAGAGCTGTCACAAACCTTTCAGAAAAGAGTACTTCCCTTTCAAACATGCGCTGTGCTTGAGGACTTCTATCTATCCTATTTTAGTTCTTTTGTAAAATGCTTATTGCAAATTACTAAATTGATTTCATGATTAATTAATGGGCCCTTACTGGCAATTTGGGTGGGGAGGGGGAAAGCACTCTTCCAGAGAAGGATAAGTAGGATTGCCTGGAAGAGGAATTCACTTTAAACTAGGCAGAGGTGAGGAAAATCATGTGAGGGAAAAATGCACATCAGTGGAGGTTCTGGAAGCCTCTTCATATAAAACAGTAAGACAATAACTTCTCACAGTGCCGTCACGAGGAATGAAACACAGTTTATTTAGGGTGGTTGCATATTATTTCTTGAGACCATAACGTACGGATGAATTACCTTGTTGCCAGATGGTTTCATCATTTTTTTTTTAAAGTGATATCTGAATGTCAACCTCATTTGCAGGAACTTCTAGTTTTTAGATTTTCTTTCAACACATTCAGAGAAACAGTAAGTCCTTTCCTAAACAGAGATAAATGGCAAGAATGTTTTGCAAGGTGCGTCGAATCTACTCAGAACTAGGATTTCTCAGATTTTATTTTTCTCTTCGAGAGAACACAGTGGTTGTGGAAATGAATTCTCCTACTGACTTTGGGAGCATTGGGCACTGTTTGGCACACTGTCACTCTATATTACGAACTAACATGTTTCTAGTGTCATAGTTTTGATGCAAACCTTGGAAAAATAAATGCAACAGAATAATCCAGTAACAAGCCTGGAAAGGATCTTCAGATGTCAAGTTAACTATTGCCGAGTGTACCTGAGTAATAGCTAACAGAATAATAACTAAGCACTTTCAAGTCCTCAAGGAATTAAAAATTTATCACCTCTTTTAAGCTGATGATTCGATTCTCTGACAACTATCTCATTACCTTTGGAATGTTTTTCAAATTCTTTTGATGAGTTTTGATTACACTTCTATATAAAATTTATTGAAATCGAATTATCAACTTTCCTCCACAAAACTGGACTGTTTGTGTATTGTAGGAGTTTAGAAGGAGGTTCAGCAGCAAGGAGAAGATAACCATGGCTTAGAAGAATTCAGGAATTGTGGTTTAAACATGATAGATCCATATTTACTTCTCTTGCTCAAGTCCAGATGCAGGCAGAACAGGGTTGTCATGACATTTTCCAAAGAAGCCCTCAGGGATATTAGCTCCTCGCTGGATGTTTCAACACATCTGCCTTTCATTCCCTAGATCTCCTCTCCCAAGATCACCTCGCGTTCTGAAATGGCTAATTCGCCTTCTGCTGTCCCGTTTACACATTAGGCATCAGGAAAGAGGAAGATAGGAAGAAGGGCATTGTGATTTCCTTCAGGACGCTTTCCACTTCCACTTACATCTCATTGACAAAAACTTCATTGTGTGGTTACACCTAAGAGCGAGAGAGGCTGAAACAACATAATTTCTACTATGAGACATATAATATCATATATGTGATATATCCCATATATAAAGTACATGTAAAATAATAATATAATATATATTGTCTATAATACAAAATCATATAAATATAAAACATATATATTAGTATATAATATACATTATATATGAGATAACTTTAAAGTCTAGCAGAAATGCCTATCTTCTTCCTTTAGCAATAGAACCCCTGAATTTATACATAGCCTATGTATGGGATACCTGCCCAGATAAATCCTTTGTTTCTTGAGACCATTATAAACTAATGACCTGTCCTGCACCCAGCACTATCTTTTTTATTTTTAAGGTGATATCTGAATGTCAACTCTACTTTCAGGGGTTTCTCTCCAGGTTTTAGACAATCTCCTTTCAACGGATTCAGAGAAATAGCAGATCTTTCACTAGATCACAGATAAACAGCAAGAACATTTTCCAAGGTGTTTGGAGTTTGTTCAGAACTAGGATGTCTGCTAGACTTGAACTCTGGGCTGAGAGAAGGAAAAAAAAATCTCTTGGTTCTTGAGTGCTCCCCAAGGCTATAGCAGTCCCTCAGAGGACACAGCCAAGTTGAACCCTGGGAGGACTCCCAGACCTGGAGTCCCTAGCCTCCAAAAGAGCGTCATGCCCCAAACAGTGCACTGGCCCCACAGTACACCTTAGGGTCTTACCACTCACTCCAGCATCAGGCACGGGAGCAAGCCTGAAGAACGTCTGAGGTAAGTCTGTTACAATGGACAAACACTCCAGATTCCTGTCTGAGAAATGCCATCTTCCACCTGTGCACAGTTCCCTAGACCCTCTCTTATACTCAACAACTTTGCTGTTACAATGGTCTCCCCCTTCCTTTGCCCCCCCAGTGTGCTTTATCACCTCTCGCCATTTATGGATTCTCCCCTTCAATGTGCAATGGCTCCAATCTTAAAAGAACATCTACCTGATGCTTGACCCTGTACCTGCTTCGGGACGACACCACATTCTGCTCTCCTTTACTGCAAAACTCTTCTCTAGGACTGTCTTCACAGATCCTCTTTCTCTGTTCTTCCTTGAACCTGACACAGTGAAGTTTTGCTGCTTTCACTACACTGAAACCTCTTGTCAAGGTCACTGGTGAACCCTGCTTTGCCAAATCTAATGGTCAGTCCTGAGCCAAGACTTAGTAGGCCTCCCGGTAGTGTTAGGTAGAGACGATCACCACCTTTTCCTGAAACACTTTCTTCACTTGCCTTTCAAGACACTTGGCTTTCAGTCACTTCTCTGGACTTCCATCTCCCTTGGTTCCCCTCCACAATGAATCTTAAAAGGCCAAAGCGTCCCGTGGCCACAATATTCACTCCCTAAGTGAGCTCATATATCCCACGGCACTTCATAAGTGTCTGTATGCTGACAACTCCTAAATTTCTATCTCCAGCCTCTCCTCTGAGCTCCAGACTTGCATATCCAACTAGGCACTTGGTATCTTCTTTGGTAAATGTGCTTTAATAAGAAATACGTATTTTGACCTTTTTTCTGCTTCCTGGCCCAAGCTCCTAAAACCATTATAGTTTCCTAAGTGATAAGAGCTATAGGAACATCTTTTATTATATTTGGTTTTTGTCACTGGCTCCTGAGACAGCTCCAGAGTGAAAAAATTTTAAAAAGTATTTTTTTTTTTTTGTATTCACACCAAGCCCCTTTCAACCACATCTGAGTTTATGTTGATGAGGTCACTTTTGGAAAGCCCCTAACCTTTGGGAAGAGGAGAGGCGCTGGAGGTTGAGTTCATCCGTAACAGTCAATGATCTAATCAATGAGGCCTATGTAATGAAGCTTTAGAAAAAAACCTTAATCCAAGGGGTTTTGGAACTTTCTGGCTTGGTAACCACGTTGAGGGGCTGGGAGGGTGGTAACCCCCAGAGAAGGCATGGAAGCTCCATGTCCCTTCCCACATTCCTTGCCCCATAATCTCTTCCATGTGGCTATTCTTGAGTTGTATCATTCACAATAAATCAGTAATAAAAAGTAAACTGTGTCCCTGGCTTCCGCAAGCCATTGTAGCAAATTCTAGAACATGAGGAGAGGGACACGGGGTCCTCCAATTTATAACTAGTTATCCAGAAGTACAGGTGACAATATGCGACTTGCACTGGCATTTGAAGTGCGTATGGGGTGGGGGGGAGACAGTCTCGTGGGACTGAACCCCTAACCTACGTGGCTTGTGCTCTCCAGACAGTCAGTGTCAGAACCGAGGTAAAGGTGGAACACCTCGTTGGTATATTCCCCAAATTGAATTATTTTGTGTGGAAGAAGCTACACATCTGAGTGTGTAGAGAGATGCTGGATATTTTATTTTTAGTGAGGATTTAATGTGTCCTAAGCAGAGCTCATGACTTTTTTCCCAAACTCGTTTCTTCCCTAGTGCTCCCTATGTCAGAAAATGGCACTGCCATTGACCAAGTTCCTCAGGTGAAAAACTGTGGGTCATCTTTTCTTGACTCTTCATCATAAACCTATTCTCTAATCTGTCAGTGAATGCTGTCAGCTCAACCTTCAAGATACATCCTGGATGTGACGGTAACGCGTCACATCGACTGCTCATCCAAACCACCATCTCTCGCCTGAATTCCTACAGTACACTGTTAACCAGTGTCTAATTCCACTCCTGCTCTCCTTACCTCGATAGTGCATTTCCATCGAGTTGCCATGGTGATCTTTCATTTATATTTTTATTTTTTAAAGATTTTACTTATTTATTTGACAGAGAGAGAAACAGCCAGCAAGAGAGGGAAAGGAAGAAGCAGAGTCCCAGCAGAGCAGGGAGGCTGACACGGGCTCGATCCCAGGACTCTGGGATCACGCCCTGAGCTGAAGGCAGACACTTAAGGGCTGAGCCACCCAGGCGCCGCACACGGTGATCTTTTAAAAACAAAATCAGATTTTAAAAAAGACCCTTCCTTTTATGATATCATTTCCCCTTTCTTGAACCTCATAGTGGTTACGTACTGCCAACATTGACACCAAATTTTTCTACTTCTGTTTTCAAGGTGCTTTCCAAACTTAGTTATGACCCTTGCCTTGAGATTCAACAGAATTTTCTCTTTTTTTGGTTCAAACACGTGCCGTGTTTATTTTTACTCTAAACCTTAGCTTATGCTAAGTCGTTACCACTCAGACTGCATCTTTCCAAACTGTTCAAACCTTATCCGGCCCTTAATAATTCATTCAGTTCTTAGGGTCTTCATGAATCTCTTCATCCCTATCCTGGTACTTTACTTACAGTGAATCCCTTCCATCTCTGAGTGTGTATGTCCAGTACCTGACGGTATTAGATACTCACTAGACTCAATTACTGATTGATGGATGGGTTATTAAGGTGAATATTTGAAAACAGCTTACCTTAAATATGAATAAATATTTGGTTGATTTTGCCTCTGTTATAACCGTTTTCCTAGAAAGAGTAAAATGATAAAGGTAGAAAAATTATTTTAGTTTCATTTTCATGAAATTCTCATTATGGTGCTATTTTTAATTTAATTTTTATTTTTAAAATTTTTTAAAAGATTTTATTTGTCAGAGAGGGAGAGAGGACACAAGCAGGGGGAGGGGCAGGAAGAGGGAAAAGCAGGCTCCCTGCTGAGAAAGGAGCCTGACACGGGACTTGATCCCAGGACCCTGGGATCATGACCTGAGCAGAAGGCAGAAGCTTAACTGACTGAGCCACCCAGGAGTCCCTAGTACTATTTTTATTATTCAATTCTGATTATTATTAACTAAAGGAAAAAAAGGAATCAGTTCCCTAAAGTTATATACATTTCAACTTGAGTAGGAAAACAACCTGATCATTAATTTTTCTAGTTCTCCTCTATCCTATATATGGCAGAAAATGGTTTTTTTTTACTAATTTTGGCTGGTATATTTTGCACTTTATGTCTTATCTTTTCTTTCCTTTTTTTGTTTTTATTTAAATTCAAGTTAGTTAACATATAGTGTATTATCAATTTCAGGGTAGAATTTAGTGATTCGTCATTTGCACATAACACTCAGAGCTCATTACATCAAGTGCCCTCCTTAATGCCCATCACCCAGTTACCCCATCCCCCACCCACCTCCCCTTCAAGGCAACCCTCAGTTTGTTTTCTATAGTTAAGAGTCTCTTATGGTTTGCTTTTCTCTCTGTTTTTTATCCTATTTTATTTTTCCTTCCCTTCCCCTATGTTCTTCGGTTTTGTTTCTTAAATTCCACATATGAGTGAGATCATATGATATTTGTCTTTCTCTGAAGAACTTATTTTTCTCGCATAATACTCTCTAGTTTCATCCATGTCATTGCAAATGGCAAGTTTTCATTCTTTTTGATGGCTGAGTAGTATTCCAGTGTGTGTGTGTGTGTGTGTGTGTGTGTGTGTGTGTACCACATCTTCTTTATCCATTTATCTGTCGATGGACATCTGGGCTCTTTCCATATTTTAGCTGTTGTGGACATTGCTGCTATAAACATTGGTGTGCAGGTGCCCTTCAAATCACTGTTTCAGTATCATTTAGATAAATACCTATTAGTGAAGTTGCTGGGCTGTAGCGTAGTTCTATTTTTAACTTTTTGAGGAATCTCCATCTTGTTTTCCAGATGATTTTTGTTGTTGTTGTTGTTACTGTCAGTTTGATTGGGTCATATCCAGTAGGTCAAGGAGAGCGATCTAAAATGTTTACATTGTCTGTATTAGTACATGCCCAATCGGGAATAGAAACTGCACTGTGGGTTAAGTTTAATACAAATAACGAGTAAGCTTTGATAAAAGAATGACTATAAGGAAACCATATATTGTATTCCAGGGCTGAGGGAGAGTATCCAAAAAAGGAGAAGCTCGGAAGGGTCCTCGATCCCCAAGGCTGGTTTCAGATCTTACTGGAGAAGGTATAGTTCAACTCACTGGATAGCATAGAAGCTTGCTCGTTTGTTCTGGACACAGTTCCCTCTAGAGTGCAGCTGATCAGAAACCAGTGGGGTGGGCTTGCAGAGAGAATGGAGGCTGGGGCACAGGGGAGCTGTGCCATGGTCTACAGAGAATGGAGGCAGGTGTAGGGCATGGGAGCTGTCAGCTGCAAAGTAAATGGTGGCTCAGGGAGCTGGAATGAGCAGGGGGCCTTGGGGCCAGTTTCCATGTTGAGAGTTCTGGCCAGAAGTTTAACTGCAGACCAGGCAGAGGCTGCGAGTTTGCTGACCCAATGTGTAGTAGCAGGAAACACCTGCCAAAACACAGTTCTCTCTGCAATGTCTCTCCGGCGCCCTCTGCTGGGAAAACTTAAGGTGGTGCTCCCAGAGGAGATGTTTATTTTTTTTTTATTATTATTTTTTTTATAATGATTTTTTATTATATTATGTTAGTCACCATACAGTACATCCTCGGTTTTCGATGTAAGGCTCGATGATTCATTAGTTGTGTATAACACCCAGTGCACCATGCAATATGTGCCCTACTTACTACCCAACACCGGCCTATCCCATTCCCCCACCCCCCTCCCCTCTGTAGCCCTCAGTTTGTTTCTCATAGTCCATAGTCTCTCATGTTTCATTCCCCCTTCTGATTACCCCCCCTTTCTTTATCCCTTTCTTCCCCTACTGATCATTCTAGTTCTTATGTTCCATAGATGAGAGAAATCATATGATAGTTGTCTTTCTCTGCTTGACTTATTTCACTTAGCATTATCTCAGAGGAGATGTTTAAAAAGAGCTCTGTCCTTTATTACAGAGCACATATTGAAGGGCAAATTGGAGCTGAGAGACAATAAATTGATAACTGGCACAGTGTTTACCTAGGTATATATGTATTTGTCAAGGATAAATGTATTCGGGGGATTTTGTGTGAATATTCTGGCAAAAAAAGAATCCACACCAGGAAAATATATCAGTAATGGACAAATAAATATAATTAAATCACATTTTTCAAGTGGCTGGACAACAGAAGTATTCAAATATCTTTTTTTCTATACTTATTTTAGAATTATTTTCAGAATTGAGGTGTATCATACATATAGTAAATTGCACAAATCATAAATGTATATATTTTTGTTTTTACATGTATACACACAAGTGAAACTATTACCTAGATCAAGATACAATTTTTCCACCATCTAGGTGGATACCTCACTCCTCTTCCCAGTTAAAATCCTCCTACCCTCATCAGAGGCAAATACTAATCTGGCTTCTATTTCTTGTTCAGGAAATTTATGAAACTGGAACAAGTAAGTACTTTGTTGTGTCTGGTTTCTTTTGCTTAATATGATGTCTTTGAGATCCACCCACCTTGCTATATATATATCAAGTATATCATCAGTATACATATATCTGTATATCTATATCTATATGCATTATATGAATACACCACATTTATTTTTCTATTCTCCTGGACATTAAGGTTGTTTCTAATTTGGGGTTGTTATGAATAAAACTGCTTTAAATGTGAGCTTTTGGAGACTATGCACTCATTTCTTTTAGGTGTGTATACAGAAGTGGAATTGCTTGGTCATAGTGCTGTAGTAGTAGGTCATATTTAGTTTTAGTAGATACTGTCAAACATTTTTCGAAAGTCTTTGAATCAATTTCCACTTTCACCAGTAAGTATGAGAGTTCTAGTTGCTCCATAGTGTTGCCAACACTTGGTATTGTCGGCCTTTTTAAGCTATTCCTCTGGGTACTATTTTTAAGAATTAAAATTAATTGGACCTGCACAATAGTTATCAATCTTTATAATTTTAATTATATCTTTATAATTTTTAATTATATTTCTCATGTTCCCTTTTGATAAACACAAAAAAACCCTCTTATGTCTTCCAAATATTGTCTAAAATTCCAAAGTGAAAATAGCAGCAAGTCACTTTTGAAAATGTTCTCAATTTACCCACGCTTCTGCATGATATACAGCTTTTCACTGCAAAACTTTACTGTCATACTATAATAGTTTCTTAATTCAGAGAACACATGATTCTTTCTGATTCCAAAGTAATTATTATGATTATAAATTTTCATTGTATGGCAGGGGAAAAATTCTGATTATGTGAGTTATTTAACTGATTAGGTCTTCTAAAAGTAACTGGAATTTCTAGGTAAACATTAAGTACATTTGTACAGTAATCGTATGGCATAGTGCTTAAGAATATCGGCCAAAAATCATACTACTCAGTTGCGATTCTGGTTCCGCTAGGAGTTTGAATAAGAAAATCATGTTTTTGTTTTCTAATTTTAAAAACAGTATCAGTAACAATAACTAGCTATAAGAGCAAGGGCAGGTTACTTAACCTCTCTCTGCCTCCGTGTTCTCAGCTGTAAAACGGGAATAGTGTTGTCATGAATAACTAATTAACTAACTAGTTAATACCTGAGACACTTGGAATAGTGCCTGGCACTTAACAAATTCTACTTAAACATTAGGTATTTATTACTAATGCAGAGAAATCAAGTTGAAGAGTTGTATAAAGACTGTATAGTTCCAAACAGTAATCAATATATTTTTCAATTTCTCAGACCCCCAATTTTTTGAAATTTATTTACCTATCTGTATCTTACTGGAAAAGTCAGAGAAGTCAGCTTTTGATCATGGCTCTCAACTACTTTCCTTAATATAATCTACTTTAGGGAGTTGTCATGTAGGTAAAAATCGTCCTGCCTCAGGAAAACTTTATTGTAAACTATAAAAACTATGAGAGACGTATCCTTTACATCGCTTTATTAATTCCGAAGGGCGCTTTCTCCACTCCAGCGACGTTTCCGCAATACTCCCCAGCTTTCCCTCCCTCTTCCCGGACCCCGAAGGGTTTTCATTGTTTATTTCCGTCAGTGAGAATCCTTCTGCCACCTGAAAGTCCGGGTCAATGCTAAAGCTGGAGGATAGTCAACTATAGCCACTCTTGACAGAATCCTGACACCTGAACGGGTTTAAGGTACTCTTAGGGAAGCCCCAGCATCCTCCGGAGTTGAGAACTCTTAGAGCCCGCCCACCTCCGCAACCTTCCGCCCACTTTAGGCGACAATCCCACCCAAGCCTCAGAGCACGCCGGGAACTGTAGTTTCCGAAGGCTCGGTCCAAGTCAGCGCACGCGTTCTGAGCTCCTTTCGCTCCCACAAACACTCCCGGATAAGGAAGTGGCCGGTGATGCCACGCGTTCTGCGGGCAGTGTATCCGGGCTTCTGGGAGTTGTAGTCGCCGGGGGCGGGCGCCGTCGGTAAGGAGACGTAGCTTTCCTTGGGGTCCTCTATTGCAGTTGGTTCCCGTCGGGAACCGAGGGGTTAGTCTGTAACGAGGGGTCAGTCTGTACTTCCCTGTGCACCGCGCTCCCTCTGAGGCTGAGGAAGCGCTTTCCTTTCCCCGGGCTCTGCCACTCTGGCTCTGGGTGCTCCTTGCCCTGAGGTCCATTTCTCTGCCTAGTCCTCTGCCTCTCTGGTCCATCTCCAAAACCTGGGCTTAGCGGGGACTCGCCCTCCCAGAGACAGGGCCGCGACCTTCTCAAACCCGGTCCTTGCCCTGCGGGGACCTTCCTCACTGCGCCCCTCATACTGGTTTCCGCCGCTGCCCCTGTTCGCCTCGGCACCCGCTGAGCTCACGCTCCTTCCACTCTTTTTTTTTTTTTTTTTCCCCTTTTTTCTGCAGGGATGGAAGCTTCCTGGCGCCAGGTGGCCGGTGGCCGAGGCCGAGCCCGAGGACGGGCCACTGCGGCCCCTTCGTCAGGAAATGGAATCCATCTCCGCGGCGCCGGAGGAGGGCGAGAAAAGGGCTCAGTGGGCGCTGCTGGACCTGGCCCCAGCCCCAGAGGAGCCGCGACCCCTGCGGCTGCAGGTAGTTCAGCCAGGCGCAGCCCCGCGGGACCTGAAGCACTGCAGACTTCCGTAGCCTGTGGTGAGAGGGGCTCCCGTCCTCGGTTTCACCTGGGTACCTACTAAGGCACTTACTAGTCAGAACTGCCTCCCCGCCCTGGCTCTCTCATTCACTTCTTTTCTTCTCCTTGGAGACTTCATTATTGCCCCCACTTCTCAGACCTTCAAGGAAGCTACTCATTTCGGCATTCTAGGCAGATTCCCAGCATACCTCTTTCACCTTCATTTTAATTACTATCAATCAGCATTACTTCTTTGTCCAGTGTTCTTCTCTTTATTCTTTTTTGCCTGCTGAATGCCTAGACCAAAAGTTGCAAATTGTGGCCCAGGGTTCTGATTTAGCCTATAGTTTGGTTTGGTTAATACAGTCCTTTAAATCTGAATTGGTTGCCAACGGGTGTTTTGTTTTTCTTTTCTTTCTAAAATCTCATAAAAATCTCGTTAACTTTTTTTTTTTTTTTTGTAAAATAGGATCGTGTGGTTTCACCTTTGTGCATGGCAACTGCCAGTTGCAGAAATTCCGTTTAGACTGAGTTTAAGCACCTCCTGGGTGGGGGGGGGGGCAGTTGTCATTTTCCATCTTTGCAAATGGATGGCCTTAGTTTAGTAACTTTAATTGTCTATGCCCTGTAAGCGCTTGAGCTTGAGGTATTTTTCTCAACTGTGGTTCCTATTAACAAATTTCATGTCTTTTTGGGATGTATCTGATGTGGCCTCCTCTGGCAGGTCATTATCCTTCATCCAACGCTGTGTTTTAGTGGAGCCTGAGAACACACGGCCAACTCTGAATTGTCCATACTAACGGAGGATTGCATGAAGCCAAAGGAATAATCCCCCAAATCATTTTACTTTTATGTGTGGAATGTACTTTTCGGAAAATATTTTTTGAGGGGAGGAGTGAGTTGAGCTTCTGAGTGTTTTTTCCCTAAGCTAATTTTAAAGTTATGTGGCATTCTCTTAGCTTAGAGTTACTGAGTTTATTTTAATTCCAGTACAGTTAACATACAGTGTTATATTAGTTTCAGGTGTGCAATATAGTGATTCGACACTTCCGTACATCCGCTGGGGCTCATCAACACAAGTGCACTACTTAATCCTCATCACTTACTTCACCCATCCCCCCACCCACCTCCCCCCTGGTAGCAGTTATGAGTTTACCATAGTGGTGGTGGTGAAACGTGCAAGTTGGAGACCAAGAACAGTTTTGGTAAAGTTTCTTGGATTTTGTGGATAGTAGAAAAGCAAACATTCTTCACCTGGGTAATTGAAATTTGTCTGTAAGAAATAATAGATAGGAAGTTTGCTTTGTCACTTTTCCTTGAGATGATCTAATGTGATACATTGATAGTGTTATGGATGTTTTTATTATGTCTTCTAATTCAGCCTTTAGAGAAATGTATCCTTACATGCTGTTTTTCCACAGCTAATGACATTTATCATCTCTCTTACTACACATCAAGTTTCGAGTCATATATCTTATAGTCATTACTTTTCTAATACTCGAGATTCCTATATAGGCACTGTATACATTTTCTTTCACTTTTACTTGAGATACTGCATAATCCCCAATTAAACTGGCTGCAGCAACAAAGGGAAAACATTTCATGAGGGAAATAAAAGATAAAACGTCGTTAAGTACAAATGCACCACCAAGATTAAGAAAGCTTATCTGGGTAGTGGCTCATCAGTTTTAAGCATAAAGTGAATTTAAATCAGAGATTTACAATTTTAATTAGTGAATTTAAAATCCTCTCAGTACGGACACTAATAAATTCAGATCAATTCAGTATGTTTGTGGCTCCTTTCTTGATACTATGATTGCTGTTCATAAGAGTTTATTAATAGTTAGTACTTGAAGAAAATTCCCCTGATCCTTGCCCTTAAGGAGTTGGGAATATGCTGTGAAGTAATCTAATTCTTTTCGTGTTATTATTTAACCAAGTAAAAAAATGAGAAGTACAGTCAGTGCTGAAGAGAATAGTGGAAGAACTAATACAAAATTTATTTGACTTTTTTTTTGGAATGAAGCTGCTGTAGGAACCACATTTTCCATATTGTCAACATTTTGTGTGGATTAATGTTATATATGTTTTGTGACCACATTTTAATGAAGGCAAAAAGTCCTTGAGCTTTCTAAGAGCAGATTATAAAGGTAATGGGTATACAGTGACTATTGTTTGTGCAGAATCTTTGGTGGGCCAGGCCAGGTTGGGCTGTGGTGTGGAAGAGGATTGTTTGAGAAAGCACCCAGTTTAACTGATTCTGCTGTGCTCCTAGTTGGCATGTATCCCACCTCTTAAAAATCTCTGTGCTTGATTTGTTTTTAATAATCCCATTTTAATTGTTATTAACGTCCTTATTTTGAGGTTAACTGTTTTTTGATACTTTTATCCTATCTTTATAATTTTTTAATTGATTTGTTAATCAGTGTTTCTAGAACAATTTGCTGCATTTAGCAGGATATTTAATAAAAGTGAAAGTTTTCATTGTGGTAGTATTCTCTTTAGTTGTTTGACAAGAAACTTGAAAATACTTTTTTTGTGCAAAATAGTAAAATAGAATGCTCCAAAGATGACTTTTAAATCTATGTGCTTAGAGATTGTTTTGCAGAAATTAAATGAATTTTTGTTTTCTTTTAAGCAGAGCTAATGTCTCAAAGGAAATTTGAGGAAATCAAGAAGGCCAATCAAGCTGCAGCCAAAAAACTTGTTGAAGAACACTTTAGCTCTTCCTCTGAAGAAGAAGGAGATGAAGATTTTGAAGGAAAACGGGGGAAAATAGTTGCTAATACATTTACAAGTTACACTACTCAGACAGGTGCTGTATGGTCTTTTAAATTTTGACTTTTTTTTTAAGTTTAAATTCCAGTTAGTTAGCATACAGTGTAATATTAGTTTCAGGTGTACAATGTAGTGATTCAGCACTTAGATACATCACCCAGTGCTTATCACAAGTGTGCTCCTTAATCCCCATCACCTGTTTCATTCTCCCCACGCACCTCCCTTTAGTAATCGTCAGTTTGTTCTCTATAGTTAAGAGTCTGTTTCTTGGTTTATCATTTGCTCTTCCTCCACCTTGCTTGTTTTGTTTCTTAAATTCCACATATGAGTGAAATCATTTGGTGTTTGTCTTTGTCTGAACTGACTTCACTTAGCGTAATACACTTGCTCCATCCGTGTCATTGAAAAACACAAGATTTCATTATTTTTTATGGTTAATATCCCATTGTGTATATATACCACATCTTCTTTATCCATTCTTCAGTCGATGGACATTTGGGCTATTTCCATAATTTGGCTAGTGTAGATAATGCTGCTATAAACATCAGGGTGCATGTATGCCTTAGAATTAGTATTTTTGTATTCTTTCGGTAAATACCTAGTAGTGCAATTGCTAGGTCATAGATAGTTCTATTTTTAACTTTTTGAGAAACCTGCATACTCTTCTCCAGCGTGGCTGCACCAGTTTGCATTTCCACCAACAGTGCAAGAGGGTTCCCTTTTCTCCACATGCTTGCCAACACCTGTTGTTTATAGTATTGTTGATTTTACCTATTCTGACAGGTGTGAGATGGTAGCTCATTGTAGTTTTGGTTTGCATTTCCCTGATGGTAAGTGATGATGAACATCTTGTCATGTGTCTGTTGCCCATCTGTAGGTCTTCTTTGGAAAAATAATCTATTCATGTCTTCTGCCCATTTTTAAATTGGATTATTTTTTGTGTGTGTGTTGAGTTTTATAAGTTCTTTGTATATAAATACATACTTTTTAAGATTTTACTTATTAGAGAGAGGGAGGGACAGAGAACAAGCAGGGGGAGCAGCAGAGGGAAGAGAGAAGCAGACTCTCTGCTGAGTAGGGAGCCCGATGTGGGGCTCCATCCCAGGACCCTGGGATCATGACCTGAGCTGAAGGCAGATGCTTAAGCCACTGAGCCATACAGGCGCCCCTTCTTTGTATGTTTTGGTTATTAGCCTTTTGTCAGATGTGTCATTTGCAAATATCTTCTTACATTCCAGAGGTTGCCTTTTCATTTTGTTGGTTGTTTCCTTTGCTGTGCAGAAGCTTTTTATTTTGATGAAGTCCCAATACTTTATGTTTGCTTTTGTTTCCCTTGCCTTAGGAGACATATCTAGTAAGAATTTGCTATGACCGATGTCAAAGTTACTGTCTATGTTTTCCTCTTAAGATTTTAATGGTTTTCTGTTTCACATTTAGGTCTTTCATCCATTTTGAATTTATTTTTGTGTATGGTATGAGAAAGTGGTCCAGTTTCATTCTTTTGTTGCTGTCCAGTTTTCCCAACACCATTTGTTGAAGAGACTGTCTTTTCCATAGGATATTCTTTCCTGCTCTGTCAAAGATTAATTGACCATTCAGTTGTGGGTTCATTTCCGGGTTTTCTATACTGCTCCATTGAGCAATGTGTCTATTTTTGTGCCAGTACTATACTGTTTTAATCACTACAGCTTTGTAATATAACTTGAAGTCCAGAATTGTGATGCCTCCAGATTTACTTTTCTTTTTCAAGGTTGCTTTGGCTACTGGGGGTCTTTTGTGGTTCCATACAAATTTTAGGATTGTTTTTCTAGATCTGTGAAAAATGTTGGTGGTATTTTGATAGGGATTGCATTAAATGTGTAGACTGCTTTGGGTAATATAGGCATTTTAACAATATTTGTTCTTCCAATCTATGAGCTTGGAATGTTTTTCCATTTCTTTATGTCATCTTTAATTTCTTTCATTAGTGTTTCATAGTTTTCAGAGTACAGGTACAGTTCTTTCACCTCTTTGGTTAGGTTTTTTCCTAGGTATCTGACTAGTTTTGGTCTAATTGTAAATGAGATTGATTCCTTGATTTCTCTTTCTGCTGCTTCATTATTGGTGTATAGTAAATCAACAGATTTCTGCATATTGATTTTGTATCATGTGACTTTACTAAATTCATATATCAGTTCTAGAACTTTTTTGGTGGAGTCTTCTGGGTTTTCTCTATAAAGTATCATGCCATCTGCAAATATTGAAAGTCTGACTTCTTCCTTGCCAGTTTGAATGCCTTTTATTTCTCTTCGTTGCTTGATTACTGTGGCTAGGCCTTCCGGTATTATGTTAAATAACAGTTATAAAAGTGGACATCCCCATCTTGTTCCTGATCACAGAGGAAAAGTTCTCAGTTTTCCTACCGAGGATGGTATTAGCTGTGGGCTTTACATATATGGCCTTTATCATGTTGAGATATGTTTCCTCTAAACCTACTTTGTTGAGGGTTTTTTCCATGAATGGATATTGTACTTTGTCAAATGCTTTTTCTGCATCTATTGAGAGGATCATATGGCTCTTATCCTTTCTTTTGTTAATGTGGTGTATCACATTAATTAATTTGTGAATATTGAACCACACTTACTGCCCAGGAATAAATCCCACTTGGTCATGGTAACTGATTCTTTTAATGTACTGTTGGATTCGATTTGCTCGTATTTTATTGAGAATTTTTGCATCCGTGTTCATCAGGGATTTGCCTGTAGTTCTCTTTTTTAGTAGTACCTTTATCTGGTTTTGGTATCAGGATAATGCTGGCCTCATAGAATGAATTTGGAAGTTTTCCTTCCTTTTCTATTTTCTGAAATAGTTTGAGAAGAATAGGTACTAACTCTTCTCTAAATGTTTGGTAACATTTGCCTGTGAAGCCATCTGGGCCTGGACTTTTGTTGGGAGATTTTTTTTTTTTATTAAGATTTTTAATATTTATTTATTTGACAGAGAGACAGGCAGCGAGAGACGGAACAGAAGCAGGGGGAGTGGGAGAGGGAGAAGCAGGCTTCCCGCCGAGCAGGGAGCCTGATGCGGGGCTCTGTCCCAGAACACTGGGATCATGACCTGAGCTAAAGGCAGACACTTAATGACTGAACCACCCAGGCGTCCCTGCTGGGAGATGTTGGAGATTTTTTATTACTGATTTAATTTCTTTGCTGGTTATCTGTCCAAGTTTTCTATTTCTTCCTGTTTCAGTTTTGGTAGTTTATATGTTTCTAGGAATTTGTCCATTTCTTCCAGATTGTGCAATTTGTTGGCATGTAATTTTTCATAATATTCTTTTATAATTCTTTGTATTTCTGTGGTGTTGTTTGTTATTTCTCCTCTCTCATTTGTGATTTTATCTATTTGAGTCCTTTCTCTTTTCTTTTGATAAGTGGCTAGAGGTTTATCAAATTTTTCAAAGAACCAGCTCCTTGTATCATTGATAGGTTCTACTGTTGTTGTTTTTTTTATTTTCTGTATCATTTATTCTGCTCTACTCTCTATTATTTCCTTCCTTCTGCTGCTTTAGGCTTAATTTGCTGTTCTTTTTCTAGCTCCTTTACAGGTGTAAGGTTAGGTTGTTTATTTAAGATTTTTCTTGCTTCTCGAGGTAGGCCTGTATTGCTATGTACTTCCCTTTTAGGACTGCTTTTTGCTGCATCCCAAAGGTTTTGGACTGTTGTGTTTTCATTTTCACTTGTTTCCATGTGTTTTTTAAAAATTCCTTTGTTGATTTCCTGGTTGACTCATTCAGTCTTAGTTGGATGTTCTTTCACCTCTATGTATTTGTGGTCTTTCCAGATTTTTTCCTGTGGTTGACTTCAAGTTTCTTATTGTGGTCAGAAAATATGCATGGTATGATCTCAGTCTTTTTGTACTTGTTGAGGCTTGATTTGTGTCTTAGTATATGATCTATTCTGGAGAATGTCCCATGTGTACTTGAAAAGAATGTGTATTCTGCTGTTTTAGGATGGAATGTTCTGAATATATCTGTTAAATCCATCTGTTCCAGTGTGTCATTCAAAGCCATTATGTCATTGTTGATTTTCTGTTAGATGATCTGTCCCTTGATGTAAGTGGGGTTTTAATGTCCCCTACCATTACTGTGTTATTATCAATTAGTTTCTTTATGTTTGTTATTTTATAGATTTGGGTGCTCCCATGTTGGGTGCATAAGTATTTACAATTGTTAGATCTTCTTGTTGGATTGTCGCCTTTGTTATGATATAGTGCCTTTCTTCATGTCTTGTTAGTCTTTGGTTTAAAGTCTAGTTTTTCTGGCATAAGTATTGCTACTCTGGGTCCTTTTGATGTCCATTTGCGTGATAAATGGTTCTCTATTACCTCACTTTCAATCTGTAGGTGTCTTGAGGTCTAAAATGAGTCTCTTATAGGCAGCATATCGATAGGTCTTGTTTTTCTATCCATTCTGACATGCTGTATCTTTTGATTGGTGCATTTAGTCCATTTACATTTAGAGTAATTATTGATATATATGTATTTAGTGCCATTTTATTACTTGTTTTGTCATTGTTTCTGGAGATTTTCTCCAATCCTTTCTTGTCTTTGTCACTTTTGGTCTTTCCTTTTCACTCAGAGAGTCCCGTTTAATATTTCTTGCAGGGCAGGTTTCGTGGTCGCGAACCCCTTTAGTTTTTGTTTGTTGGGAGACTCTTCTATTTCTCCTTCTATTCTGACTGATAGCCTTGCTGGATGGAGTATTCTTGGCTGCAGATTTTTCCCATTCAGTACTTTGAGTATATTATGCCACTCCCTACTGGCTTGGCCAAGTTTCCTTTGAGAGATCTGTAGCTAGCCTTCTGGGCTTTCCCTTGTAAGTTAAGGACTTCATTTGTCTTGCTGCTTTTAAGATTTTTCTTTATCTCTATATTTTGCAAATTTAATTACAAAATGTATTGGTGTTGACCTGCTTTTTTTTATTTTGTTGGGAGTGCTCTGTGTCTCCTGGATCTATATGTCTGTTTCCTTACCCAGATTAGGGAAGTTTTCAGCTGTGATTTCCACAAATAAATCTTCCGTCCCTTTTTCTCTCTCTTCTTCTTCTGGGGCTCCTCTAATATGAGTGTGATTATGTTTGATGGAGTCACTGAATACCCTAAGTCTAGTCTCATACTTTATAATTCTTCTTCCTCTCTTTGTTCAGCTTCACTATTTTCCATTATTTTTTCTTCTATGTCACTTATTCGTTCCTCTGCTTCTTCCAGCCTTGTGTTCATTGCAACAAGTCTGTTTCCAATGCCAGTTATTGTATTTTTCATTTCTGACTGATTCTTTTTAACTCTTTTTTTCTCTGCTGTAAGGGTCTCCCTGATGTCTTCCGTTCTTTTCTCAAGCCCAGTGGTATCCTTATGATTGTTGCTTTAAATTCTCCATCAAGCGTATTACTTATATCGATTTTGCTTAGATTTCTGGCTGTGACTTTATGTTGTTCTTTTGTTTGGTATTAATTCCTCTGTCTTGGCATTTTGTCTAAGTCTCTGCCTTCTGTGTTTTAGAAAAGTCCATTATGTTTCCTTCTCCTGAGAATAATGGCTTTATGAATAAGAGGTCAGATAGTGTCCAGGGCCTGGCCTTTCAGGCAGTGTCTTTGGTGTGTGCTGCTTGTGCCCTGCTGTTGTGTTTTGGCTGCTGTATCCTTCAGGCCAGTCCTCTGCAGAGGCTCTCCTTGTATGCAGTGGATAGTGTTTGGTCCTTGATCTGAATGTGGCAAGTTTTAACTAGGTGTATTTTGGTCTGCTGGTTTAAATGATAGCTGATACTAGTTCCACTGTTCCGAACTGAAGCCTTACAGAACTCTCTGGTCCAGAGATGTGGTATGGGCGGGGGTTCCTGCTGGTCCTCTGGGGAAGGGGCCTGCTGCGCTGGGACTGAGGCAGTCTTGACTAAGAAGGCAGTTTCTCCGGAGTGCAGGGATGTGGGAGTTGGTGTAAGCAGGTTAGGGAGCCTTGCCAGCACTGTGCTGCTTACCACAACTGTCTCTGTGTTTATACTGAGGGACTGGGAGAGAAATGGCCCTGGCTGGCTCCTTTGTCTCCCAGGAGGCATGTCCAGTGAACACTCCCTCACAGGGAGCACCCTAAGAGGAGTGAATAATCTCCCCCTGTGTGCCCCAGGCACTCTTCAGACCACTGTTCCCACGCTGTCTGCCCAAAGGTTGTTTGTCTGCCTTCTCTTCAGGAGCAGTGCGTGCCCTCAGGGCTGTATCCCAGCCAGGCCTGCTGACCTTTAAAACTCTAGTCTTTATGCCCCACTGGTTGCAAGAACTCAGGAAAATCAGCCCTTCTTGTATTTCCAGCCAGTGGCTTTGAGGAAATGTTCTTGTGCATCCTGGTGTGCTTTTCTCCCTCTCACCTTTCTCTCACCATGGCTCCCTTCCTACCGTGGCACTCGTGATCTGTTTCTCCCCTAAACCACGTCTCTGTCCTGTCTCCTTTTTTGTGGCTTCTTCTCTCCCTTTACTTGCGGAGTTTATTTTGTCAATCTTCAGGTTGATTTCTGGGGTATTTAGAATTATAGTTATCTACTGTTTGAAGGAAGAGATGAGCCTACGGTACTCCTACTCTGCCGCCATCTTAGCTCACCCCTAAATTTTGACTGTTTTGACATCAATGAAAATATATTCCTGACTTTTAAAAAACACTTTTAGTCTATATGGAATAGTTTTTGCATCTTAAGAATGAGCATTTTTGTATTGCAGAGTTGAATTTTTGTGCATTTTACTATTTGAGTTACATGTTGTAGAACATTAATCTTTCCATAGAGCAAATAGAATAGCAGTGTCCCTTATAGCCTTAGAAGTTCTCCTATGTGTGTAATTGATAATTCATTAGAATCTGGGAGGGGGATGCCAGAGCTCCCCCAAATGTTTGGGGTCAGGTTGTCCCCAGTTATGATTTGGTTGGACTTGACAACTTTGAATACTCCCTTTAATCTATTCTTCATTTTTCTTTTTCATCATATGTTAAATGTGTTTTCAAGTCAATTTCATTTCTTGACTTTCTTCCTTTATATTGTATCTTACAACTTAGGATTCCTTTTTTTTTTTTAAAGTAAGTTTCTGCTTTGATGTGTACAGCATCATTAAATGTTGTGTATATCTGGGTTACTCTTAATACCACATTTGTTTACGAGTAAGAGGGCCAAATTGATGACACTATGAAGGATTTAGTACTAAGTATAAAAGTAGATTATTTTAAATTTAAGTCTGTTAACACTTTCCATATTTTATACTTATTGTTATTATTAGAAAGATGCTTACATGTATTATCAACATTAGTTGCCTGAGTATTCTGATGGCATCATGAAGCCAGGCACACATTGTCAAGTATATTTTCTAAGGAATTTACCGTATCTGCTAAGGAATTGAGATTAGGAGGCTTGAAGTCTGGCTCAGCCAGGTAGGTTGATAAAGTGTGACCTTTATCAACGGGCTCAGCCAGGTAAGTTGATCAAGAGTTACTTTAAGGTTAGGAAGTTTCTTGCTTCTAGAGGACTTTATAGAAAGTAACCTTAGGAAGTTTCTTACTTGAAGAGGACCTCACTTAAACTATTCTAGATAGTGAGTGATTTTATTTTTAAATAGGAAATACAGTACTGTAACTCATTTTTTTCCTACTATTTAAAAAACATCATTTATAAGTTATTAATTTTGGTTTAGCTTTCATCTTAAGGTGGTAAGGCAATTTTTCTTATGTTGTTTTTTGTCCAATCCATAAATATTTTGATTCTTGTTCCTTTTTGTTCTCTACTTTGCCTGTATCAAAGTAAGGAAATCTGACGACTTGATTTGAGAACAATAAATGTTAGGGTAATGAGGTGTTTCCCATCTCACTTTAGTGGATTAAACACCAGAAATTTGCCAGAGAGGTTCTTTCTTTTTGTCTGAGCGCAGCCTTTGTACCTTCATGACCCTTCTCTCAAATTTCAGACTTGCACGGTCAACTTCCTAATGGGTGTCTCTATCTGATTGGCTCATGGACACATCAAACATAGGTTGAAAGATAACTTTTTTCTTGTTTTGGTTACCTCAGTTGGTAGCACCACTATTTTCCCCTTCACCCACTGAAGCCAGAAATCCGGGTGCAGTGATGGCACAAACATACCGTGAGTGAGTCTCATCCAGCAGTGTCCTCCCCTCAGCCCATCTCATCAGACACGGCACTCTTTCCTTTGAATGTTGACATGAACGTAGGCTTTTTTTTTTTTTTTTTTTAAGATTTTATTTATTTATTTGACAGAGAGACAGCCAGCGAGAGAGGGAACACAAGCAGGGGGAGTGGAAGAGGAAGAAGCAGGCTCTCAGCTGAGGAGCCTGATGCCGGGCTCGACCCCAGAATGCCGGGATCACGCCCTGAGCTGAAGGCAGACACTTAACGATCTGAGCCACCCAGGCACCCCAAACGTAGGCTTTTAAAAGCAGCACAATCTAATTGTCACCAAGTCCTGCTGAGTTTTACTTCCTAAATTTCTTTCTTTTTTTTTTTTTTAATGTTTATTATATTATGTTAGTCACCATACAGTACATCCCTGGTTTCCGATGTAAAGTTCGATGATTCATTAGTTGCATATAACACCCAGTGCACCATGCAATATGTGCCCTCCTTACCACCCATCACCGGTCTATCCCATTCCCCCGCCCCCCTCCCCTCTAAAGCCCTCAGTTTGTTTCTCATAGTCTGTAGTCTCTCATGCTTCATTCCCCCTTCTGATTATCCCCCCACTTTCTTTATCCCTTTCCTCCCCTACCGATCTTCCTAGTTCTTATGTTCCATAGATGAGAGAAATCATATGATAATTGTCTTTCTCTGCTTGACTTATTTCACTTAGCATTATCTCCTCCAGTGCCATCCATGTTGCAGCAAATGTTGAGAATTCGTTCTTTCTGATAGCTGAGTAATATTCCATTGTATATATGGACCACAGCTTCTTAATCCAGTCATCTGTTGAAGGGCATCTCGGTTCCTTCCACGATTTAACTATTGTGGACAATGCTGCTATGAACATTGGGGTGCATATGGCCCTTCTCTTCACTACGTCTGTATCTTTGGGGTAAATACCCAGTAGTGCAATGGCTGGGTCATAGGGTAGCTCAATTTTTAACTTTTTAAGGGACCTCCACACTGTTTTCCAGAGTGGCTGTACCAACGTGCATTCCCACCAACAATGTAGGAGGGATCCCCTTTCTCCACATCCTCTCCAGCAATTGTTGTTTCTTGCCTTGTCAATTTTTGCCATTCTAACTGGCATAAGGTGGTATCTTAGTGTGGTTTTGATTTGAGTTTCCCTGATGGGTAATGATTTTGAACATTTTTTCATGTGTCTGTTAGCCATTTGTATGTCATCATTGGAAAAGTGTCTGTTCATATCTTCTGCCCATTTTGTGATTTGTTTGTTTCTTGTGTATTGAGTTTGAGAAGTTCTTTGTAGATCTTGGAAACCAGTCTTTTATCTGTAGTATCATTTGCAAATATATTCTCCCATTCCATGGGCTGCCTCTTAGTTTTTTTGACTGTTTCCTTGGCTGTGCAGAAGCTTTTTATCTTGATGACGTCCCACAAGTTCATTTTATCTTTTGTTTCTCTTGCCTTTGGAGATGTGTCATGAAAAAGGTTACTTTGACCGATGTCATATAGGTTGCTGCCTATGTTCTCCTCTAGGATTTTGATGGATTCCTGTCTCACATCGAGGTCTTTCATCCATTTGGAGTTTATCTTTGTGTATGGTGTGAGAGAGTGGTCAAGTTTCATTCTTTTGCATGTAGCTGTCCAATTTTCCCAGCACCATTTATTGAAGAGACTGTCTTTTTTCTACTGGATGTTTTTTCCTGCTTTATCAAAGATTAGTTGCCCAAAGAGCCGAGAGTCCATTTCTGGATTCTCTATTCTGTTCCATTGGTCTATGTGTCTGTTTTTGTGCCAGTACCATGCTGTCTTTGTGATCACAGCTTTGTAGTACAGCCCGAAATCCGGCATTGTGATGCCCCCAGCTTTGTTTTTCCTTTTCAACAGTTCCTTGGAGATTCAGGGCCTTTTCTGGTTCCATACAAATTTAAGGACTATTTGTTCCAGTTCTTTGAAAAATATCATCGGTATTTTGAACAGGATAGCATTGAAAGTGTAGATTGCTCTGGGTAGCATGGACATTTTAACTATGTTAATTCTTCCGATCCATGAGCATGGAATATTTTCCCATCTTTTTGTGTCTTCCTCAATGTCTTTCAAGAGTGATTTATAGTTTCTAGAATATAGGTTCTTTACGTCTCTGGTTAAGTTAATTCCAAGGTAACGTATGGTTTTTGGTGCTATTGTAAATGGGATGGATTCCCTAATTTCTCTTTCTTCAGTCTCATTATTCGTGTATAGAAATGCAACTGATTTCTGAGCATTGATTTTGTATTCCGCCACCTTACTGAATTGCTCTATAACTTCTAATAGTTTGGGAGTGCATTCTTTTGGGTTTTCCATATAGACTATCATGTCATCTGCGAAGAGAGACAGTTTGACTTCTTCTTTGCCGATTTGGATACCTTTTATCCCTTTTTGTTGTCTGATTGCTGTTGCCAGGACTTCTAGTACTATGTTGAATAATAGTGGCGAGAGTGGGCATCCTTGTGTTCCTGATCTTAAGGGAAAGGCTTCCAGCTTTTCCCCATTGAGAATAATATTTGCTGTAGGCTTTTCATAGATGGCTTTTATGAGATTGAGAAATGTACCCTCTATTCCTACACTCTGAAGGGTTTTAATCAGGAAAGGATGCTGTATTTTGTCAAATGCTTTTTTTGCATCAATTGAGAGGATCATATGGTTCCTGAGTCTTTTCTTGTTGATATGATGTATGACGCTGATCGATTTGCGAATGTTGAACCACGCTTGCATCCCAGGTATGAATCCCACTTGGTCATGATGGATAATCCTTTTAATGTACTGTTGGATTCTATTAGCCAGGATCTTGTTGAGGATTTTGGCGTCCATATTCATTAGGGAAATCGGTCTGTAATTCTCCTTTTTGATGGTGTCTTTGCCTGGTTTGGGGATCAAGGTAATATTGGCCTCATAGAATGAGTTTGGTAGCTTTCCTTCTGTTTCTATTTTTTGAAATAGCTTTAGGAGAATAGGTATTATTTCTTCTTTGAATGTTTGGTAGAATTCCCCAGGAAAACCATCCGGGCCTGGAGTTTTGTTATTTGGAAGGTTGTTTATCACTGACTCAATCTCTTCATAATTAATTGGCCTGTTTAAAAAATCAATTTCTTCCTGTTTCAGTCTTGGTAGTTTATAGGTTTCCAGGAAGGCCTTCATCTCTTCCAGATTGCTTAATTTATTGGCATATAGCTGTTGATAAAAGTTTCTAATTATCCTTCCAGTTTCATTGGTGTTGGTCGTGACCTCTCCTTTTTCATTCATAATTTTATTAATTTGGGTCTACTTCCATAAATTTCTTAACTCTACCCTTCCTCTCCCCATATACTACTATTGCCTAATTCAGTCCCCTACGCTGTTTAATATGTGGATTAAATCCATATGACTTTATGAGGTAGATATTAATATTGCTATTATTACTATTTTTATTACTATTTTAAAGATGAGAAAACTGAGACAAATAGGTAATTTGCTTAAAGTCGTTTTGTGCTTTATCTGCTGTAACTGCCTCTTAACTGGTTCTTCAGGCTTCCAGTCTTGGCCTCCATAGACTCAACTTTCTTCAGTTGCCAGAGTGATCTTTTTAGAATGTATGACTTCAGATCTTAGGCTATCCACTATGAAACCTTAGCCAGTATACTTACTTAATCCTGCCTGCAGCCAAACTTGAATACAATTTTCAAAGAAATCTTAAATAAGTGTTATAAATATAAGGTTGCACTTTATTTTGTTAAAGCCTTATTCCATCATGTTCCCAAATTCTATTTTATGTGCTAGCTGTTAAATTAGGTGAAATTTAAAATGTTATGCAGTTGACCTTTGAACAGCATGGATTTGAGCTGTGCAAGTCCACTTATATGTGTATTTTTTCAATAAATGCAGGTACAGTACTGTAAATGCATTTTTTAATTTTGTTAATAACATTTCTTTCTTCGTTTTTTTTGTTGTTGTTTTAAATTTTTACTTAAATTCTAGTTAGTTAACATGCATTGCAATATTGGTTTCAGGAGTAGAATTTAGTGATTGATCAGTTACATATAACAGCCAGTGCTCATCACAACAAATGCCCTCCTTAATACCCATCACCCATCTAGCCCATTCCCTGCCCACCTCCTTCCATGAACCTTCAGTTTGTTCTCAATAGTTAAGAGTCTCTTATGGTTTGCTTCTCGCTTTTTTTTCCCCTTCCCATATATTCATTTGTTTTGTTTCTTAAATTCCACATGAGTGAAATCATATGGTATTTGTCTCTCTCTGACTTATTTCACTTAGCATAAGGTACTCTAGCTGTATTCACGTTGTTGAAAATGGCAAGACTTCATTCTTTTTGATGGCTGAGTGATTGTATATATATATATATTGTGTGTGTGTGTATATATATATATATACACACACATATATATATAGTTGTATATATATATTACATCTTCTTTATTCATTCATCAGTTGTTGGACATTTGGCCCCTTCCTTAGTTCCTTAGTTGTTGATAATGCTGCTGTAAACATTGGGATGTATGTGTCCCTTTGAATCTGTATTTTTGTATCCTTCGGGTAAATACCTAGTAGTGCAATTGCTAGGTCATAGGGTAGTTCTATTTTTACCTTTTGAGGAACCTCCATACTGTTTTCCAGAGTGGCTGTACCAGTTTGCATTCCTACCAACAGTGTAAGAAGGTTCCCCTTTCTCCACATCCTCACCAACATCTGTTGTTTCCTGGGTTGTGAATTTTAGCTTCTGACTGGTGTGAGGTGGTATCTCATTGTGGTTTTGACTTGTATTTCCCTGGTGATGAGTGATGTTGAACATCTTTTCATGTGTCTGTTAGCCATCTGGGTGTCTTCTTTGGAAAAATATCTATTCATGTCTCCTGCCCATTTCTTAACTGGATTATTTGTTTTCTGGGTATTGATAACATTTCTTATTCTCTACCTTACTTTATTGTGAGAATACAGCATGTAATATATATAGCATACAAAATACGTGTTAATTGTTTCATGTTGTTAGGCTTCTGGTCAACGTAAGCTACTAACTAGTAGTTAAGTTTTAGGGGGTCAAAAGTTACATGCAGATTTACGACTGCGTGGTTGTTTAAGGGTCAGCTGTACATTTGTTAAAGCCAACTATGTTGAAGAGCAAAGTAAGCACACGACAGGATTATTAAGTCTGCTTTTAAGGATACTCTCTAAACTTCAATGTTTATTTAAAATAAAGCAATTGTCTTTAATAATTATATAATAGTTTTGGGAGTGATTTTATGTATATTTTGTTTAATATCCTGAATTATTTTTATGTTTATATTATGGTAGAGCAAGTTTTTGTAAGTGCTTGTTTACTTAGGTGATTTTAGAAAGGAAAGAATTAGCCAAATGTCCTATTTATTTAACTTTTCTGTTTGGTGACTTAAATTTTGATTTGAACCATTTTATTGCCTTGATAGCTTATGCTGTTAGTCTAATTTTACTGGAGACTCAGTTCCTCTCTCGAGGAATCTTTATTATACTAAAGACATGTAGGTTTATTTCTTTTACACTAAAGTGACTCAGATTATTGCCTTTTTGGTGTCATATGCTTTTGGGTAGTTTTTCAGGCTTTCATTTTGTTGTCACCTGTTATTTCTTGGATCTTCTTGTGGTAACTTTTTGCCGCAACATAGTGTAGGATTAAGAGGGCTCACTTTGCAGTCAGACTAAAGTTACTTAATTGTTCTTGCCTCAGTTTTCTCATATTCTCTGTGAAATGAATACAAAAATAGTTCATTTAATCCACTGAAAACAAAACATACAGTGCCTACCAAATAAATTCTCAATAATTGCTTACAGAAAATTGCAGTTTAGTGATATTTTCTAAGAAGCTCATGCTATCTTTTTAAGCAGAAATAGTGAACATAATTTAATGAAATAAGGCGATTATAATGTAGTGAACTCAGGATCATTTCATCTAACAGGTTTTCAGTAAGAGTATGCTATGTATCAACACACACGTTTGTATTTAGGCTAAATGGCTCTGCTGGTCTTTGACTTTGCAGGTTCTTTCACTTTGCTTCTAGGTATGCTTTCCCTTGTTACTTGACATCTTGCCTCTCTTGCCCATGGCTCTGCCCTCACCAAAGTTGTTAAGGACTGTAACAGCAATAAGAGCAAGTATGTTCTCAGAGCGGGCCGATGTACTGTTTTGAATTAAGGACATAAGATTTAATGCATGGACTTCGTGACCTCTTGGCAGCTCATTGGTTGCTTTTTTTTTTTTTTTTAACTTCTCATTTTTCAGTTGTATATCGGGCAATTGATAATGGCTATAATTCTCAGTGTGGTGCTATTAGTGAGTTTGTGTTACTTTCAGATGTTGCTTAACATGAAGTTTTCAATTTTTAAATTTCAAGATGGAGATATGCGTGAATTAGAGCGAACAAGACAGTATGTACATGAAGCTTTCCAAGCAGGGGCTATGACATGCTTAATTTGTATTGCTTCAGTGAAGAGAAACCAAGCAGTAAGTTTTTCCCTTTATCTATATTAATGCATCTCCCCAAAATATCTTTTTTTGTATTTATCATATTTAACCACTTATTATCTTTTTGTTTATTTTTGTTCAAAAATGCTTCATTTGAGAATTTTATTTATGAATTGATCTTCATTTTGTAAATCTGTAATTTGAAGAAATTACCTCTAAATGAGCATCCAATATTTTTAGCACTGTTAATATATGTGAAGCAAATATCTTCAATTTTAATGCATATGTCAATTTGATAAAGCATAGCATCTACACTTTAGAGATTCCTACAAATACTGAAATATTAAATTGCACTATATTTCACAACTTTCGGCAGGTTTTAAAAAAGGGAGATATGGTCCCTGCCTTGAAAGAAGTAGAACCCAGCCGTGACACTTAACAGTTTATTAGTGAGCTTCTCTTGTGTTTCTTGTGTTGAAGACACTGGAAAATGGCTAGGATCGTTGGGGAGAGATGGATTCAGATATAACTCATGTACTTGGAGGTGCTATGGTCTAATGGTGAAGTTATCCATATGTAAATTTAAAAGGGCATTAAAGAAGCAATTAAGGGGAATCAGTGACTGAATATGGTGGACTCAACATTTAGACTCAGATTAATCTGCTATTATAGCAGCATTGCCTAGACAAAACCAGGCCTGATGATTTGAGTTGGTTGTGTAGAGTGAATCAGAAATTTAACATGCATTGGATAGGATAGATGTGGATGCATGTGCCTTTGGTGTCTAGAGTCACATCTGGTTGGCTTACTGTGATTTCCGCTCTGGTGGGTGAATAGTCTCTCTGCATGTGGTTATAGTCCCACCTTAAACACTTGGTGTATGTGTAGCTTTATTTTTTTTAAACCTTAATGCTTTCTCCTTGCGAACTGACTCAGCTAGTATGCAGGCATTGTGCAGAAGCACAGGGGAGTTAACGCCTGTTAGGGCAACTTTCTTCCACATGGAATTAATTGGCGGATGAGTATCCCAGCCTTCTGTCCGGTAGGGGTTGGGGCTGGGGTGGTTTGAGATGTGTTTTACATGGTTCTTCAGAGGGTCCATAACAGGACCGAACTTTGGCCCTTAGCAAGAATCAGCTCAACAATGCACCATTTATTGGCATTTCTTCTTGTCTACCTTATGCCCTCATTGTTGCATCCCAGTTCTTTTCTCAGGCACTGCTTTGGGGGTAACCCAAACTTTTTTTTATGCTTTTTTTTTTTTTTAATGCTTTTGCCAGCTTATGCATTGTGCTACATGTGTGATTTTATTGGACAGTTGCAAAATGTTATAATGAAAGAACTGATTTTTGTCATTGAAGTGTTCACAGGTTTTAAAAATTAATTTATTATTCCTTAAGTTTAAAAATATATATATTCTTAAGTTTTTTGCTCGTTAAATTTTTAGAATTTAACATTAAGTGCCAGACTAATAGATTTTATGTAACAAAAGGAGTATGTAAAGATATATGTACATAATATGTTTCAGGATTTCTCTGTAGCATTATTTATAATTGGAAATAACCTAAATGTCCAGTAAGAAATTGGTTAAATAAATGATGATATGTAAATCTACGTGATATGCAGCTATAAATATCATGTATGAACTTATATAATAATGGTAAGTGCTTATAGTATGTTAAAAGACTATAAAGTTATGTATCAATTAGTACAGCATGACCTTATTTTTAAAAAAGTATGAAATGTATACCAAAACAATTGGAGATCATTCAGAATGTTAGTAGTTAGTTATTTCTAGCTAAATGACTCTGGGTAATTAATGTTTTTATTTCAAATGTTCTACACTTAAATAAATTTTTATGAAGAACATTTCTTCTATTAGACTGGAAGGAAAATTTTTTTTCTTTAGTCCTTAGCTCTTCAAAGTTGTTTAGTGTGATGCTCACTTTAAAGTATTGTGGAATTATCAAAGAAAATCATTGCAACATTTTAATTTCTGTTACCTTTGTCTTAGGTTTGGAGCTGTTCAGGATGTTTCTGTATATTTCACATGCCCTGTATCCAGAAGTGGGCTAAAGATAGCCAGTTTCTGGTATCTTCTCCTTTGACAGATGACGATTTTGGAAAGAGAGATTATCCTTGGCCATGGTAACTTTCTGCTAATTTAGTTGGAATAGTAAGTTGTAAAATAAATGAAAATTGTAGGTCATAAGTTGCCTTATTGGCAGTTTCAGAGTCCATGTTGGGCCTTCGTTAGTTTGGTTTGTGGAGTTATAGTACTTTGATAATGGCTTCTATTTTTTTTTCCAATTTGTGTAACTACTTGTTCCTTTCAAAAACCAATAAATCATTCAGACTTTACTTTTTCTTCTGCGAAACGTCTCCTTAATTATCTTTTTTAAAGAACTTCCATTTCTTTCAAATTCTGTAGGACTAGAATCCTTCTTAATTCTGGTACTTCTCTTCTGGAGTTACTGTTAGTATACATTAGTTAGTATCACATGGTACAAGATGGCCATCTAATGTATTTTGATCATAGGCTTGCTGATTTTATCTTTGTAATCTCTCAAACTGCAGGTGTATATTATCCAATCTTACCAGTTTTTCCACATTTATTTCATTAGTATGGCTTATCAATGATGAATATTTGATTGTGAACTTCTGTTATATTTCTAGAAAGAGTTGGGGAGTGGAAAATTTATATCTCTGCTAAATAAAGATAATAAAAAATTTATCCATACTGGCAGTTCCGGGGGTAGATTTACCATCAGGATAATGAAGCATAAACTTCAGGGCTTCTGTGTTCATATAAATATTCACTTTTGTAGCTAATTTTATATTCTTAACAGAGGCCCCTAAATTGTATAAGATTCAGACCCTGGAAAACCTGGATCCGTATCAGACCTCCCCTTATTACCACGAATACTGATATATTTGTAAAATTGTGGTGGTGTAGTGGTTTTTTTTTAAAGTAGGCTCCACGATGAACTGACAGCCACTCAGGTGCCCCTGTGGTAGTGTAGTTTTTCCAAAACATTTTAGACACACTAGTTACTTTGAAAAATAATTCTCAGCATTCTGTGAGGGTTTTTATTCCCATGTTAATGGGATATTGAAATTGATGAAGCAAAACGATATATTCAGGTTTCTCTTAAGTGGTGAAGCCAGGATTTGAAACCTAGGATTTCTGACTTCTAAATTCGGTGCCTTTTCTATTCTTTTGAGTTGTCTCTTATAATACTATTTTTAGAGATATTTGTTTTGTTCGCATTGAATATTAGCTTCTCTGAAACAGTTTAAAATTTCAGAGTCTGTATTTGTTTTGCTACTACATATTTGTGGATTTCAGTGTTCAATAGGTACAAAATTAAACTAGATATTCAGACTTCATTTTAGAGGTCTAAGCCTTATGCATACTATTTATTACCCTTGCTCAACTCATTCTATTTTAAGTGGTCATTTTGCCACAGTGCTGGGAAGTACCAGTTAAAAGGGGAATGAACTTCTGAGGAACAAAAAATTGAATCAGCTGTGTAGTAGTAACCTTTGCATTCTATATTTCATATTTTTAAAGAAAATCAATGACTATTCTAGATTTGTTTAATCCTCACCAAGGTGGAGCTAGAACTTGATACAAATATTAGTAGTTCTAAATTTGTTGTTTTGTGGAATTCAAACATTTAAAATGTTTAAATGTTTCTACTAAGATGTTGCTTGCTTGTATTTAAGACATTGACATAATTACATTTCATTATCGCATGCCATTATTTTAAATAAAACACATGCATTTGCACATAATGCCGTTACCTCTCCCAATCTCCTAGAACAATTTAGCCTCTCTGTTGATGGGCAGTATTAGGGTGTTGTGAGCTGCTTTTTAGCCATCCATATCTAGGCTTATTTAAAGTACACATCCCCCTCCACATTAGCTTAGAGGAATATAGACGTTTTCCCCTTATAATTCTTCCAACCAAATAATTTTAGTTAGTTATTCTAGATGAAACATGGTATTTTGTTTTTGATTTTTGATTACAAAAATAAATATCTTTGGTTATTCTGAATTTTTATGTGGCATTTATTTGGAAACAGAACATGGTCTCAGGGGCACCTGGGTGGCTCAGTCAGTTAAGCATCTGCCTTCATCTCAGGTCATGATCCCAGAGTCCCGGGATTGAGTCCCACATCAGACTCCCTGCTCAGCAGGGACTCTGCTTCTCCCTCTGCCCCTCAGCCCGCTCATGCTCTCTCTCACTCTCTCTCTCTCTCAAATAAATAAATAAAATCTTAAAAAAAAAAAAAAAGAACATGGTCACAGGACAATGAAAATATAAATGATACAAAAGAAAGTGATGACATGAGACTTTTTCCAGTATAGTATACTATCTATACTCATTTGGGAATAGTAAGGGTTAGAACATCTTTTTAGAATGACGAAATCTGTGACCCACAAGTGAATTTAATAGGGCTGAAGGTTAACACTGCTTTATTTTAATTGTGGTAGGTAAAAATCTTTCTGCTCTAGCAGAGAAAATGAAACAATATTTGAACTTTCCTTTGATTTAAGCACATTTGTTATGTATCTATTTTGTATTAGATGTTGAGAAATTCTTTATTTCCCCTCAATTCTAAATTGTAGGCATGTTTCTTGCTACTGTATTGCCTACCTATAACCTGGTTTTTCTCTTCTGTTTGCTGCTGCTAATATATTTTACTTATTTGCAGGTCTCCCAACCAAACTTTTAAAACACTGAGCTTTATAAAAATTGGAATGATTACCTCAAGAATAAAGTTCATCTGCTTAGTAGAAAGCTAATGTTGCTTTCTTTTTGTAGCTTCATTCTAACTATGTTTAATACAGTAGCAACTAGCCACATGTGGTTATTTAAATTTTGAAAAATTATAATAAATTCTGTTTCTTTCTCAGTTGTATATATTAGCCACATTTTAAGTGCTCACTGGTCATATGTGGCTAGTGGCTACTGATTTGAACATGGTAGGTTCCAACATTTCAAATTATATTGGACAGAGCTGTTCTAAATGGTTGAAATTGATTTTTGTAAAATCTTATTTCTTACTAGTATGAAGATGGAGCAGAGGGTGCATTAATATAAAATTAATTGAGTATACTCTCCTTCTAAGTATGTTTATATTCCTGTTTCTCATGTCACTTTTAAAAATGAAATTAATTTCAGTAATTTCATTCTTTTTTGTAGTCCAAAATGTAGGTTTGAATACAAACGATCTGACACACCTAGTAGGTACTATTGCTATTGTGGAAAAGTAGAAGATCCACCTTTAGATCCATGGCTTGTGCCTCATTCATGCGGCCAAGTATGTGAGAGAGAATTTAAACCTCCTTGTGGCCATAAGTGTTTACTCCTCTGTCATCCAGGTGAGTTAAATATTACATTTCTAATTATTTGTGGGTGGTTACTTCTTATGTTGAGGCAGGAAAAAAAACTGTGAAAGTTTAATTCAGAACTTAAGTTTACATAAGAAAATATTAGAAGGGAATGTCTTTCAAAGTATCAGTAAAGAAAGCTTTCCAAATTACTGAAAGGCGTAGGAATTGAACGTTTTAAATTTTGATTCGTGATTTTTTTTTCCCCCTTTCATTGGGTTCTAGGTCCCTGCCCTCGTTGTCCAAAGATGGTCACAACTACTTGTTACTGTAGAAAAGCAAAACCGATACCTCGTAGGTGCAGTGCTAAGGAATGGTCCTGTCAGCAGCCATGTGGGCAGAAGTTGCTTTGTGGACAACATAAATGTGAAAATCCTTGTCATGCAGGTAAAAACGCCATACCTGTTAGGTGTTCTGACTTTCCAAGTAAAAATCAAAGCAGTCTTTACTGGGTTTGTAATGTTTCTGTGCTAATTTATCATTGCGATTTTAGGCAATTGTCCGCCCTGTCCAAGAGTTAGTAGACAAAAGTGTGTCTGTGGGAAACAAGTAGCTGAAAGAAGCTGTGCAAGTCCACGGTGGCACTGTGATCAAGTGAGTGTATATGCGTGGGTATGAAAGAGTACAGAAAACATAAACAACTCAAAATGCTAATTAGGTTTAGCTGGATAAAAGAAGAAGAGCAAATCAAATGAATTCTATTCATGTTTTAGGAAACTGTTTTCCAATTTAATGTAATTTTAATTATTGGAGGAAATTTTTTCTTTCCAAATAAATAGCTGTTTGTTGTATTTTGGATTCAGTACATATGTACTCTGCTTCTCGCTGTCTCTCCTTCCTTGTCTTTCCCTTTTCTTCAACTAACACCACTCCCTTCTTCTTGAGTTAATTCAGTTGAGGAAGTAGGATTTTGTAGATTGTCCTAAATTGACATGGTTTTAGTATCATTTGGAAATCTTTGGTAGATGGCCATATGAAGCTTTCCCCCCCTGTATTTTAAAAATATACTCTTTGGTACATAGGAAATGTATGTGTGTATGTTTGTATGCATACGTATATGTTTATGTATATGTATGCGATACCTATATAGGATATAAAACATAATATGAAGAACATAAAGAAGTTGCTTGTGATTGAAAAATGGATTAGGTCATGCACAAAGTCTTTTCGTTAACATATAAGTCTTATGTGCTTATTGCATTTTAGGTGTGTGGAAAAACACTGCCATGTGGTAATCATACATGTGAGCAAGTTTGCCATGTTGGTCCTTGTGGAGAATGTCCTCGATCTGGGAAGAGGTTCTGTCCATGTCAGAAGTCAAGTAAGACTTTTTTTTAAACCTTTAATGGAATATGATTATTTCTCATGTTCACTTAGAGTATGTTCCTAATTAAATTAGATTTCTGTGGGAGTTCATAATGTAATTTCAGTAAAAATGCGAATTTAATACTAGATTTCTTTTTTGCATTTGGTGAAAGGACAACATAGCATAGTGGGTTAAGAACTCAGAATTTAGAGTCAGGCATATCCTGGTTCAGATTCCACCTTCATGAACTGTAGTTTTCTCAAGTTAAATGCAGTAATAATATTTTCTTTATAAGATAAAGTGAATGGAATGAGTGAGAATTAAATGATAAAATGTGCATAAAGTATTTGGTGTAGTGTCTGGCAATAAAGGAAACCTCATAATCATAGACTGTCATCATTATTGTACTGTGTATTAGGTTATGGGTGAATTTGATTTGGCTGCTTTGAGGTAAGGCACAGAACATTGCCATTTGAGTGTACTTCTTTAACTCTGCCCCAATACCAGCACACATATTTATAAGATTATTGCCAACACTTGTCCTAATGTGTGTAGGTTAAAGGTCAGTTTCATAATGTTCTCAAGTCTACATCTTTTTTTTCTTCTAATCCCGTGAGGTTGTTAAGAGCAAATTTTTTTTTTATAATTCTGTTTATTGTAGAATTCTTCATAGAGGTTTATATGGTCTTACTCTTTTATTTAGATAAGTATTTCGGAAGTAGTTAGCTCATAAACACGTGTCTTGAGGATGGTAACTTGTTATGTGTCAAATTCTTTTTAAAAAACATAAACTTTTTTATTAGGGATTATTTTCATTAAATTTAACTCTTTCCAATAATTATGTAGATGCATAAATTCATAGTCTGAAAGGGCTATCATTCTTTAGGGAGCCAAAAGAACGTGGCATGTTGTTAGTGCTTTATAATAATGTATCTTATGAACTTTGACTTTTTGTCTGCTTTTAGAGTTTTCTTTGCCGTGTACAGAAGACGTACCAACTTGTGGAGATAGTTGTGACAAAGTACTTGAATGTGGAATCCATAGATGTTCACAGCGTTGTCACCGAGGTCCTTGTGAAACATGCAGACAAGTTAGTCATCTCCTGTAATAATTAATTTTAAGAATCACCTATCCGAGTATATCAAATGGGATTATGCTGTAATTGTTTTCCATTAGTTTCATAAACATCTGTGTGATGATCTGTATGAGCTTAGTGGCCTAATATTTATGGTAGAGAAGCAGGAGTGTGCGCCAACAATCAAGTCTAAAAATTAACCTTTGTTTGAGTTTCTTGGTAAAAGTTTAAACATTGTCATTTTTATAATCTAGCATGGGGTATCTGTTTTCAGAAGATATTCAAAGCAATGATAAGTTGGCCTAGTGATGATGGAAAGAAATGAGCTTTTAAAATTATATATATCATTTTGGTTTTGACCATACTACTAAATAATCTAATTCTTTTACTGAAGCAAGATGTGCAGATGGTATGGTGTAACTAGATGTTATTTTAATGCGTGCTATTGTTTTACTATTTAATATCTAATTTTTACTAAGTTTAATAATGAAATTCTATGAAGTCTTTTTGGAACAAAGTAAGATACAAACGTCTTAGGAAATTCAGCTTTATTTTTGGTAAAGTCCTTTATACGAAAGACTTTTAAAACTTTCCTTCTTTATTCTTTACTAATTATAGAGATTGCAGCGTGGGGGGAGGGGAACCATGTCAACAAAAGTTAGTTTAAATAAGGCACTTATTTGATTCTTCCAGGAAGTGGAAAAGCATTGTCGTTGTGGAAAGCATACAAAACGAATGCCATGTCACAAGCCTTATCTGTGCGAGACTAAGTGTGTTAAGATGCGGGACTGTCAGAAGCATCAGTGTAGGAGAAAGGTATGTGTAGTAAGCCTGGGAAACTGATTTAAAAATTGTCTTGAATTTGTATTTTTGAGCCTATGATAAGTGCCATCATGATTTGTTCTTCAGGTGTTCAAGCATGTTTTTTGCTTTCCATATGAAATACTAATAAATATTCTCGATTAATCTTAATTGTTTATATTTGTGGGAAATCTTACCAGGGTTTTTAAATGACAGGGTCTCTTTTTGGTCCTGGGCATAAACCTTTTAACTTGGTTCTTGGACTGTTTCTTTTCCCTGGATTTTAAAACATCACAGTAGTGTTAGAGCGATAGTTCATTTGGTGATAGAGGCTTAACTTCTAGTGTTTAAATCTTATTTATAGACACTTGGTTCCATGTAAGATGGACTGGAGTATTTTATTAAGTCAGTAGACTTGTAGTTTTTTTAAGTTCCATTTATCATTATGAATTATCCCTCTACTTTTGGTAAGATTTCCTTGTTCTTAAATCTATTGAAATATAGTGATACTGTTTTAATGTTAATACAGATATCTTTTTCTATTCTTTTACTTTTAACTTATATTTAAAGTGGATTTCTTATAGACCACATTTAGATATTATTTTATATTATCTTCCACTTTAAATGTTGACGATCTTTGTCATTTAATTTGGGTGTAGATCATTTACATTGAATGTGATCTTTAATATGGTAGGATTTAAATCTGTCATTTTGCTATTTCTGTTTGCCCATCTGTTGTTTGTTCTTTTCCCTCTTGTGTTTTCTATTTGATCAAATATTGTTTTTCAGTGATTCATTCTAACCCCTTTATTGGATTCTCACACATTTTATATCCATGTATTTTATAAACCCCAAATACATTGTTTCTATTTTTGCTTTAAATAGATATATCTTTTAAAGAGTTTAAAAAAATAAGAAAAATAGTCTTATATATTTATCATCAAATTCACTATTTTTGGTGCTTTTCATCCTTTTACATAGATTTGTGTTTCTGTTTTCATTTTCTTTTTGTTGGAAGAACTTCTTTTAATATTTTTTGTAATGCTGGTCATGACGTCTTTCAACTTTTATGAACTATCTTCAGCCATTGTGAAAAATATTTCTATAGTAGAATTCTAGTTTGACAACATTTCCCCCATACTTTAAAGATGTTGCTCCATTATCTTTTAGCTTGCATTTTTTTTTCCAACAAAGTGTGTGCTGGGATGGCTGTCTTTGTTCTTCTCTACTGTATGTAATGTCTCTTTTTTCTTTGCTATTTTTAGAGATTTTTCCCTATACTGTTGATTTTCAGCAGTTTATTTGTGGCGTTCCTGTGTATAGCTTTCTTCTTGTTTCTTTAGCTTAGTTTTTGTTGAGCTTCTCTGAATTTGTTTATAGTTTTCATCACAGTTGTGAAGTTTTCATTCTTTGTTTCTTCAAATATTTTTCCCCCATGCATCACGTTCTGAGACTGCAGCGATGTGTATGTTAGTTGCTTAAAGTCCCACAGTTTGCTGATGCTCCATTTATTATTTAGTCCTTTTATTTTCTGTATTTTATTTTAGCCTATATAGCTTTGTCTTCAGTTCAGTAATTTTCTTCTACATTGTCTAAGTTGATGTTAATCCCTTCCTGTGTTTTTTCATCTCAGACATAGTACTTTTTTATCTCTGAGAATTGGAGTTGGGTCTTTTGTACATCTCCCATGTCTGTCCTTAGCAGCTCATGCTTTCATCTATCTTCTTGAATATGTGGATGGGCTATACTTTTATAATGCCTATTTTAGTGTCTTTGCCTACTGATGCTGTCATCTATCATTTTTGGGTCTATTCTATTATTTCTATTGATCGATTTTTCTTCTTTTGGGTCATATTTTCCTGATTGGTAATTTTTTATTAGTTTCCAGACATTGTCAACTTTACATTTTGGATGCTGGGGATTTGTTTTGTTTGGTATTTCTTTAAATATTTTTAAGCTACATTCTGGGTTGAAGTCAAGTTATTTAGAAATCATTTGCTTCTTCTGAGGCTTGATTTTTTGTTTGTTTTAGGCGGGATAAGGCCACCCTTTTATCTAGTGCTCATTTGGTGTCATTACTGAGGCAGTGATTCTTCTAAGTGCTCTACTTGATGCCTGTGTATTAGGAGGCTCTTCCACTCTGTCCATGGGAGCACAAACTATGCCTAGCCTTGGATAATTTCCGGAAATGGTTGTGCCTTCTCCTTCCAGTGGTTCTTTCTCAGATGGGAGTAGTTTCCTATTATACATGAAAAGACCAGTGCTCAGCCAAAGACTTAATGGGTCCTTTCTTGAGTTCTCCAGAACTTTCTCTGTACTCCTACCACTTCTCCACAAATTCAGGCCACACTGACTTCTCTGATCTATGAATTTTGTCTCCTCAGCTTGGTAAGACCACCAGACTCTGCTTGTGATCTTCTTCCTTGTGTTGTAGCCTGGAAACCTCCAGATCTAAGCACAAGCTATCATAGAACTCACCTTGTTTGTTTCTCTTCTTTTAGAGATTGTTGTCCTGTGCTGCCTGATTATGTCTAATGTCGAAAAACTGTTGCTTCATATATTTTGTCTGATATTCTGGTTGTTTAAAACAAGAGAGTAAATCTGATCATTATTACTCCATCATGGTCAAAACCAGAAATATGTTGAAAGGCTTATTCAAGTCATGGACCACATAATTTTCTTTTCTCCCAGTGTTATTGGCAGAGTGATAGGCACGTAGTATTACTTGGTAAACTTTTTCTAATTGAGTGAATTATTTTGACTTTTAGTTGCTTTTCAATAGTGTATATTCTGTTTTGAGCTATTTTTATACACTGAAACTTGTTCTTAAGTAGGTTACAACCTGAAGTTTCTTTAAGACCATTGTAGTCTGTATTTTTTCCCAAAGATTGGTTATATGAGAGGTCAAGGAAGGAGTTAGGATGGCAAGATGGGCTTTAAGCAGTTGCTTTGTGTTCATGAATGAAATTGGGGGAGGTCTGCACAAATGGATTGGATTCTTTATTTTCCTGGTGAGAAAATAAAGTTAGAAGCAATTAGCCTTTCTCTGTTTCTCTCCTTTAGTTAGTCTTTGATGCCATGGTTTGAAAATAACTGCCAAACTAATCTATACATTGAACCATACATTGATTTATTTTCATTAAATTAAAAAAAATAGACTTAATTGTTTGCCTGAATTGACAATAGGATTTGACCAGATCCATTCCTTTGGTTAATATTGGCAATCTCTGCATAGATAAGTAGGAATGAAATTTTTTAATGGGACTGTTCTAAGTCACAGAATAATTAAAGGGCAAGGAAATTTAGCTTGATTTCATTAAATTAGGTCATGGTCTAGTTAAATATATAAGTTCTTAATATATACAGTCTACTTAGAATAATGTTGATCCTCTTGAATACTTTTATTCTTATGGTGAAAAGAAGTATCTTTTGCTTTTCGTGAGTTCTGAGAATAACTAGTAATGACATTCATATTATGTGTGGTTTTCAAATGACCTGTTCTTTATATATTGCTTTCCCTTCAGTGTTGCCCTGGAAACTGTCCACCTTGTGATCAAAACTGTGGACGGACTTTAGGATGTAGAAACCATAAATGTCCATCTGTCTGCCACAGAGGTAAAATTTAACAATAGCTGTAATTTAATGTTTGTATTTACAGTGCTTTATAGTTGATAAAGAGTTTTTACATTCATTATCTTACCTCTTAACAACCTTGAGAAGATAGGGCAGTCACCAGTATCCCCATTTTATGGACAAGGAGATTGAAGCTAAAGATACTTCAGTGACTTACTCCTAGAAATATCTAGTAAAGCACTATAGCTAAGATTTGAACCCAGGCCTTCTGAATATAAAAGTTTTTGTTCTTTCTATAACGCCATGTTATTTCCTTACTTCTTCCCAACCTCCTCCATACAGTTTTTCCATTAATTAATAAGTTCTTAGGTTTTTCAGTGTTATTTTGAATTTTAGACATTTATATGGACTTTAGTAAGGGATTGGATGTATCCTAAGCCAGTGGTTCTCAGTCTTTTTGGTCTCAGGATCCTTTTACGTCCTTTTTTGTACTCAAAGACCTTTTGTTAATGTTGGTTTTATCTATTGGTACTTATTGTATTTAAAATACAATGTAACAATGTTTATGGTTTTATTTAAAAATAGCAATAATAAACCCATTACATCTTAATATGGTAACTTTTTTTTGGTGAAAGGTAACTATTTTCTGAGTAATGCAGTGAGAAGAATGATATTGTTTTACATTTCTGCAAATGTCTTTAATGTCTAGCTTAATGGAGGATAGGCAAAATTCACATGTGTGCTTCTGCATTCAATTTGTTATTATACCACTTGACCCATGGCATCTGGAAAACTACTCTATGCATGTGAGACCTTTTAGACCTCCTGAAAAGGTCTCAGGGTTGGTGAAGTTATTAGACATTGAAAACTGAGTTAACAGGGTGCCTGGGTGGCTCAGTTGGTTAAGTGTCTACCTTCAGCTCAGGTCATGATCTCAGGGTCCTAGGAGGGAACCTCCTGTGTCCTCAGCTCCCTGCTCAGCAGGGACCCTGCTTTTCCCTCTGCCCTTCCCCTGCCCGTGCTCCCTCTCTTTTGCACACCCTCTGTGTCTCAAATAAATAAAAAAATTTTTTTTAAAAGTCTTTAAAAAAAAAAAAAAAGAAAAGAAAACCGAGTTAACTTTACCCATTTGGAGTAGGTTGATGTGAAAAGGAATACTGATTGTATAGGGCAGTGGGAAGGGCATGGATTTTAGGGTAAGAGGTCCTGACTGAAGTCTGGATTCTGGAACTTAGTAGCTTTATGACCTGGGACAGACTATATTGTTTTTGTTATCTTCCTTTGGGGTTAGGTGGATGCTAGATACCTCTCTTAATCCTCTCAAAAGTTCAAAAAGTATATTGTGCTACTGTTATTTTGTACAGTAAGGAAACAGTCAAAGAGACTATTGGCCAAATGTCATAGAACTAGTTGCAGGGTCAGATGTGAACTCAAACTTTAATGATCTTTCCATCCTATCATATTACCTGCCTGTTAGGAAAAGTGGCAGTTTGAATTGACCCTGTAGACTTTTTCCTGTGAGTGTTCTCTGATTTGTTGGTGTCTTTAAATTGTGAAAGAATTTTATTTTTTTAAAGTCCTATTACATCATTAATTCATTAGATTTTATTAACACTCTAAATTTAGTCATTAATTCCATTAAAAAAGTATTTTTGAGTGTTTGCTAAGTACCAGGCACTGGGAATATGTAAACAGTATTGACAAAGTGCCTGCTCTTATGGAACTTATTTTTTTACTTCCCCTCAGTTAGAATATAAATAAGTAATCAAATTAATATGAAATATTAGGTAGTGACAATTACAGAGAGAAACTCTAGTGTGATCAGGAGAGCACTCTAGAAAGATGATATCTGAGAGGAATCCCAAAAGAAGTAAGGGATTACAAACCATGTGAAAGAGGAGGTGGGGGATAGTGTTTTGGGCAAGAAAGCAGTAATTACAAAGGCCTTGAGATGGGAGCATTTGAAAGAATTCACAAAGAGGACTGAAGTAAGTGCTCAAGGGGGCAAATGATAGGAGATGAGGTCAAAGAGGTGGTGGGATAAAGGATTGCTGGAGAAAGACTACATCTAGGACCTTGTCGACTGTTGTTAAAACACTGTCCTTTAAATAGAAAACCTAACTAGTTATATTGCCATTAAAGACATTGGATCCAGTAGTTTAGAATTCTCTCACCAACTGAACACTAGGCCTAATTGATTTTTACACATGATTTTGAACATTTAAGATATGTGTGTGTGTGTGTGTGTGTGTATGTGTGTAAGTTCAGTCTCTCCATAAACTATGTGAGAGTATATGTAAAAAGGGAACATGTCCCAACTCATTATATTATCTGACAAGGAAAGTAAGAGAAAATTATAGGCCAATCTAACTCATAAACATGTTTGTAAAATATTAAAGTTTCTGCTACTCAAATCCAGCTATCCAGTACGATAGTATTAGCTATCTAAAACCTTAATCTTTCTTAAGTTGGGTTTATTCTAATAATGTATGATTGGTTTAACTTTAGTAAATCTAATGATGTGATTCACCACGTTAATGGTCTAAAGGAAAAGTGAAACTATTTTAGTAAATGTCTAAAAACAGTTGATGAAATTCAACATTCGTATTTGATATAAACTTAATTAGAAATTGAAGGGAGCATCCTTAATCAGATACAAGTACCTGCAAAAAGGGTAGAGCGAGCATCATACTTAGTGGAGGAGTATTGAAAACACATCTCACTCTTGTATTGTTTTGAAGCAAATTCCATAAATCCTTCAGTGTTCATTTCTAAAAGGTGGATTCTTAACCTAAAAATAGTTAAAATATTTCTTATATCAGCAAATATCTGCTGTTCATATATTTTGTGTCATAAATATCTTCATTTTTTAATTTAGTTTGTACAACTCAAAAACCTGGTAAGACTGACATATTGCAACTGGTTGATGTCTCTAAAGTCTATGAATCTATATTTTCCCTCCTCCGTGTCCTTTTCTTTTTCCTTGTCTTTTATTTAAGAAACAAGGTTGCTTTTAGTCACAGAGTCTGCATTTTACAGATTGTGTCTCTGTGGTATTATTTGATATTTTCTCCTGTATTTCCTTGTGTAGAGGTTTGATCAGATCCAGGTTCAATTTTTTTTTTTTTTTGGCAGACCATTTACTTTTTTTAGAAAAGCTTATTAACCGCTAACAAAATTTACGTTAATGGAAAGTATGTGGAAGATGTGTTGTGTAGCTTTCACTATTTGTGTGATCCACAGTCATATAACATACATAGAACCATTATTACATACTGTTTTCCATCATTCGAGACACCTTCGTGATCAAGGTTATACTGTCACTCATAGGAAGAGGACACAAACTGCATGTTTGCTCTGTGAACATAAAGTTTGACTTATGGTTCTCTAAGCTCAGGCCATCCGTGTTTATGCTTCAGGAATTACTGAACAAGTACCCATTTTGGCTCTTGACCCACTGATCACTGTGGTTGCATTCCGTATGCTAGAAACTGATACTTGCTGATATTGTTTCATTTTAAAACTATCATTGAAGCTACTTTAATTTATCTGTCATGTTGTACAGGAATCTGTAACAAATTCTGTTGATCGGTAGGAAGACTTGAAAGAAATTATCCCTTATTTTTCTCAAGATCTAATTTTCAAGAAAGGAAAAGTGATGATGTAGTTTAGAGTGGCAGAAAGGTGTTATGTTTGCTAAGTTCCTGTTTGAATTGCTGAAGGTGAATGAAAATTATTGTTAAGTGTGGAAAATGTTATAATATGCTGAATAAGAACAGACTTAAAGGTCATTATTAACTTTTAGAAAATATGATACCTGGTCATTCTTTTGGAAAGATAAAATAAAATTTGATCATGTGGATAACTTCGCTTGCATTACCATCAAGAAGAGACTTCACTGGATTATACTTTCTTTACTTATCAAAAAACACTGAAGCATAAATTTGGTAACTTGTATAATATATATATTTTTTTCCCTGTGGTGCTTTTAACTCTCATTTCCTTATTCTGTGTTCATTGTTTGAATCAGAATCCTTCTGTTCCTTTTAGGAACTATTTTAAGAGGCTTTAACCAGGGTACTTTTCATCATTAGTCTGATTCTTATCAGGTTAACTGCTCTTCAGTATTTTGCTTGGTCCTGACACATAGACGATCTTTTACGATCCTCACTCCTTAGTTGAAGACTTTTATTCCCTTCTTGCTATTTCATTTCTAGTGGGGAACCTTACTTATTGGGAGCACTAGAGTGGGAAGAAAGCCCTGAAGATCATGTCAGAGCCTTGGGGAGAAGTTTATAGCCTGTTTATAAAGTTTCTTTCATTTCGTTTTTGTGTGTTCCTACCAACCTGTGACAAAAGAAGGAAAAAGCTGAAACCCAAATAACTTTTCCTTTTGAAATGTTTAGAAGAGAAATATTTGGAATTATAGCCTAAAATGAGGGTTTAGCATTAGTCCTGCACAAAGCGTGAGTAATAGTAAATTGACTGTTCTTGTTAATAACCTGATGAGAGAAATTACTCTTATTGGGGAATTTATCTAAAAATAACGTACTTGAATAGAAGTATGTATGAAAATAAGCCAAAAAGGTTATTGACAATGTTAGATTTTCCAAGACATAAATCTGTTTTGCTTGTGTAGTGATTAAATGAGTAATGTGTTAAATTTGTTATTTAGAATAGAATTTTTAGCAGATTTTAAAGAAAATACTAAAACTTTTTAATTGAATTACCAGTGTAGATGTAGAAGAGTATACAAATAATAACTGTATAGCTTGATGAATTTTTATGAACTGAACACAACAGGTGACCAAAACTCTGATGGTTAAAGAGAACATTACCTATATTTCCAAAACCCTCCTTATATCCTTCGTAACCATCATCCTGATTTCAAACAGTATAGTTTTTCCTATTTGTTGTATGTAAATGGACTCATATGCTACGTACTCTGTGTTTGGCTTCCTTTGCTCAGTGTTGTGTGTATGAGGTTCATTCATTTTGTAGTTTCTTTATTCTTGTAGAGTATCCAATTATGTGAATTCTAAACTCACTGATTCTATTGTTCATTGTCATTTGAATAGTTAAGGACATTTCTTTTTAAGTTTCAGACTTTTTTTTCAGGCAGTTGTTATCCCTGCCCGGAAACTGTAGATGTGAAGTGCAATTGTGGTAATACAAAGGTGACGGTGCCCTGTGGCCGGGAACGTACCACAAGACCACCCAAGTGCAAAGAGCAATGTAGGTTAGTATGAGGTTCTGCACAGACTTCCATTTGGTGTCTTACAAATTTAAATTCATATTGATTTTAAATATTGTTAGTATTTTAAATTTTGCTTTAATATTCTAAAATATTAATATTCATGGTATTCTTGTTCTGTATGGAATCAGAGGATACATAAATAGATAATTGCACTTTAGATATAATTGTTCAATGATCAAAAGTAATTTAAAAAATTGTACTTTATGATTTAGTCGACCACCAACTTGCCATCATACAAGTCAAGAAAAACATCGCTGTCACTTTGGCTCTTGTCCTCCATGTCATCAACCTTGCCAAAAAGTTTTGGAGAAATGTGGTCACTTGTGTCCTGCTCCATGTCATGATCAAGCATTAATAAAGCAAACTGGCAGGGTAAGGGAATATATTATTAAGAGGTAGTGCATTGCTGTGGGTCATATTTTCTTAATTTTACTTAGTCATTCAACAAGATGATTAAGTACCTGCTGGGTGTTAAGCACTGTGATAAGAGCTGGGGTACAAGGTAAATGAGATTTGATCTTCTGTCCTAGGAAGCTCACGCTATAGAAAAGGCGAGGAACCAATAAACAGATTGTGATAGTCATGTTATAATCCTGATACACATGAGTTTGGCAGTCTTCCTTTATATATTGTGGTTCAGGGTTATAGATATCTTCTGGTTTCCTCAAAGATTCATTCACTTACTCGGTGCATATTTATTGAGTCCTTACTATGTGTTAAGCGTTCTCCTACCTGCTAGGGAGACAACAGTGAACAAATAACGGAGATTACATTCTACTGGTGGAAGCTGGATTTTACAGTTCTGTTTCTCATTCTCCTTTTGGCTAATAAGAAGTAAAGCTACTTTGTCTTTGTTCTGCCATTTAAAAACTGGAGTCTGCCTTAATTTTTAATACCAACTTTGTGTGGAGGGGAATAATCTGATAGAGTACAGATGGAATAAAATATTTCAGTAATTTGTTGGTTACTTGAAAAAATTTCAACCTGCATGAGCAGAGGATATGTGGAACTATTTTCTTAGATTCTTATATTGGCCATACGATTTAATTCCTCTGCCTTTAAATTTTACGTATTTTACTTGTAGCACCAGCCTACAGGCCCTTGGGAACAGCCTTCTGAGCCAACATTTATTCAGACTGCATTACCTTGTCCTCCATGTCAAGTTCCTATTCCTACGTAAGTATTTTAGAATTTTAACTTAAAAAAAAATTTTTTTTTTTTTTTACATAGTTCAAAGTGTATTTTAAGTTACCTTCTCCCCTTTGTTCAGTCCATCATTTTTTTTCCAGGCCTAGTCCATAAACCAGTCTCTCCGTCTTCAGCCTCATTCTTTTCTAAGTACATTTTGCATACTGCTTGAAAACCTCTAGATATCTTTTTTTGAGTCTTTCCCCCAGCTGGAGTTTAATGTCCTTGTGAGTTTCCATAGCAACTCACACTTAGAATAATTCATCCAAGAGATCATCATCTGTTAGTTTTCCTGACTGATTCCTATGCTAGTCTGTGAGCTCCTTGAGGACAGAGGAAAGCCAGGTTGTAGGTAAGGCAAACTTGAAGAAAACATTGAAAATCAAAGAAAGTAGTGTTCTGGAATGTAGTGTTCCCAGGAAGTGACCTGGACTGAATTGTAGGAGTCAAACCCTAGGGTAATATGAATCGTGGAATGGTTCATACTTTGAGTAGAGGTTATGGAATATAGGAGTAAAAGAAGCACAGAACTCTGGGAACCAGTGTAAAATTAGAAAACAGGTTGTTGTCTACCATTAAAGTTCCAGACTGAATATTGGTGTGTCTTATGTACCTTTTTAAAGAGACAGTTCTTATTTCCTTTTAAAAGCTCTCACTCGCATTTTGTCCTTCCACATCTTTCTTCTCAGTTTAAGTAGAATGTGTATTTTTATATATTGGTTGTGCAGTCAGGTTGGGAGGCAAAGTGTTGTTGGGAGCTCTATTTACAAACAGTGATTTTAGTCTATAGATTAGTGGAGGGGGAATTCATAGGCACTTAAGTTGTTTGTATAATTGTAGTCAATTATCTTCGAATTCCTTAGTCTGTCTTACAGGAGGATTATTTAACAGATATGCCTATCTTGTTTCCTAAAATATTTAAGGTTGGATTAAATATTTATTAATTAACTTCCTCGATTAATTTCCTCAAAATTAATTAATTTCCTCAAAATCTTAGGTTGGATTAAAATTTTATGACAGTAGAAAACTGCCTGGAATTACTAAGTCATGTTTACTAGGGGTTTAAAGAATTAATTTTAAGTCTTTTCTTTGCACTTGACTGGAATGTGTGGCTAAAAGTTCTTTTGGGGGTGTATATATTAAAACATTGTGTTTTACTCTTGAGTCCAGTGTTGTGTTTCCTGCTAACTACTACCATGAATAAGTCTTATATCTTCTCTGTTTGTAAAATAAAGATAGTCAAGGTATTTACAAAGATGTCAGTGGGGAAGAGAGAATTTTCGGTGGTCTTTATCAAAAAATATTTGTTGCATCTAGTAAACAATTTTTTTCTTAAAGTCTTTTTTTTCTGATGTTAGTATAACCACTTCTACCCTCTTTTGGTTACAGTTTACATGGAGGAATGGACAGATTCTTAGAAATGCAAAAACTTCTGAAACTGACTCAAAGAGAAGTAGAAAATCTGAATAAACCTATACCTAGTAAAGAGATTAAACTAGTAACCAAAAACCTACCACAAAGAGAAGCTGAGGACAAGTGACTTTACTGGTGAATTCTACCAAACATTTAAGGAATTAAGACCAATGTTTCACTATGGGAAAACACTTCCTGACTTACTCAATGAAGCTTGTGTTTCCTTGATACTAAGAGCAGAAAAAGACATCACAAGAAAAGAAAACTATAGATCAGCATTCCTTTTATATATAGGTACAAAAATTCTCAACAAAATACTAACAAACTGAATCCAGCAACATGTAAAAAGAATTGTACATCATAACCAAGTAGAATATATCCCAGAAATAATGAGGTTGATTCAACATATGAAAATCAAAATATCAGAGTAATATTTTATCACAAGGATAAAGGATAATCAGTAGATATGCAGAAAAACGTTGACAAAATCCTACATACTTTCTAGATAAAAACATTCAACTAACTTGGATAAACGAAATCCCTCAACCTGATAAAGGGCATCAGTGAAAAACCCTTAATCATACTTAATGGTGAAAGACCAAAAGCTTTCCTCTTAAGACCTAGGATATCTGCCCTTGCCCCTTCTATTTATGTTTACATTGTATTAGAGGTGCTAGCCAGAGCTATTAGACTAGAAAAAGAAATAAAAAATGTATTCATACTTGGAATAAAGAAGTAAAACTATTTGTGTTTTTAAGTGACATGATCTTGTATATGAAAAATCCTAAGGAATCCTTATACAAGGCATTAGAGATAGTAAATGAGTTTGGTGAGACTATAAGAAACAGTATACAGAAGTCAATTCTATACCCTAGCAATGAACCATCTGAAAATGAAATTAAGAAAACAATTCTTCCAGTAGCATTAAAAAATCAACTTTTTTATTTAAAAAATTTAATAAAAGAAATCTGAAATTTTATACACTGAAAGCTGTAAGACATTTTTGAAAGAAATTAAAGACCAAAGGCTGTGGTACTGGCATACAGATAGACAAATAGATCAAAGGAATGGAATTGAGAGTCTGCCCATAAATTTAGAAATTTATTTCTAATTAGTTTTTGATAAGGTTACTAAGACAGTTATTTAATAAATGGAAATACAGCCCATGTTTGTGAATGGGAAGACTTAATACTGTTAAGGGCACTCCTACAAAATGATCTACAAGTTTAACATATTCTCTGTCAAAATCACAGCTGGCTTTTTTGCAGAAATTGTCCCCATAATGCATATGGAAATGTGAAGGACCTATGATAGCTGAAACAGTCTTGGAAATGAAAAACAAAGTTAGAGGACTCACACTTCCTGATTTTAAACTTATAAAACTGTAGCAGTTAAGAATCTGTGATATTGGTGTAGGGAAAGACATATTGATCGATGGAATAGAATTGAGAGTCCAGAAAGAAACCCATATGTTTATGGTCAATTGATTTTTGACAAGAGTGTCAAAACAATTCAGTGGGAGGAAGAATGTTTTATGTCCACACATGGTGCTGAGAGAATGGATATTCACATTGAAGAAAAATGAATTTGGACCTTTACTTCACAATATATGTAAATATTAACTCAAAATGAATCAAAGATCTAAAAGTAAGAGCAATTAACTCTTAGAAGAAAACATAGGTGTAACCTTTTGTGTCCTTGGGTTAGGCAGTGTTTGTTACATATGACACCTAAAGCATAAGCAACAAAAGAAAAAATAAAGTCAGGGGACATTATTAAGCACAATTTCTTAATTGTGCTTCAAGGACACAATAAAAAAATTGAAAAGACAACCCACAGAATGGGAGAAAAAGTTTGCAAATCATATATCCTGTAAGAATATTATCTGGAATATATAAAGAATTCTTAAACTGAGAAACAAAAAGACAAATAATCCAATTAAAAAATGTGCAAATTCTTTGAATAGACATTACTCTGGAGAAGATGTTACAAATGGCTAGTAAACATGTGAAAAGATGCTCAAGTAATTGTTAGGGCAATGCAAGCAAAACCACATTAAGGTGTCATTTTACACTCACTAAGAAGGCTAAAATAAAAAAGACCTAAGTGTTGGTGAAGATAGGGAGTAGTTGGAACCATCATACATTATTGATGGGAACGTAAAATGGTACAGCTGCTTTGGAAAGCAGTTTGGTAGTTGCTCGGGAAACTAAACTTGGAGTTAACCAATTTTACTCCTAGGACTAAGAGAATTGAAAATAATGTGTTCACAAAAAAACTTGGACATGAATGTTACGATAATAGCATTATTATTAATAGTCAGAAAATGGAAACAAGTATCTATCAACTGATGAATGGATAAACAAAATGTGGTATATCCATGCAATGGAATATCATTCAGCTATAAAAATGCATTAATTACTGTTACCTGCTATAATATGGATGGACCTTGAAAACAGTATTCTAAGTGAAAGAGACCAGACATAAAAGGCCATGTAATGTTTGATTCCATTTATATGAAATGTTCAGTATAGGCAAATCCATAGAGACAGTAGTAGATTAGTGGTTGCCAGGGGCTGTGGAATGACTCCTAATAGTTACAGGGTTTCTCTGTTGGTTATGAAAATATGCTCGATACTGGTAATGGTTCCATAACCTTGTGAATATATACTAAAAATCACTTCTTAAAAGTATAGATTTTATGGTATCTGAGTTTTATCTCAATTTTAAAAAGACAAACCTACACATAAAGATCCCTCTAACTCTGATACAATGATTTTTCAGTGAATGTATAATAAAATTATTGTAAAATGTATGTTAAAATTATTACCTGTCACATGAACTATTCAGGTAGTATAATTTCTTTCTTAGGGTAGAATGTTCATGTCTTCTTCTCCCTTATCTACCATTTTTAAACAGAACATGACTTTTAATGAAAATTCGGCCATGTGGTAAAAAAATTCTGAACATATGTGCTATATCATTTATGGTGCCTTTGGCTTCAAGTCCTGAAGAACCTAAATAAAAAGTGACATAGTAACGTTTATGCTTTGCACGGTTAGACTGGAGGTAGAACAGTTCCATGGTTGGTTAAGCTGGTGAATGGAGTGATGCATCATCAAAGGCCAGATTCTATCTATTTCATCCTCAGTGTGTCATCTTTGCCCTCAGGCTATTTGGCTTTCTGATCAACTTCCCATCCAGATAGGAAGTTTCCAAAGAGAAAAACAGAAACTGTTTATGCCTTCTACCATTATTATCTTTTTTTAAAGAGTGAGAAGCCTTTTCCAAAAGCCCCATAACAAAACTCCTTCCACATTTCATTGGTCGAAATAGGATCACAAGATAATTTCTAAACCAGTCCCTGGAAAGGGAAACAATGTTTATTTTTTAGTTTTTTAAGATAGACTTTATCTTTTTTAGAAGACTTTCAGGTTTACAGAAAAATTGCACAGAAAAGTAGTACAGAGTTCTCATATGATCCTGCCATGCATAATTTCCCTTGTTACTAACATTTTGCATTTTTTTTGGTACAGTTTTTTACAATCGAGGAACTGATATTGCATAATAATAATATTATGAACTAAAGTCCATAGTTTACAATTAGGGTTTACTTTGTGTTGGATGGTTCTATGAGGTTTGATAAATGCGTGATCTCATGTATCCACTATCCACCATTACAGTAGTATACAGAATAGTTTCACTGCCCTAAAAATGTCCTGTGTTATACTTGTTCACCCCTCACTTTCCTCTCCCACAAGCTGCTGATAGCCGTTGATCTTTTTAATTTCTCTATAGTTTTGCCTTTTCCAGAATGCCACATAGTTGTAATCATACAGTTTGTAGCCTTTTCAGCATATATCATGTAGCAATATGCATTTAAGTTTCCTCTGTGTCTTTTTATGTCTTGGTAGCTCATTTCTTTTTATTGCTGAGTAATATTCCATTGTATGAACATACCACAGTTTACCCATTCACCTAATGAAGGACATTTTGGTTGCTTCCAAATTTTGACAGTTATGAAGAAAGCTGCTATAAGCATTCATGTGTAGATTTTGCTGGATCAAATGGTAAGCCTAGTGTAGCTTTGTAAGACACTGCCAAACCATCTAACAAGGTGGCTGTACCATGTTGCATTCTCATCAGCAGTGAGAGTGCCTGTTGCCCTGTATTCTTGCCAGCATATGCTACTGTCCATGTTTTGGGTTTTAGTCATTCTAAAAGGTGTGCAGTGGCATCTCATTTTAATTGGCAGTTTTCTAATGACCCATGATGTTCAGTATCTTTTCATATGTTTATTTGTTGCCTGTATATCTTCTTTGGAAGATGAGGTGTCTGTTCTGTCTTCAAATCTTGACCATTTTTTAATTGGGTTGTTTGCTTTCTTATTGAGTTTTAAGAATTTTTTTTTACATTTTGGATACAATCCCTCTCCCAGATACATGTTTTCCAAATACTTTCTGCCAGTCTGTGGCTTTTCATTGAAGTGTTTTCATTTAGCACTTTCATCTAAGTGTTTTTCACAAGGCACATGTTTTGGTTTAATAAAGTCTAGCTTAACTATTTTTCTTCTGGAGATCATTTTTTTGATGTAGAATCTAAAAAAATCATCATTAAATCCAAGTCACCTAGATTTTCTCCTATGTTTATAATTTTGTTTTCTGTGTCAATGTCTTTTTTCCACCACCAAACATTTGTTGAGAAGACTATCCCTTCTCTATTCGGTTGCCTTTTTCCTTTGTCAGAGATCATTCGACTATATTTATTTAGGTCTGTTCCTGGGCTTTCTGTTCTGGTCCATTCTGTTAGCAGTACCATACTGTCTTAATCATTGTAGCTTTATAGTATGTCTTTACATTGGGTAGTGTCAGTACTGTATTGTTCTTCAGTACTGTATTTGGCTATCTTGGGTTTTTGTTTTACCGCATAAACCTTAGAATCAGTTTGTTGGTGTCCACTACTAATAACTTGCTGGGCTTTGATTAGAAATATGTTGAATCTAGATCAAGTTGAGGAAGAAACAACATTTTAACAATATTTGTATCTTCCTATCAGTGAACATGGGATATCTCATAATTTATTTAGGTTGTCTTTTATTTCTTTCATCAGTGTTTTGTAGTTTTGCTCATATAGATCATGTATATATTTTGTTAGATTTGTATCTGTTTCATTTTTTGTGCTAATATAAATGGTGGTATGTTTTAAATTTCAAATTCCAGATGTTCATTGCTGGTATATAGAAGAGCAATTGGTTTTGTAGGTTAACTTTGTATCCTGCAATTTTTCTATAATCATTTACTATTTCCATATGTGTTTATTTTAAATTCTTAATAAAACTAGTAGACTTAGCACCTTTGCTTTAGATAATCTTTTTGAATTTGTAACGTTTTCATTTTATTTTTTTCTTGCAGAGAATGTCTTGGGAAGCATGAGGTGAGTTATAGGCACAGATTTTAAGTAAAGCTTATAATCTATGCTGCTTCTGTCGAGGATTGTTAGAAACGACAAAGTCAAAGTTTTGTTTTTTTAGTGCTTTAAAAAGTACTAGAGTTTATCTGCAAATTTTTTTTTTAGAGATTTACTTTATTTATTTTAGAGCAGGAGAGAGAGAGCTCATACGTGCCAGTGGGGAAGGGGCAGAGGGAGAGGGAGAGAAACAGACTCCCCACTGAGCAGGGAACCTGACAGGGGGCTTGATCCCAAGAGCCTGAGATCATGACCTGAGCCGAAATTAAGAGTTCAATGCTCAATCAACTCAGCCACCCAGGCGCCCTTCTGCTGATTTTTAAAATATACCGTGCTTTTGGGTATTAGCCTATGTATATGTGGTCACTATAGATAGCATCATTATATTGAATTTCCCTTTTAGGAATAGAATGTCTTGCTTCTTGGCATTCATTTTTTGGATTTTTTGATAGGTTACTTTGATTTTGAAAATAACTATTATTAATGAAAATGCATTAGACCTTTATGAAACTTGTTCTCAAGTGATAGAGTCATTTCAGAAACATGGATCCAGAAGGTTTTGTGTGTGTTGCTAATTTTCTTTCTTTCTTTTTTTTTTTTTTTTTAAGGTGAGTCCATTACCATGCCATGCTGTAGGACTCTACTCTTGTAAGAGAGTATGTGGACGGACCTTAGATTGTCAGAATCATACGTGTATGAAAGAATGCCACAAAGTAACTGAAATTGATGCCTGCGTTGGCAAAAACAAGGTAATATCCTTAGGTTGAATATACATGTGCCTATAGTGTGCCTGCAACATTTTTTTGGATGATTATGCCATAAATATTTTTCCGCTTTGTTAGAACTTTTTTCTTCTTTCTTGCCCTCATCCCTTCTCCTCCCTTGCCTCTCTTAATACAACCAACTTTGACAGCTTGGTGTATGTTTCTCTTTGTGCTAGCTCATGAGAATAAGCTTTCTAATGTTCTCTTTACATACTGTACCTGTGTTAATACATAGGCTTTGATTTTATGATAAAAGTACAGAAATTATGTCTATTTAGATAGTAGGTAGCAGTATCACTTCCACTTCTATCCATTTATATCTCTGGCTTTAGTCTGGAGCCTTTGTTCTCAGCAATTTTTTAAACCTAACATCTATGATAGGCAATGTTCACAATGTTAATAAATTCCTAATTGTTCATTGGAAATAAAGTAATAGCATCACAGATGTAGGGCATGTGTGTGTGAAATTCACTAAGAGGGTTTTACAAAGCATATGAGAAGTCAGCCATTGCAAGATCTCTAAAATTGCCATTTTACAAGGAAAAATAAATGGAGCTAATCAAATTTTAAATGATACTAAACTTTATTTTTGAACATTTAAATTCGTCGACACATAAAAATATAAAACAACAAAATTATTTTCAATAGCAATAAAATGTGCAAGATTCCTATTAAAACAGAGATACAGATAGTCTCCTGTTCTGAATTGCCTAGGCCATATGAAAGGTTCTGGCCAAGAAAATATAGGCAAAATGTTTTTCATCTCCAAGAATAATAAGGGAAATCTTTATTTATCATTAACCACTCTACTTTTTCTCTACTTCTGTGATTGAGGAGGTTGTTATGTCCCATGTGATACAGTTAAAAGCTAACAAACTCTCCATCCTCCAGTGTCCCAGAATGATTGACTTGCCAGAGTCCCCTGCCAGGCTACATTCGACATGGTGTGTAAATAAAAAATAAACTTTCATTATATAAAAAATTATATATTTTAAAAATATTTGATTTTTTTTGTAGACTTCCATTCTTTAGGGAATCATTATTAGCAAGTGTGTTTAAAGAGGAATAAGCAAAAATTTTAAGATTCATTTTTTTAAATAACATTAAATTTACTAATGTTTAAGCTATTAATATGAATTGTATGTTTTTGAAAATTTCACTTGCATTTTTGTTTTTTTGGTCTTTGATTTGGTGATTATAAAGCATGATAACCTAAGCATCCGTAGTGTCATTCTTGCTTATGTGCAGACATGTTAATATATTCCTTATAATTTCTTCATCAGTCCATGCTTTGATCCTTAATAAAAATGTATGCATCATAAAATGAAAAAGATATTGGAATTATAAAATCATACTAATTTAATAATTCAAAACCACTTTAACTCATGAGATTATAGCTGCTGTATGGCTTTCCTCCTCTGGATTTCTAGAACATCAAATGAGTTGGGAAGAAACTCACTTCAAGAGCTGATATGACACTGGTTGGGGAATTATCTTGGATTATCCCAGTATTGCTTCATGGGCAGTGGCTGTGGTAAAATATGGGTTATAAGTTATGTGCAGTTCTCCTTAATTTAGCTACAAGTCCATCTTTATCTCCCACTCAAGGAAGGCTGATGCAGTGCAAGTGAGTGAAAATTACATTATTTGGGGGATAACTTTGCAGTTGTTCTAATTTATATATTAAAAATGAGATAATTCGTAAACTCTTTAAAATAAATTCTTTACTGTAACCTCTCCATTGAGACCCACTGGAGAAGATCTCCTTGTATGTCTCTCTTGACCCAAATGGCTCTGGAATTACTAATGTAGTTTCTACCTTGAATTGTAGCACAGAGCCTACAACATAGCAGGTACTTAAAAGTGTTTATTGAATTGACTGGAATCAAAACTCTTCTGCTTTCTTATCTCTATTCTGGTCTCTTTCCCTGGCTTTACCGGCAGATCTCAGTCCAATCAAGGCTATTCTTACAGGCACTGCCTCTGATTGGTACCATTAGCAACAATATATCCCTATTGTCTAACTCATTGACTGGAGTGAGTGGAACAGTGGTTAACTGGGGAAAGGTGTGAGGCTGGTGGCAAATGAAGTGTGTGTATTTCCCAAGCAAACCTGGGCACAAATATTTTTGAGTGACTGAAAGAAGAAATAATGAAGATAGTCTTTTCTCTTTGGGAAAAATCTGTACCAAAAATAAATAAAAAAAGAAAATATATGTACATAATCACACATAGGCACATATATTTCTTATATAATTACATATGTGACAGACCCTTGCTCCGAAGTGTTGTCTCTGTGATGGGCATCACCTGTAATCTTGTTGGAAATGCAAAACCTCAGGTCTCATCGCAGTATTTTAACGATTGCTAAGTGATTGATCATGCACAAAAATGTCTGAGAATCACTGTTAACGGCAATGTGTGTGATGTGTGATGTTTCATTGATTAAAAAAAAAAAGAATTTTGTTATAATCATCAAACTTGCTAAGAGGTTGGAACTTAATTGTTCCAGCCATTAAAAACAAGGGATAATTTTGTAATGTGATAGAGTACTAATTATCAGTACAATGACAATCTTATGACAATATGTAAATGTTGAACACCTTAAATTTACAAAATGTCAAATACATGTTAATAAAACGGGAAAAAAAGAATTTTACTTATCAAGATTTATTTTCCAGTTTGTAGTAGTAACCCAAATGTTTATTCTGCTTTCCTTCTCATCATCTCATTGCTTATGAGCAGGGAGACAGGATTGCTGTCTGCCCTGGATTTCCAGATGTCCGATGAATCAGAAAAAACTCATTGTAAAAGCTGATATGACTGATTGGGGAATTATTGTGGATTATCCCAGTATTGCTCCCTGGGTTAAAATTTGATTTCTCTTTTTTAAAGGAGAACGTATAAGATATTTGGCAAGCAGGCATGCTGTATTTCTGAATTAAGATAGTTTCTTCTAGAATCTAGAACTTGATATTGGAAGTGATCCAAGAAGATAGCTTAGCAAGTACAGATTTAGTGATTTTTTTCCCTCATAATTGGAAGGAAGGAGCCTCATATCATCAGTATAATTCTTCGTTTGCAGATAGGGAAATTGAAGGTTGTCAAGTGACTTGTTCATGATCCTATAACAGGAGAGTAGTAATCAGAAAGTAGTAGTATCGCTGATGTCTTAACTCCCAGCCCAGTATGTTCTTCTGTTCATGTTATTTAAGTGAAAGATTATTGCAGGTGTGCCGTATAGCCAGGAAAAAACAAGTGAAACAGACTGTGTCATCTTTGATTATATTTGCATATTTTGACATCCATTGCCTATCTTTCTCCTAGTCTTTCCCATTTCAGAAAGTTGTATTACCAGTTTTACCCCATTCTGCAGATGAAAGACAGGAACATTGCTTGATTTCTTTCTTCATTATCCTTGTCTCACAACATACCTTGTCAGGTTTATCTTCAAATTACATCCCTGAATCTGACCATTTCTTATAACCTCTACCACTAACATCCTCATCCAGGCCTCCATCATCTCTTCCCTAGAGATGCCTGTAGTAGTCTCCCAGACAACTTCTCTACTCCCACTTTTATCTTACTGTATCAGCTAGATTCATCTTTTAAAAATATAAGTAAAAAAAAAAAAAAAAGTAAGTCAGTTGTGTCATCTCCCTGCTCAAAACCCATCAGTAGCTTTCAGTTACTCTCAGGATAAAATCCAAGTGCCTTGTGACGGCCTATATGGCTTTATAATGATCTAACTTCTGACTACCTTTCCCATCTCTTCACTCATCACTCACTTGCTCATTTCTACTTCTGTTCTTGCTATTTTTGGAATATTCCAAATTTGTTCTACATCAGAGCCCTTACACTTAGTGTTCTTTTCTCTGGGACTCTACATTCTTATGGCTCTCTCCTTTATATATTCTGTTCAAACATGAGCTTTATCAGATAGGCTTCCATCTTATTGTTCCTGTTAACCTGCTTTATCTTTTTTCAGAGTATTTTTGAAGACATTCTCTTACATTCTTTACCTCCCCCATTTAAATTTTAGTTTCTTAGGTCAGGGATCTCTCCCATTTTCCATATTCCCAGCGTGTGAATAATTCCTGGCATATGATGCTGAAAGTGTGTAGAATAAATGAATATACTTTTAAAAATAAAAAATAGGAATTCTTTATAGAAGAATGTTTCATAATTGAAACACTTTTCCTTTTTAATCCTATATGTCAAAAATAGCTTAGATTTGGGGCGCCTGGGTGGCACAGCGGTTAAGCATCTGCCTTCGGCTCAGGGCGTGATCCTGGCGTTGTGGGATCGAGCCCCACATCAGGCTCCTCCGCTATGAGCCTGCTTCTTCCTCTCCTACTCCCCCTGCTTGTGTTCCCTCTCTCGCTGGCTGTCTCTTTCTCTGTCAAATAAATAAATAAAATCTTTAAAAAAAAAATAGCTTAGATTTTTATTGACGTAATCACTCTTGTAATCATGGCTATACTTCGGAATGATAACAAAATTTTTAAACTTTAAGACTTAGTGTTCATGTCTGTAGCTTTCTTTATCTCACATATGACATGTGAAGATAAATAATAGCCTGCAATAACAATTTTTAAATTTCGTTAGTAGGTAGATGGTAGTTAAATTATTAAATTACTAGAGTTGAGTTACACTGAGGTACATTTATTTGTAAATGTGACATAATTTTGGTCCACTGAAGTGCATTAAAACATAAGCTGCTGGTCATTCTCCTTTTTCCCCTCTATGCATGTTTCTCTTTGGCAAGATGAGAGCAGTATCTCCAGAACATTGAATGCTTTGGGAATTTTTATTTATGTATTAACAGAATGTTGATTTCTTTAGTTTGGTGGTGATCATGTTTGTTGGCTGGAAATGAATTTACAACGTTTTGTTTTTTTTCTGCTGCGGACTATTCTTTAGGAAGTAATTTACATTTTTAGTGGGAATACTTGTAATCAAGTATAATTTCAAGATGAGGCAGTTTGATTTTTGTAGACATAAAAATCTTTGTGAATAGTGGGCATATTGATAATCTTGCTGTTCTTCATTTTGAATATGTATTTTTTTCATTTTAAATATTTTTAAAAGAGTGAAAGCATGCATCATTTTATTAACTGTATGCCTAAGAGCTGCAAAAGTACTTTCTTTTAATGGGATACGTAAATTTTATAATTTTAATGTATAGAAATGTTAGACTTCTGTACTTAGATTATTTATTTCCTTACTACCTATCAGGCTGGCCCAGAATGCCTTCGGTGTGAAGAAGGGTGCTCTAAATCACGGCCCCTGGGTTGTCCCCATCCATGTGTTTTGCCGTGTCATCCTGGAGAATGTCCTCCTTGTGTTCAGATGCTTAGAATAAAATGTCACTGCAAGATCACAAGCCTATATGTGGAATGTAGGTAAGTGGACTGAAGAAATAATCTTGTTTTACTATAATTATTTTTAACCAGTATCTTTTTATGATTCAGAACCCTATAAAGAGTACTTTAAGGAATATTGTTCGGTGTCGCCTGTAGATGCTAGAAGCCTAGATTTTCCAGGAGAGAGACCTGAAATGTAGAAAGAAATGTAGAACACTTCACCTTCTAGATACTTAACTCTGATTTCAAAGACAATTATGCTTTTTTTTTCCATTTGGGGATTCTGTATAAGATTTTTTAAGGAAAAAAGTTGTATCACTGCTTTAAAAAATATAGAAACATTCCTATAGCAGATTGCTCAAGTAACAGTGTCAAACTAGAATTTTGTTGGATGAAAAGTTGATGTGCACATAGTTACTGAGGCATAATTTTTAAATTATAGACTTTTACAAATGTAGCTGTTATGGCATTTGTCATACTAGGCTATGATTTCTATATTTTCTTTATTTAAAAAATGTACACTTATAAAATGCATGTTTTTGCTTGTGGATTATGTGGAGGGGGAAAAAAATCCCCATTATTTTCTATAACATAATTTACTAACTTGTTGAGCTCCAGTCACCCAAGTTTGTAAAGTGGGCTCTTTGCAAGTGTATTTTCCTGAAGTTAAATTTGGGAATATGACTTTGTTTCTGATTTTTTGAACATAAGTAGTTTTTGAAAAATGCCTGTGAATATTAACTTAAATTTGTTTTTGTCATTTATATTCTAGGCTTATGTTTTGTTAAATTGGAGATGTCAAATTTTATTCTTTTTAAATATGAGAATTATTTTGTTGAAGTTTTAAGAATAATATACTACTTTAGCTTTAGAACTTTGGTAGGGAGAGTGAAGAGGGCAATTTTGCTTTTTTAATGAGTGATACTGAGGAAAGAGGTTTTCTTTGGTCTTGCAGGGCCTAAATTTCTCTTTCTTCCTTCTTTTTCCCTTTGTCATGTAGTCTCCAAAGGGTGACTTTACCTTTTTACCTTCTTATCCAAAGTGTTGCCTTTCCAAGATTGGCTCCTTGATTCTTGTGCAGTTTTTAAAGTTTCTTCCCATAGTTAGTGCTCTGATATACCAAGACTTTTTCACATCTGGGTGGACTTTCTCTTTCTGGTGTGATGTTAGCTCAGTTGCCCTCTTCTCTTTTCTGCTCAGTTTTTCCAGAACTCTGCTGGTTCTCTGAAATGATTTGCTGAGGGAGCTTGAGAAATAGCTCTGCTATGAATTAGTATTTATTTTTCTACTTAAAGGTAATTTTGAAATTTGTAGAAAATTCAGAAATTTGTATCTTCTAGTTATGTGGAGGTTATGGGATTTGAAGTGTATGTTTTTCAGCAGAATACACATTCTTTTCAAGGGTACGTTGAACATTCTTCAGAATAGATCATACATTAGGTTACAAAAGAGGCCTCAACAACTACAAAAAGATTAAAGTCATATCATGCACCTTTTCTGACCACAACGCTATGAAACTAGAAATCAACCACAAGAAAAAAAATCTGGAAAAACCACAAATAAATGGAGGTTAAAGAACATGCTATTAAACAATGATGGGTCAACCAGGAAACCAAAGGAGAAATAAAAAAAAAAATACATAGAAACAAATGAAAATGAAAGCACAATGGTCCAAAACCTTTGGGATGTAGCAAAAGCCATCCTAAGAGGGAAGAATATAGCAATACAGGCCTACCTCAAGAAGCAAGAAAAATCTCAAATAACCAACCTAACCTTACACCTAGAAAAATAGAAAAGGAACTAGAAAAATAACAACAAATGAAGCCTAAAGCCAGCAGAAGGAAGGAAATAATAGAGATTAGAGCAGAAAAAATTATATAGAAAATAAAATAGAACAGATGAATGAAATAAGGAGCTGGTTCTTTGAAAAAAAATTAATAAAATTGATAAACCTCTAACCAGACTTAATCAAAAAGAAAAGAGAAAGGACCCAAATAAATCACAAATGAGGAGCAATAACAACCAATATCACAGAAATACAAACAATTAGAGTATAATGAAAAACTCTATGCCAATAAATTGAGCAACTAGAAGAAACAGATACATTCTTAGAAGCATATAAACTACCAAAACCGAAACGGGAAGAAATAGAAAACTTGAACATACTGGTAACCAGCAAAGAAATTGAATCAGTAATCGAAAAACTCCCCAGAAACAAAAGTCCAGGACCAAGTAGAGGTGGGTGGGAGGGATGGGGTGGCTGCATGATGGACATTGGGGAGGGCATGTGTTGTGGTGAGCGTTGTGTATTGTGTAAGACTGATGAATCACAGACCTGTACCCCTGAAACAAATAATACATTATATGTTAATATTTTTTTAAAAACTTAAAAAAAATAAAGTCCAGGACCAGATGGTTTTACAAAATTCTACCAGACATTTAGAGAGGAGTTAATAACTGTTCTTCTCAAACTATTCCAAAAAATAGAAAAGGAAGGAAAACTTTCAAATTCATTCTGTGAGGACAGCATTACCCTGATATCAAAACCGATAAAGATATCACTAAAAAAGAGAACTATAGGCCAGTATTCCTGATGAACATAGATGCAGAAATTCTCAATAAAATACTAGCAAACTGAATCCAATATTAAAAAAAAAAAACATTCACCATTATCAAGTGGGATTAATTCCTGGGCAGCAAGCATGGTTCAATATTCACAAATCAATCAGTATGATACACCACATTAATAGAAGAAAGGATTGGAACCATATGATCCTTTCAATAGATGCAGAAAAAGCATTTGACAAAATACAACATCCATTCGTAATAAAAACCCTCAACAGAGTAGACTTGGAGGGAACATACCTCAGTATGATGAAGGCCATATATGAAAAACCCACAGCTAATATCCTTATTGGGGAAAAACTGAGAGCTTTTCCTCTATGGTCAGGAACAAGACAGGGATATCCACTCTCCTCACTTTTAATTCAAAATAGTACTAGCCACAGCAATAAGACAACAAAAAGAAATAAAAGGCATCCAGACTGGCAAGGAAGAAGTCGGACTTTCACTATTTAAAGATGGCATGGTATGCTGTAGAAAAAACCCAAGAGATCCACCAAAAAACTGCTAGAACTGATAAATGAATTCAGTAAAGTCACAGGATACAAAATCAATGTACAGAAATCTGTTTGCATTTCTATACGCCAATAATGATACAGCAGAAGGAGGAATCAAGGAATCAGTCCCATTTACATTTGCACCAAAACCCATAAGATACCTAGGAATAAACCTAACCAAAGAGGTGAAAGACCTGTGCTCTGAAAACTATAAAACACTGATGAAGAAATTGAAGATGACACAAAGAAATGGAAAGACATCTCATGCGCCAGGATTGGAAGAACAAATATTGTTAAAATGCCTGTATTACCCAAGCAGTCTACCCATTTAATGCAACCCCTACTAAAATTCCACCAGCATTTTTTACAGAGCTAGAACAAACCTAAAATTTGTATGGAACCATAAAAGACCCCCAAGAGCCAAAGCAACCTTGAAAAAGAAAAGCAAAGCTAGAGACATCACAATTTCAGACTTCGAGTTATATTACAAAGCTTTGGTAATCAAAACAGTATGGTACTAGCACAAAAATAGACACACAGATCAAGGGAACAGAATAGAAAACCCAGAAATGAACCCACAAATATATGGCTAGTTAATTTTCTACAGAGCAGGAAGGAATATCCAATGGAAAAAAGGTAGTCTCTTCAACAAATGGTATTGGGAAAACTGGACAGCAACATGCAGAAGAATGAAACTGGACCACTTTCTCACACCATACACAAAAATAAATTCAAAATTGATTAAAGATCTAAATGTGAGTCAGGAATCCATTAATATCTTGGAGGAGAACATAGGCAGTAACTTCTTTAACACTGGCAGTAGCAACTTCTTACTAGATTCATCTCCTGAGGCAAGAGAAACAAAAGCAGACATAAACTATTGGGACTTCATCAAAATAAAAAGCTTCTGCATAGCAATATAAAGAGATTCCAAGGGGACCCAGGAAACTTGAGGGTGATGGGTATGTCTGTTATCTTGATTGTGGTGATGGTTTCTTGGATGTAAACATATGCCAAGTCTTACCAGATTTTCCACTTTAAATGTGTACATTATTGTGTTCTGTATTATACCTTAGTAATTCTCTTTTTAAAAGCCCTCCAAAAACAGGAAGTATATGTTTTTATAGAGAATTTTTCAGACTCAATATTCATTTACTTTCAATTCAGTGAATTATTTCATATTATCTTTTTTTTAGTCCTTTTCTGCTTCATGTAATTTCTTTTATTTATCTATCTATCTATCTATCTATCTATCTATCTATTTATTTATTTGACAGAGACAGCCAGCGAGAGAGGGAACACAAGCAGGGGCAGTGGGAGAGGAAGAAGCAGGCTCCCAACAGAGGAGCCTGATGTGGGGCTCGATGCCAGAACGCTGGGATCACGCCCTGAGCCGAAGGCAGACGCTTAATGACTGCGCCACCTAGGCGCCCCATGCTTCATGTAATTTCTTCTATAGAAATTAGATATAAAAGATACAGGTGTTGGAAAATTAGTTTATTCCTAATTATATTTCTAATATATATTTCTAATATAAAATTATAAAATGACAGGAACAAAATGATACTAAGTCTTAAGTTCAGAGGTGAGCTGGGGCACCTGGGTGGCTCAGTTGATTAAGCATCTGCCTTTGGCTCAGATCTGAGAGTCCTGGGATCGAGTCCCACATTGGACTCATTGCTCAGTGAGGAGACTGCTTCTCCCTCTTCTACTCCCCCACCTCTCCCCCTGTGTGCTCTCTCTGTCAAATAAATAAATAAAATCTTAAAAAAAAAAAAAAAGTTCCGAGGTGAGCACCATACTTGTAAGAATGAAAATATGACTTTTAATAGAGCCAGTATAAAGACTTTGTGATATTATTAAGTGAATTTTTGCTAAGAAAATTGCATATGTTACCTTAGAGTACATTTATGCTAATTTATACATATACTTAAGATAATAGTTTTGACGTTAGGCTAAACTAATGGTATATTTTGGCAATTATGTCTAAAAAGGGAAATAGGCAGGAAAAGAAAGAATCAAAAGTAGAAGTAGAAGAAAGGTAATGGGAAGAGAATAGTGACCCTCATGTGATAGGGATTTTAAGGGTGTCACTAGTTACTGATTTATGCAGTGTCTATTGTGGTTATATTTAACTATCTGTGAGAAAGTTTTATTCGTTGGTGCTTATGACTTTTCCTGAATTACCCACCAAGTCAAATATAAAAGCACACAGACTGATCTAAAATGATCAAATCTAAAATGAATCCATTTCTAACATTGATAGCTTACATAAACAACTAAAAAAGCTTTCCTAAAATAAGCTTACTAAATTCTTCAATTTGAAGTAATTTTTTTTTTTTTTTTGCTGTTGTTCTTTAAGAAACAAAACAAACAAGCATAGGGAAAAAAAGAGAGAGACAAACCAAGAAACAGACTCTTAACTATAGAGAACAAACTGATGGTTATCAGAGGGGAGTTGGGGGGGCTGGGGGGAGCAGGTAATGGGGATTAAGGAGTGCACTTGTGATGAGCACTGGGTGTTCTGTGGAAGTGTGGAATCATGATACTGTACATCTGAAACTAATATTACAGTTCATGTAACTAATTGAAATTTAAATAAAAACTTAAAAAAAACCTGGGTGAGCATTTTCTGTGTCAGTTTTTAAGTAATATATTGAGCCATTAGTTTTTAATCTTTTATGTAAAAGGTTTAGGAAGATGATAGTTATGAATAATGATTGCCATACAGGAGGAGTTAATAGTAAACTATTTTTTAAAAAGATTTTACCCATTTATTTGAGAGAGAGTGCACGAGGGCAAGCGGGGGAAGGGGCAGAGGGAGAGAGAATTTCCAGCAGATTCTGGGCTGAGCATGGAGCCCCACATGAATGAAGCTTGATTCCCTCATCCTGAGATTATGACCTGAGCTGAAATCAAGAGTCAGATGCTTAAGGGACTGGGCCACCCGCATGCTCCTTCATAGCAGGAACTATTAAAGAAAGGCCAGGCACAGATGATATTTTGTGTGGGTTTTATACTTCCTTTTTGCAGTGATTGCCCTTTTGGCATTTGATTTGTTGGTGATAGATAAAGGGCTGGAAGGTTTCAGTTATCAGACCAGGTGAGTAATTTGAAGACAGTTGTTACAGATGATACATAATTAAAATATTTTTCAAGAAAAAATGAAATAAATAAGACAATTTTATGGATATGTTGGAAATTATTTTTAGAGAGATTCTGCTGTAAAATGGACTTTGGTTTGAATGTCATCAAAACTTCCTCTTATTTTTAGAAAAATAACCACAGCCGATGTAAATGAAAAGAACCTCCTTAGTTGTTGCAAAAATCAGTGTCCTAAAGAGGTAAGCTTTAATAGAACCTTTTAAGTTGTCTTTCTTGGGCATTGTTTCTCATGGATTTTCTCTTTTCTTCTTGGTGTTATTATTTCAGGTCTTTTCTGAACCTACTAGAAATGTGGGTCCAAAGAGGAAAATGTGATTGATGTCTGTAAAAAATGTAATATATTGACCATAGATGTACATCTCTTTATGAAATTTGGGGTATTAGAACTAGGAATGACCCTTTGAAGATTTTTTAAAAGCAGTTTTAAAGATAGCTTATATACTTTATGTGATGAAGTATTGAACTAATGCTTACCCCCCCCCCTTAAAACAGACGAAGGATTGTGTGGTTCATAGGCAGTTAGACAGTAAATCCATAGGAGGTTATTTAAAAAGCAGATGTGTGTGTGTGTGTGTGTGTGTGTGTGTGTGTGTGTGTGTGTACTTTAAATTCATTATTATCTTTAATATAAAGCACTTATATATAAAGTTTTATTTTTGAAGATTCTGATGCTTGCATATACATTGTATTTATACTGAAAATATCAAAAATAGTTCAGAAAAATTGTTCAGAGTGTAAAGGTAAAAACTGATGATTTATCTGGGTGATAATCTGAGAAACCAAAATGTTCAATTTATAATTGGTCAATTTAAAAGTCAGAGTATTCCCTTTTTTGTTGTTGGAGGTAGGGCAGTGATGGTTATTTGATTTGGTTGGACATGTATAAAGGAATCCTTTTGACTTACAGATGTACTAATAGTACCACTTTTAGTTCTTTGTTTTTATGCACATAACTGTTTCTCATCCTGTTTGGAGTCAGGGAGAGATGACGACAGCTTTAAATATAGTAGTCGTGCTCTTTGATTAATGATATACTTTTTTGTTAACAATATTTTCCTTTAAAACTTTGGGCACTTTTTATGGATTTCTGTTTTGAACTTGAGTATTTTAAAAGTTATGTAAGATTATAAAAAGGGAGACCATTTCAAGCAATAAATGATTAATAAGCCTGTCTTTGTTATATAAGTGTAACTAAGGGCATTAGGATAGTTCAAATTTAATTTTCCGATTTCTTCAAATCCTAACTTTTTCCTTGTTAAAATAAATTTTCTTCTGTTCAAATTCAGATTCCAGGTAATAAGTGGTTGAGAATGTTATATTTTTAATCTGATTGGGTAACTTGGTATGAGATTGTAGTTAGAGATAATAAAATTAAATTTAGGGATTGCTAATTTGCAGTTTAGCATTTCCTTGGCTATGATTCAGTTGTGATAATGTTACGATATTTGGTGGGACTAGATGAGTGATCAGTTGATTTAAAGATTTGTTTTCCATGCTCATGATTTTTGGATTCTAGGCCAGTCTGGAGCCCCTAGTATTGCTAGAGTCTCCTTGGGTTTTCTTGAAAGAAATAGCCTTAGTTTGGGAACAATCCAAGTAGCTGTTATAGTTCGAAACAGTCTAAGATTGGACAGGTGAATATCCTTGTCTAATAGAACTTATTCTAGTTTATGGCTTCTGGACATTAGTAAGACTACAGCAGTACTTCTCAATCAGTTCAAGGGCTTCTTAAAACAGATTAATGGGCCCTGCCCGAATATCTGTGATTTTAAGGGCCTGGAGTAGGGGCCCAAGAATTTGCATTTCTAATCTTATATGTAACAGTGATATTGTTGGTCTGGCATCACAGTTTTGAGACCCACTAAGCTATAGAATCAAGTCGTACTTAGGATCAACCAAGAACTGTGTCACTTTGAATCTGCAGTAGATATCTTGTACTTGGAGTTAAGGTATGGGATTATGATAAATTCTGACATATTGATAAATTCTTGTTTACTTTCTTCTCCCTTCCCCATACAATAGATTTCTTGGGGACAGGCACTATGTCATATTTATCTTTGTATCCAGTCCCTTGTTCCCTATTTGTACACATTAGGCAGTTGGTAAATGTTTATTGAATGTGAATGACACTGAACTGTGGAAGTGGTATAGACATATCCTTCTAGCTCCACTGATTCTCTGATATACACTGTCTATGTCTTCTGGACTGGTTTGAATTTAACAAAAAGAAAATATAAAGATACCATGAAGAACTGCACCTTTAAACTGTGCTCCATGCATATACTTCTACTTTTAAAAATTATTTCTGAATTTGGTTTTATCATCCCTATGAAGCTTTTCTATTTTTTACTTGAGCGAATTATTTAATGTCTCTGTAACTCAAATTGTTCATGTATAAAATAGGGGCAATAATACTACTCACGTCTGAGTGCTGAGTATTAATGAGTTAAGAACATGTAAATGTCTTAATATATGGTGAGTGCTATGTATGTGCTAGATATGGATGATGGGATGGGTCTTTATCCATATTGTTTTGCAGGCTTTCTTTAATTATTTTTAAAGAGATTTTTTTAATTGTTGGGATTAAAATGGAACATTTTGAACTAGACAGCATTGGTTATTGGTAAGGCATTTGAAATGACATGTGCAGGTATTAGCAGAATGACGTTAAGGGCTGAGTGGAGTAGAAGAAAACCATCCCACATTGAGTGGAAAAAGTAGGACATCTCATCTTTAAATGAATATCAAGGTTGATGTTTTAGAAAAACCTCTATTTTTTGGTGTGAAGTCTGTAATGAAGATAAGTCATTATATGTTATGCATTTTAATCAGCTTCCTTTGGAACTACTTTTCAGCTCTGTATAAGCTGACTTTTGAGATAATACACACTTGCACATCTGGTTTTTTTAAACAGTGAAATTACTACTTATTCAAAAGTACATGGTACATATATGGACAGTTTAACTAATAGTTAAAAAGTCAACACCACATAGCTTCACCGAGGTCAAAAAATACAGTATTGCTGCATTTCAGAAGTCTACCATAGTCCCTGTCTGACTGTGGTTCCCCCTTCTGTCTTACATGTTACCTCTGTCTGCTTTAATAGTAATTATTTCCTTGCTTTTATTTATGGTTTTTACTACTTATATTTGTATCTGAAAACAATATTGTTTGCTTAATTTTATATTAAAAGTTCAAGAAAAGTACGAACTTTTGTGACCTTAGTTTGCTCTCCATTATGCTTGTCATGTTTATTGCATGTGGCTGTAGTCTTATTTCCATTGTATGAGTATAGTATGGTTTATTGTATTTGCTTTAGTGTGGGTAGATATTTGAGTTGTTTCCAGTTCCAAACTCATATTTTATGAGTTTGTTTCCAATTCCAAAATACTGCTATGAACATTCTTATTTGTGCATTCTAATATATGTGCGTATAGACTTCTCTAGGCGTATAGCAGTGCCATTGCTTGGTCACAGGGAATGTATAATTTCAACTTAACGTCATGGATTTCCAGAATAGTTGTACAATTTACTGTTGGTAAATTTTCTAATTTACCACCAGTATTTTAAAGTTCCTGTCGTGGCATATCCTTGTCAACACTTGGTATTGTCAGAGTTTTAAATTGTTGCCAGTCTTGTGACATCTCGTGATTTTAATTTACATTTTCCTGATTACTAGTGATTTTTAATACTTTTTCCAGATTATTGGCATTACTTTTGTCTGTGGGACATGTATTGGATACCAGCACATTACACTTCTGGATGAATTTCAGTTCTCCTTGCAAGCTAGAGTAATCAGTTTAATTAACTTATCACAAAAAGAAGATCTATTTGGAGGATACTGGGGACCAGTTCATAGATTCTGAAGGAAATGCTGTACAGCAAACTTTAGGAAGGGCAGGATCTGGGCAGCTCCCAGGGGCTTTCCAGCAGGAGCTCAGGGGGCTCTCCCCTGAGATGACTGTTCAAACCACCACCTCTTTCTATTTAGTTTTCAGATTATCAGGAGAGAAAATCTGATTGGCCCCTTAGGTTGAAGGGATCCCTTGGCATAGGAAGCAAAAGACAAGAGACTGGAATGGATAACGTAGCCATGTCCATGAGAAAATTGTAATGAGCCAGGCAGCCATCCCAGTTTATGTCTTCTGTATCTTTTACTAGCAGTGGAGGTGAAAGGCATGGAGATTTATGGAAGAATTGTTAGGTGGGGTAACAGGATCAAATGCAGTATTCAGAAAAAAGAGATACATTTTGAAGGCAGAAGATTCAGCCAGAGACAAGAGAGACTTTCAAGACGGTAGTGAAATTGTGAAGAGTGACCATGAGGTCTTTTAGGAGGCATAAAGATATAACATCCAAACCAGTGGTTTTTAGCTTTTCGTCAACCCCCAACACACTGAAAAGATAGAACATTATAGCCATGATTCTGTGTAATTTCAGAAAGATCTTTATTGACTGTGACAGGTTTCCCTATTTACTTTCCCCTTTAGAATTATTGATTTAAAGTAAAGTACAGTGGTTAGTTACTTTTAGAAAAGATGACTAATATAATTACCTCACAGATTAAAGAAAGAACAAGAACATGTTTTGAGAAGAAGAGGGACTAGGTGGCCAGCTGATGCCAAACATTTGTCTTCTTCATGAAGTCAGGCTAGAGGCACTGGCAAGAATGAAGGTGGGAATGAAGTTGAGGAGACAAAGACTTTAAACAAACCTGTGAGGCGTGTATTTGATAGTGAATGAATACTGAGCTTATTAAGCAGTGTTCAGGGCCTCATTAGGTGTAGAGAGAAACAAAACTGAAGTGGTCCAGGAATGCTAGTGTGGAACTCATTCCAGCAGCACAGCCCTACAATGGGATTGATGAAAATGTAGTCTGAGTGATCCAAATTTAGTTTTGGTATGAATGTCTCAGCTAAAAATGAAAGAAAAAGAAATCTAATTGCACACTAGAGAGACACTAAAGGCAATGGAAAAAACTTGTGAATTTTTTTCAAGTGAGTAGAGTTAATAGTTGGATCAATCTACTGAATCATAAAGATCAAAAGTTGGAGAATTCAGATGTTTATTAAGATGTCCACTATTAATAAGGTGTCTTTGTTAATAAGTATAAGAGATACAAAGAAATAGAAGACTGCCCTCAACTAACTTATTATTTTATATAGCTAAATATTTTATTATAATAGCTAAATATATCGAGCACATTTAATCCTCATAACAGCTATACGAAATTCTGTTACTCTTCCCAGTTTTATATGTGAGGCACGGAAAAGTCAGGGGCTTGCCCAGGGTTTCACAGTTGGTAAACAGGGAAGCTGGGCATCAGTTCCAAGCAGCCTGACTTTGGAATTTAACCAGTAACCAGTGGTATCTTTTATTCCCGTCTGGTTGGAGAGATGGATATCTACGAGGTGTCTAAATATTTTTTTTTAAGTTTAAGACCATATAAACAATGTCACAATAGTTTACAAATGTATTTCTTACATAATTACTGTTATTTGTTCAAATATAGCCAAACTCCTATCATGCTTCTATGGTGATTTAAACCATTTCTTGAAGTTTGGATAAGATTTGAATACAAAGAAGGTCAAAACGTTTCATCTGAAAGCTTGACTAGGATAAGAAGATAGTAAATAAGTAAAGACAAGGAGCACATAGACATCGTAGCAATTACTGAATTGGTTTGGCTACCTGTATAATATGTTTTGAGACGTAGTGGCAAAGAGAAATGATTTAGAGTAAAAGGCTAAGCAGTTGTATTACAATACAATGCCTTAAGGATAAGGAAGTTTTCTTTCTTTCTCATATAACCATACAGGGAAGGTAGATGTGTTGTCACCGTGCTCCACGTATTCATTCAGGAACCCAAGTAAGCCAAGCAGCTCTGCTTCTCTTTGACACATGGTTTCCATTATTGCTCTAAATGTCATCATTTAAAGCACACTGGGAAGGGAAGAACATGGATGTGTGCTTTTGAAATACTTTAAGGCACAAAAGCACTTAAGCTTATATTCCGTTGGCCAGAACATAGTCACATGCCTATAACCAGCCATAATAGTGATGTCAGATACACTCTTGGAGTGGAACTGGGGAGAATATTTAACATTTCTATGTAATTAAAATAATTTATATCTAAAAGAAAAAAGTTGAAAAATTAGATGATTATCCAGGGTTGATTAACCCTATTATAATGGACTCTCTCTTAAAATAGTTGTTGGAGGAAGGGGAGTTTGCAGAGTCTTACTAGAATGTAAATATGTGATTGCCTTATTTTGGTTTTATTTTAGCTTCCTTGTGGTCACAGATGCAAAGAGATGTGTCATCCTGGTGAATGTCCCTTTAATTGCAACCAGAAGGTAAAACTTAGATGTCCTTGTAAAAGAATAAAAAAGGTAAATATTTTAAGTTATTGAAAATACTTTTTTATGTAAAAATTTTCTTTGTGTTTTGGTAGTTCTTTGGCTTTTTGCCTTTTGCTTTTAAGGTCTTATTTTTTAGAATATTTTCCTTGACTTCCCTGTTCACACTGTCCACCTCTGATTTTTGCTATCTTGGTTAAAGTTGCAACTCCTTTTTTTTGTTTATGTTCTTACAGTCATCCCCTAAAGCTAGTCTTTTTCTTTTCTTTAAATTCACTCTTGTATTCATCCATCCAACAAATATTTATTGAGAATCTTTTGTTTTTACTGAGGATCTTTGCTTTTCATTTATTTTCGCAGCTCCTACTATCACTTCCTGGGGTAGATAACTTCTGAATTTAAATGTATAGGCCTGACCTCTTCTGGAGTTGAATCCACAGGTTTTAGATACTTAAATTGGACCATCTTTTTTTTTTTTTTTTTTTTTTTTGAGATTTTATTTATTTTTCTGAGAGAGAGCATGCAAAGGGTGAGGGACAGAGGGCTGAGCAGGGAGCCCAATGTGGGACTCGATCTCAGGACTCTGGGACCATGACCCAAGCCGAGGACAGATGCTTAACCGAATGAGCCACCCAGTCGCCCATAAATTGGACCATCTTTATGTGAAAATCAATGCTTAGTGAAGCCACTTATAATCTGAGATATCTGTCAGATTTTCTCTCATCTCATGTTACTGTCCAAGTGCAGTCGCCACCCACTAGAATTGGCAACACCTCATTCTTGGACTTTGATAACAGCTTCATAACAGATTTCCTTGCCTCCAAGCATAATACTTCCCTAATCTAGGTTCTTCAGTGGTTCTTCATCATTTATGGGAAGAAATATGCGTATAAAAGAAACTTGTGTACATATATAGAGTTGGCATTCAAGGGAATCTGTGATGGTACCTTTGCCTGCTTGTCTAGCAGTCGTCCCTGTGACTCTGTTACTTATGTGCCTTAACATATATACTATACTCTTTAATCTGTGGCAATGTAGACATTCTTTCTTTCTGTAAAATGCAAAGTTTTTTCCCTTTACTGTTCCATTTACTAGAATCCTGCTAGTACTCAGGGCAAGCATTTCCTTGTTTGGGAAGGTCTTCCTTCCCCTGACTCTCTTGGGAAGACTTAGATGCTGTTTCTCCTTGGTTTTCTTTATTCTAGGTTCATGACTAAAAGCTTTTTGATTCTAGGGATGTCTGTAATCTTGTTTTCTCATCCATAAAATAGAGTTTATACATAGATTTATTGGAAAGAATAAAAGAGGTAATGCTTATATAGCATTTAGCACAGTGATTGCTATGTTTAATAAATAATAGCTGCTATTAACATTAGTTTACTACTTACATTGTTATATTATTTCTCTTATTGTGTCCCCTGTCCCTAGCACAGTGCTTTGCGTGTAATAGTTGCTCTGTAAGTACCTTTTGGATGAGGAAAGGTAGGATCCCTCTTTCAAGCTGATAGAATTAATATCTGCAACACAATATTTATTTTTGTCTTTAATGTTTGTATATGTTATTTTTCCTTTGTCTGGACTATCCTTGGAGGACTCTGTTTATCACAACCTCAACCAAAAATGAAGAACTAAAGTGGAGAAAAAACCCTCTAAGTAATAAAATTCCATGCTGTAAAGTGTTTTCACTAAAGTAAATGTACTTTGCTCATAGAATTTGATGATCATATATCTTAACTCTGATAAATTTGAACTAAAAAAATTAGTATCTGAGAGTGTGGTAAGAAAGAAATTGACACAAATAGGTACACTTAGAGCAAAAATGATATCTGGCAGCAAAAAAAAAGTAGATAAAACATCTACAAAGCAAATTCTCAGACTTTAAAATAAGGACCACTCATTTGAGTGGTTCACAAATTGATTATAGGATTGCTGTCACATCAACAAGAAAAGAGTAGATTAGGTTTTTATTGTTTCATTAAGGAAGCATTGAAGTGCAAACATAAGCTTTAGACCAATTTTCAAAATTTTAAAACTTTAAAAAATTAAATGGTTGAGAGGAAAATTTGTAGCTGTCCAGAAAATTCTCTAGAACTGCATGAGTTGGTAGCCATTAGCCACATATGACTGTTTATTTGAATATTTTTTAGCCTTATTGATGCACAATGACAAAAATTGTATATATTTAGGATGCACACATGACAATTGTCTATACATACACACTGTGAAATGATTACAGCAATCAAGCTAATTAACATTTACTACCTGGTTACCATTTCTTTGTGGTGAGAACACATTCTACTCTATTAGCAAATTTAATATGTATTATAGCAAGCATGCTATAAGATTCCTCAGAACTTATTCATTTTATCACTGAAAATTTGTACCCAGTGACCAATTTCTCCACATTTCACCTTGTCCCTAGCTCCTGGCGATTTCCATTCCCATTTTAGCTTTTCTAAGTTCTAATTTTTTAGATTCCACATATTAGTAAGATCATACAATATTTGTCTGTATCTGTCTTATTTTACTTTACCTGATTGTCTCCATGTTCATCCATGTTCCCTAAATGGCGGGATTTTCTTTTTTATGGCTGAATAATATTCCATTATAGGTAGATAAGTAGGCAGATCACGTTTTCTTCATCCATTTTTCCATTGATGGACACATACCTTGTTTCCATGTCTTGGCTATTGTGAATAATGATGCACTGAACATTGGAGCACAGATATTTCTTAGATACTCTTCATTTCCTGGATATATACCCTGGAGTAAGACTACTAGAACCCATACTAGATCTATTTGAAATTTTTTACGATGCCTCCATACTGTTTTTCATACTGGCAATACCAATTTACATTCACACCAACACTGTAGAAGATTTCTTTTTTTTTTTCCTATATTGTCAACACTTGTTACCTATTGACTTTTCAGTTATAGTTATTCTAACAGTTGTGGGTTGATTATCTCATTGTGGTTTAGATTTGCATTTCCTTGGTGATTAACGATGTTGAGTACATTTGCATGTACCTGTTGGCACACGTACTGCTATTTAAATTTGAATTTTAATAAATCAGCATGAAACAGTAGTAAACATTCAGTTCCTCGATTTCGCTGGCCACATTTTGAGTTTTCAGTAGCTGTGTGTAGTTAGTGTTCCTCCGTTGGATAGCACAGATGTAGAACATTTTTATTGTCTCAGAAAGCTGCGTTGGGTGGCACTACTCTGGAGCATTTTATAGCACAAAACAATAAAGAAAAATAAAGAATGAAAAAGAAATTGAAGCTAAGGTGATAGTGGCTTTTAATAAATAATTATTAAATGGGTGCTTTAAATTTTATCATATTCACTTTTATCCAGTTAGGAGGAAATAAAGGAATGATCACTGTTTGAATCAAGACATTTAATGCTTATAACCATATCATCATTAAATATTCATGAATATGACTTTTAAATAATATGCGCAACCTTAAGCTGTCAGATATTTTACTTTTTTTACGGCATACAGTTAGGGCTCTGAGGTAAAAATATCAAATTTAAAAAAATGTTATTTGTAGGAATTGCAGTGCAACAAAGTACGTGAAAATCAGATTTCAATAGAATGTGACACAACATGCAAGGAAATGAAGCGGAAAGCATCTGAGGTAATGTCATGTTAAATGTCATTTTTTTAAAAGATTTATTTATTTTAGAGAGAGAGAGTGCAAGCAAGCATGGGACTGGCAGGGGGGAAGGGCAGAGGGAGAGGGAGAATCTCAAGCAGACTCCCCACTGAGCACATAGACCTACACAGGGCTCGATCTCACAACCCTGAGACCATGACCTGAGAAATCAAGAGTTGGATGCTTAACCAGCTGAGCCACCCAGGTGCCCCAAATGTCATTTTTAGTGTGCTAATTAACAGCCTTTTCCTATTTTGTGCATTACTTTATGTGCTTATTACAAAGAACTCAAAATCTCATCTTTTTTGCTTTTATAAGAAAGCCTAGTTTTTTTCTTTTTTAAGATTTTTTATTTGAGTGAGAGAGAGAGAGAGCAAGCATAAGCCAGGAGGAGAGTGAGAAGCAGACTCCCTGCTGAGCAGGAACCTGGGATCATGACCTGAGCTGAAGGAAGATGCTTCACCGACTGAGCCACCCAGACGCCCCAAGAAAGCCTAGTTTTATAGGCCTATTTTGAATCCCCAAGTGTGTTCCTTATTGTCTAGTGTGTACTTTTTTCCACCTTTGTACCAGTTAGTGTATGTTCTCCAGAACATAGTTGTTCATCTTACTGTTAGTGTAAGCCTCCTGAGAGTTAGGTTAAAATAATACAAAGTAAGATTTTGGAATTCTTTGCTCTTTGGGTTACCTCTAGTGTCATTATTTCCTTCCATCAATCCAATTAATGAATAAACTCTTGATTTTGCTTGACACTAAGGATTCTCTTCCAGATGGGGCATTTATGGAAAATGGTCAATTTTAACTCTAGAAAAAGAGTGGTATTTAATAATTTACTATAGGCTTAGTATGGTAACTCAAGAGACGAAAATCAGTTTTAACACTATTTCATTTTGTAGTATTGTAACTCTTTGAATTGTGATCTAATATCTATTAAGTTGTTAAGCTGAAATGTTTATATAAAGGATAACACTATCCCTCCTGTCACCTCACAGTCTGTCAGAACCTTGGTAACGCTTCTCAGTATAACATTCACATGTCTTCAGGTAATTTCCAATACAAAGTTACCAAAAGTTGTTATGAGTTAGTGGATCCTGGGTGGGAAGATGTTAAAATTCTAAATAAAATTTGATGATTACAATGTTAATTCACTTTTAAATGTCTATAAACAGATAAAAGAAGCAGAAGCCAAAGCTGCTCTTGAAGAGGAAAAACGAAGACAACAGGTAGCTAAACAAAATGTTTATGTCTCTTTGTATCGTTGTTACTTTTTATGCAAACCCAAGGTATAGTCCACATACAAACCTGGAGCCCGTCAACTGTTCCCTGGACTGAAAATAATATAGTTCCCACAAAACAAAAATTAGCCTTACTTTACTCACTTACTCAGTTACTTCAGTTCACGTATACTGAACCTCTGAAGAGGCATGAAATCTTGTATATTCCCAGATATTTTGTATACTCCCCAATTGACTTCCTTGCCAGGCTCATCCATTCTCTAGTGGTAAGAGTTTTAACTCCTCCTCGGTTGGCGGGTGGGGATTGGCGTGGGGCAGCATCCATTTTAAGGCATCTCTTGGAGCCCCTGTCTTTACTGTCCTAAAAGTATTCGAGTTCTGTTTTGCTGAGTTGCAGATTGTCTGTAAAAATGAGTGTTGTTTACTAATCAGTGCATTTACTTTATATTGCCTTATTTCCCTTTTAGATTCTTAAATGCAGGATTATTATCTGTTCTTTGCTATATAGCAGATAACAACTACATTCCTGATATCCCATTTGCTCAAATACCATATTGCTCATATACACCAAAGAGTGGTTTAACTTTCTAATAGTGACATATAATTATTTGTCAGTTTACATTTTGAGATGTTTATACTTAGCAAGAAGAGTATATTATATGCAAACTACTGCCTTTTGAATGAGGAAATTAACATTTGTATGACTTTCGGGGAGGACGCTGGAAACAATTTAGGTAACAATAAAGGTGGGCTAAAATGACCTCTGATGTTATATGGTTGTATGAAGTTGATTTGCCTAATATTCCAAAATAAGTTATCAGAGCTATTACACTAAAACATGCGCTGACTGGAATCCTGGGAGATTAATTTATTAGGAATAGTTTAGGGTAAACCTTCTTCCCCTTTTTATAAACCATTTCGATGGAAATTTTAAATATATTCTCTAATTACTGACCTTTTAAACAGAGTGTATGGAACATAATTTAAACTATAAATGATGACTGTGGGTCATTATTAAAGCATTAGTTATTTTACTCTGTCAGTTCTTAAGTTTGGCTGCTTTTAATGTATTTTGATCTTGTTCTCCATTTCAGCCACAACTTGAGAATATTCTGACGTTTTGGTTCATTGAAGAATCCTACTTTGTGTTAAATTAAGTATAGGATTAGGGCATCTTCAAATGTGGTTTATGGGCAAAGTAGTGGGTGTATTAACTGAAGTTTGTACAGTTGACCCTTAAACAACACAGGTTTAATCTGTTTAAGCTGTGAGGGTCCACTTACATGTAGCTTCTTTTCACTATCTATAGTACAGTCCTGTAAATGTATTTTCTCTTCCTTATGGTTTTCTTAGTAACATTTTCTTTTCTCTAGCTGACTTTATTGTAAGACTACAGTGTATGAGACATACAACATACAGAATATGTGTTAATCCACTGTTATCCGTAAGGCTTCTGGTCAACAGTGGGCTATTGGTAGTTAACTTTTTGGGGAGTTAAAAGTTATATGTGGATTTTTGACTGTGTGTGGGGTCAGCAGCCCTGACCCCTACATTGCTCAAGGGTTAACTTATATTTCCTTCTGTTAAATAAACAATTACAGAATCTTGCATGGATATTACATATATATTTTAGTTAATGACTATCATGTTTTAGTTAAAATGCACTGTAGTGTGTCATGTTATGTTATCCTGTACACAGTTAAGTAAGTTCTTAACAGAATAAGAATCCACATTTTATAATAAGTATCATCCAGTTATCCTTTTTTAGGACCAGTTTTTATATAATTCTACTTTCTAAAATTGTCATTTTGATTTAAAGCATGAAGGATTTTTCCCCTGAAGAATTTCTACTCGGTTTTTAAATACACTTGATAAAGATAATCTGGCAGTTTTTTTCCCTACTCACTTGAATTTCTTTCATACAAGCCATTAATGTTTATTATCAGCATTGTAAAAAACTAGAATTATAGGTATTTTTATTCTCACTGGACATTTCTTAGCACTTGCTAGAAGCTGTATATTAGAGAAACTCAATAGATAAATGGTGTTGAAGTATAAAATTAATGTCTATATTTAGGGCACCCTGATTTAATCAGATGTTTCTATATTAAATAGTATCGGGGAGCCTGGGTGGCTCAGTTGGTTAAGAAGCATCTGCCTTCGGCTCAGGTCTCGATCTCAGGGTCCTGGGATCCAGCCTCCTGGTTGTCATTGTCATCAGGCTCCCTGCTCAGCAGGGAGTCTGCTTCTCCCTCTCCCTCTCCAAATAAATAAAACCTTTAAACAAAGAACTAAAAATAAATAAGTAGTGTCAAAGTTAGGCTTACGGTCTGAAATAATCTCTTTTGTTACTCCTCATTTCCCTTTCTGCTTACCTAAACTCTGAATTTGTTGAATACAGTCCGTAATGGAGTTAAAAAAAAAAAAATCAAATCAAAATACTTACCATATACCATTACTATTAAAACATTTGGCACATTGATTTATTTTCATCTGAGTGGAAAATTTCAAGTCACTGTATGTATCGAATTTAATAAAAATGATACTGTTTTGGTTTTTGATTTAGGCTGAACTGGAGGCTTTTGAAAACAGACTGAAAGGTCGTCGGAAGAAGAACAGGAAAAGAGATGAAGTGGCAGTGGAGCTAACGCTATGGCAGAAATACAAATATTATCTCCTTTCAGCATGTACAGTTGTGGTTTTAGTGTTTGCATGGTACATAGCCCATGATGTGGCTTAAAAAAGTTTGATCTGTTCATATACCTCAGATTGGGTTTAGATAAGTTGTTCACTCTGGAATATTAGGAAGTGTATACTGTAGAACATATGTATTCTCATTCATCTCTGTATTCTCTTCCAGCTGTTGTTAGAAGGACAGAAGGTTAAGCTTTATCTTAATTAGCATACTAGAAGTGGCAATCTAACATTGTTTAATAGTAAAAGCATGACTGAAATTGTAAAATATCTCATAAGGCATAGCCAGTGGCAGGGTAACATGTCAGTTGTTCACTGTGTTTCCTTGTGTTAACATAGTTGTTTCACTTACTATTTCAAACCAACTTTCTTTCTTTCTTTTGCAAAATTAACATGAAACTGAGCCATATGTGCAGTAAAAGGAATACGTCACAATGTTTTGGTTACTTATTAAAAGGTACTTCTCTTGATCATGGTTTCTTGATCATGTAACTTTGTACTTTGAAATAATTATTCTCTAAAAGACCTCTTAAATTGTAACATGAAGCTATATAATTAGATTCCAGAAATTGGTTTATTTGTGAGGAATTTTTATCAGTTATTGAAATAAATCTTTATGTAGTAGGTACCTCAGAGGAAAATATAATTGTTTTTTTAAAAATGCCAGGTTAGATTCCTCACATGTGGCTATTTCTTGTGTAAGAAGCATTTAACTGAAGTTTGGCATGTTTTGTAAAACTTGTATGTGTCTTTTCAAAGTAATAATAAAAGAAAAACTGGTATTTCTGAGCAATAGATGCTGAGCCCAGGGCTTATGAGCTTTATATACTTATTCACATTTCTTCTTACCATGATCCTGTAAGTAGATTTCAGCTAGAAATAATCAGTTCTTATGAAAACAAGCTGATAGAAATATCAGTAAGCCAAATCTGTTTGAATTGTCATTTTAAATGGTTTTGCTATTTAATTTTTGTATGATTAATGTTTTCATTAAAAATTTTCATACTAAATTTGTAACCTAGAATATTTACTATTTAAAATATTCAGGGGCCTAAAATTTTAAGCTAGGTATTAGTGTCACTGTATAAGATCTCTGATACTTGATGCAAAACAATTATTGATAGACACTAAGAAGTATAGAAGTATGTTTAAAACAAGTACAAAGAAGGATTTCTAAATTTTGCTGACCTTAATGCAAAATTTTTTACCGTTCTATTCATTCATCTAGTGTTAGCTAGTGTCTAAAATGAAAGGGCAGTCATTCCTTTCATTTGGTGTTTGTGTTTTGCTTTAGATTTTTTTTCTTTATTTACCTTTCTCAATGTTAGAGTACCTGGGTTGGTGTTTCGGAGCTCTAAATTAGAGTGCTACACTCAAGTCATTTCCTTACTCTAAAATGAATATTAAAGACTGAACGACTAGGTGTCTACCTGGGGAGCTATTTTCATGTATCTCAGAATCTCAGCCTAATAAACAAGCCTGAAGCCTATTTTCTATCTGTTTGTTGGGCTTCTGTTCTGGCTAGTTTTCTTTCTAATTTGTGGGGGAGAATTTAGTGAGCAGAGGAAGGAGATTGATTGAATGAACAATAAATTAAGCTGTTTACTGTCCTTTATTTGCTTCATTAATTTATGTAAAGTCACACACTATTTAATCAACAGATAAGTTCCTGTGTGATGGGTACTTTGTAGGTACTAGAGATAACTGTGATCCTTTCTCTTGGGGAGATGCTAAGGAGTGGAAGAAGGCAGGCAGGAAATAGGTACTCAATAAAATAGACATTCTTTCATGTGTGATAAGTGGTGTTAAAAAATGAAACGGTACAAAAAGTGATGAAAAAGGGGGTGAAAGTTCACTGGCTGCTTTAGATTGGGAAAGTCCCGCTGAGATGGGGACATCCGAGCTGTGACCTGAATGACTTCCATTTGAAGATCTGAGGGAAAAGTCCATGAGCCAGTGTAAGGGGAGGGAAAGTAGCAGGTACCAACTCCCTAAGCCCGATAGACCATGGTGAGGAATTAGGGTTTATTCCAGTCACAGTGGGCGGCGTTGGAAGGTTGTAAGTGGGGGAATAGTTGCTGTTGTTAAGATGACTGGCTGCTGGCTGCTGGCTGCTGCTGGAGACGAGGCTGTAAGGGGCAGGGGAGGAAGGTGGGTTCGGAGGCGGCCCAGGCTGGAGGTGCTGCCGATGCTGGGCTCCAGTTCCCCACCGCCCTTAGATGCCCTTGAATGAGTGGCAGGTGTGAGGAAGCTGCAGCGACTGCTGTGTGATGAGTGGAAGGGGAATGACTGAGACAGGGTAGAGGAAATAAGTTTTTTAAGGTCAAAATGAAGTTCAATTTGGCCTAAATACGTGAATTTGTTCTGAGGGAAATAAAGCAGTATATTTGGGCCTTTTCTTGCTCCAATCTGAACCAATTTGAGAAGGACTGGAAAAGTTACCAAATAGCCACTTAGGAACACACAGATAAAATTGTGAATGTGATGGCCTTATCCTCCTACTGACTTTGTATCATTGTAAAAGTTGGATGAGCTTACTATTTGAAATTTGTGGCATATTTATGTTGAGATTTTTAGTTTTTCAGCTTAAACTTTCAGGGATTGATCAGTGCCTAGTGTTTCTATTTCAATTACTTTCACTATTCAAGTCCAAATTAAATTCAGATAATCTCAAACAAAGTGGTAGAGTCTGCTGAAATTGCCAGAGGAAATTTATTGAAGCAAAACATTGAAGACATTTGCTTTTTGCAAAGAAGTCTGATGCTTGAACTTCATGGCTTTGAATGTTAAAAATTTTAAACACAGGTAAGTTTCTGTGGTAATGTTTAAAGATGACCTAAAGCACTTTTGGCTCTTCATGTTATTTCAGATGACCCGGGCATCTCCTCCAGCTGTTACATTTGCCCATCCCTGGGTGTTAGGAAGTGAGACAGATGTTTAAGCTCTGGAGCTAGAATTGATGTGGGGCGGCTATGTCTCTTCTCTGGTCTGTGAAGTTGTCCTCTGTATTGAGTGGCCTGGGGCCTTAGAGTTTACTTATAAGTTGGTGAGCTGCATAGAGGGAAGACGCACCCCCTAGAAAGATTTGAATTTGGAGGTTGGGGGGAGAGAGGAGCTGAGAACCCCTCAGCTTTCCAGAAACTTAAGGGACAAGAGACCAGGTGTCCACCTGGAAAACCGTTTTCATGTATTGCAGAATCTTGGTCTGTTAAGGAAGTTTAGGTCTCTTATTTGCCGTGCTTCTCCTCTTGCTAAGTTTTCTTTTCAGTTAATGTGGGGGCATGTATTTATGTGGTACTGTGGAGAATTACTCACATACAGCCTGAAATTCCACAGTGTAGATTCATTTGCTTTAAAACACTTTTAGAGGGGCGCCTGGGTGGCACAGCGGTTAAGCGTCTGCCTTCGGCTCAGGGCGTGATCCTGGCGTTATGGGATCGAGCCCCACATCAGGCTCCTCCACTATGAGCCTGCTTCTTCCTCTCCTACTCCCCCTGCTTGTGTTCCGTCTCTCGCTGGCTGTCTCTATCTCTGTTGAATAAATAAATAAAGTCTTTAAAAATAAAATAAAAAATAAAACACTTTTAGAGAGACCTTCCCTTTTTACCAGCATCTGGCCATCCTCTATCCTACAGTATTTTTTCTTCATAGCATGAAACAGTACCTGTTAATGTATTATGCATTTGTTTATTGTCTCATCTCCTTCATTAGAATGTAAGCCCCACGAGGGCAGGAGTGCAGTTTTGTTTACTGCTGTAACCTCGGATGGGCATGCCTAGCCACATTGTAGATGCTGGTATTAGTTTTCTTGGGCTACCATAGCAAATTACCACAAACAGAATGGCTTGAAACAACAGAAATTTATTCTCTCACAGTGCAGGAGGCCAGAAGTCCAAAATCAAAGAGACAGTGGGGTTGGTTCGTTCTGGACACTGAAAACTGTTCCATGCCTCTCTCTCAGCTTCTGGTTGTGGGCATGTCCTTGGCTTGTCCTGGCTTGTAGACATAATTGCTCCAATCTCACCTCCATCTTCACATGACCTTCTTCTCTGTGTCTGGGTTCTTTTCTGTCTCCTTTAAGGACACTCTTTACATTTAGGGTCCACCCTGAGCCAGCATAATCTCATTTTAACTAATTACATCGGCAAAGACCCTGTTTCCAAATGAGGAAGGTGCCAACATTCTCAGGTTCCAAAGGGACATGAAATTTTGGGGGCAGAAGGGAGACAGTATTCAACCCACTACAATGCTCAATAACTATTTGATTGATGAATGAATGAATTCACAGTGTAATTCCAGGTACTGTCTTAATAATCGTGCTGCAGAAGGTAAGGGTTAACAGGTCGTCTGGTTCCAGATTGCTTGGGCAACCCCAATTCTGGTTCTGCCACTTCCTGGCTGTGAAATCTCAGGCAAATACTGAACTTCTGTAAGCCTCAGTTTCCTCTTGTAAAATAGTGACCAAAAACGTTAGCTATTATTTTGTGTCTGCAACTATTTTAAAGCACTTTACAGTTTTAAAATTTTCATGTAGCCTGTGTATTTGCATTTTACAACAAAGGACACTAGGTTTGTTTCAAGAATTAAAAACTGAGAAAATAGGTAAGTCACTCTGTGAAGTACTTGGCACATAGTGCTTAGAAAATCTTAGCTATAACAATAGAAAATCTTAGCTATAATAACAGATAAATGTGACTTAATCTCACAACTTTAAGACCTCTGTTACAAATTAATTCATGAATCAGAGAAAAAGAAATCTTGTTGTGAACTGAGGTACCTGTTTTTGCTCACACACTCACTGTCATTGAGGGGGCACTATCCTTGGGAAGACCAGGCAGAATGCTGGCCAAAGGCAGGGGCATTTGGACAAATTGCAGTAAGGGACCCTGGCGGGGTGGCAGGGGGGATCAGCACTAGGTGTGCAAAGACGACAAAAATAAAATTCCTTTGGAACTTTTTGCTGGGCCAATTCTAACTTCCTCCCAAATGACTGCTCTGGTGTACTAGCAGAGGGGATTGATGTCCTAGTAATATATTCAGCAAACGGAGAATGTCTACACGGGCTGCTTTTAACATATGCAGAATATTTCAGTGTGCAGATATGGGTGTGTTTTTTTTTTCTTCTTTTAAACTAAAAAAACTCTCCCCTCCCTGCAACAGGGACACTTCCAGTTTGCCTGTTTCTTGCTCCCTAATATTTTTAAAAAGTCAGCATCTTTAGATCACAGCTAAAAAGGTTACATTCTAAATTCCATAAAGCCAGTCTGTAAAGTTTTCCATAGCTTATATATGTGTACATTTGTTTAGGGTATTTATTCTACTCAACTGAAAGTTCTGTGAGGGCAGGAACTCTTTATTTCATTCATCTGGCAGCTAGCAAATCTGAAATGAATGAATAAGTCGTGGGGTAGCATCTCTATCTTAGCCCCTGCTTGCCTATTATCATCCTGGGATGCTGGTTGCTTCTTTAAAATATCTCTTGTTCTCAAATTGCCTTCATTTGTGGACTAAGCACTAAATAGGCCTGTAATATATGTGACCAAAGTTTGATCTGCAAAATCACCCTTTCCAAAAATCACCCTTTAAGTTGATTTTTCCACAGATATCTTCAAGGTTTGTATTTTTTCTTTTAAATTATCTAATTAGTTGGATATATGGCTAGACAATAAAAATTTCAAAAGGCTAGAAATGTTTCTTGTGAAATTTTAAAGTATTTTAAGAAACTGATGGTTGTCACTTTATGCTGAAAAGTAAATGTGGCAAATTTTTAAAAAGGAATAATTCAGAAAGGTCACTGAAGATTACTGTGGGATCTCTGCATAGTCAAAGTACTTTGGATATGTTAGGAGACTTCTCACATTTTTTTGGTATACTTTACATTATAAACGTAATTTGTTACAAAGGATGTAAAAATAGATGTTTACTCTTAGGCTGACAATACTTCAAGTATTCACTCTGGTGCTGTTGGTAACTAGAACTAGTTGGGGGTTTTTTTGCTGGAAAGAAGTTTAAGGAATTCTTATTTTACACCAGCAATGTAAGCAGCTTTGGTTCTCAGAACATAGTATAGTAGTGCAAGAGAGAGGGACACTTGTGTCTCAAATCCACTGACGTAGCTACTTTAATTTACAGTTCCTGTAGCACCTCCACCAGGGGGCAGAAAGTGGAAGAGAAAGGAGGCGAAAATACGTGCCTTCAGAATGCCTGTAGAAACACTGAGGACTGAATCCCACCCTCCTTTGCAAACTGAGTTAACCATGGCTCGGATCCGCTCAAGGCAGACTTGGCTGAAGAATCCTCTAGGCTCTTCGTCTTCAGGTTGGTGCCCCTGCAGTGATGAGGTCCGGTAAGGCAGTATTTTAGTAAGAACACAGTCCTGAAATTACACGGCTTCCAGTGCATCCCAGCTCAGCACTTGGCTAACTTAGGCTGGCTACTTTGGCTCCCTAAATCTTTCTCATCTCGAAAGTAAACATAATAATAGTACCTCCGAGAGTGGTTGATAGAACTAAAAGAGAGAATGCATGTATGGTGCTCAGCACAGAACTCGCCTCAGATACTAAGAGCCTAATTTTTGTGAATTATGATAAACTTGTCAGATGCTCAATTTCAAGTCTGATGTTTGGAACACTATTTTACTATATACAAGCAATATTTTTTACTTTTTCGTTTCACAAACTAAACACTGACCCAATTTTACAAATGTATATTCCCCCCACCCAACAATAATATTCAAGGGACAGGTGCCCTATGCATACTTTGTTGACTATGCCTGGCCTCCACCAGAAGAACGGAGATGGATTTATTCAATGACCTCATGAGTCATTTTTGAAATTTCCATTAAGATCTTGACTGAAGTTGGATGAAAACTCATTTCTAAGAAAAATGCAATGTATTCTCCTGCCCCTTCCCCCCAGACCTTTGACAACTGTCTTGGGCTTCAAATGGTAATCCCTACCGTTGTAAATACCTGCCCTGCCCTCCTTGACGTTGTCCGGAGAGTGTCTGGAGAGCGGATGTTAGTGAATGACAGAAAAGTGGAATTGTTGGCCCCTCAGTTGCAGCCTGTGGACGCCTCCTTAGGAAATTGCCAGCTAGGTTTATGGAAGCAGCCTGAGGTTCTCCCGCATCCCTGCAGCCTCAGCAAACTCCCCGGTGTCTTGCAAAAGCAGTTTCTTCATGTAACATGTAACAGAGGGCAAGTTTCTATTTGCCTAATGCAAATAATGCTGGCCTTCGAAACCTTGAATCTTTTTTGAGAAAACAAATTTGGCCTTTAATTGCCAGCGCCTGCAGTGATTTTGATTTTTACTTGGCGAGGCTCTGGCTAAAAGAAAATGGTCTAGGATGGGATAAGGAGATTTTGGCGAACCGAGGAGTAACTCTTTTGCTCCCAATTACTCTGTCTCCCACAGCCCAAACTCTCAAGTCTCATCCCTTTCTTGCTGCCCTAGCGGGGCCTAAGTTTGGCCGGGTGGGGAACCGGCAGTCCGCTTGGCGTTCCCTCTGCCCCTGCGGAACTTTGAAAGAGGTGGGGTTGCGGAGGATCTGTCCTTAAGGGCTCTTATGGGTGGGACCCAGAGATGGGAGTGAAGGGAGGGAGTGGTCCGCGGGTGGGATCTGTCGAGCAGATAAAATGTGGGGCCCCTGTCCCTTGAAGTTTAACTTGTCTCTTCCTGAGTGAGGAGCAAGGCGTCCCTAGTACGCCCCCCCCCAGTCCCCCGCAGGGGCACGAAGAGGAAAGAACCGCGAGCGACGAGGGGAAGAGTGGGCAGAGGAAAAAGCGAGACATGTTCTCCAGGAAAGAGCCCCCTGGCCTGGTTCGGGAAGAGCGCTACCGCCCAGCCGGGGTCCCGGAGCAGGTAAGACCCACGAACAGCGCTTGCCCACAAACAGGTCGGATGACCTCTCGGTCTGGTTGAATTCAGGGTCAACCCCTCCCTCCCCTGCGCCCGCGTCCTCTCCGTGCCACTTTCCTCCCCCGCCGTCGGTGAGCTTCAGCTTCTCCCGCCCGGCGCTGAGCTCCCTGCAACCAGTCCTCGGACGCATGAGCCTCCACGGGTCGCTCAGCCTCCGCGACCCTCGCAGGGTCATGGGCAGAGTTTCCTTCCGCGTCAGAGTCGGGTCTGTCCGGAGACCCCGCTCTCCTTGGCAGGGGCGTCGCCACGTCTGCTACAGCGTCCCTCCTCGGCCTGGCGCCCGGGGCGCAGCCAGTGGACTGAGCGGCGCACGGACGCCCGGGGAGGCTGCCGACGGAGCCGCCGTGACCAGCCCCTCGGGAATCCCCCGCTTCCTCGCTGCGCCAGCACCGCGGACGCCCGACCTTTGGGAGCACTGCGCAGCAGCCCGGCCGACCCCAGACGTAAGCCCGCTTTCCAGCTGCGCGCGTCTGCGTCCCCATCCCTCTCCGAGCCCGGACTGGCGCTGGCATCCCCCGCGACCAGCTGGTGCCTGGAGCTCACTGGTCTTTTCGGAGCGTTGGCAGCCCATCACCGGTCCCGCTTGCAGCGTGCCGGGAACTCCCACGCCGCCAGCGCGCAAACTTTGTCTCTGGCGCAAATCCGCCGGGGCACACCAGGCGCCAGTCTCCGGGGGGCGCAGGTTCAGAGCTGCTCCGGGTTTGGCGGGCTCCGATCCTGTCCTGGAAAGGGACAGCGCTGCCCCTAGTTCGGGAGAGGAAAGGTAGGGAAGAGCATCACCGACGGTCCTCACTGGCCTGAGTCCCCTGGAATAGGGTCTGATTCGCGACTGCCCTTCTTTTGCGCTGTCAGGAGGGTCCCAGAATCCGCTCACCGCCGCTCGGTCCCGGCTGCACGGAGTTCCTCTCTGCGGGCAGGGACTGACTGATCCTTTGGGGACTCTTCCCCAGCTTCCGTGGCGGGCGTCCGGCTTCTGGTGCCACCCGCTCGGGGCCGGTGGATGGCGGTGCAGGCGCTTTTAGCGCTGCTGGTCGTTCCCAGCCCCAGCCCCCGGCGCTCCGAGCTGCGAGCTCCTCAGGAAAGCTGCCGGGCTGGGTATTCCCAGGGAAGCTGTCCTCGCAGTTCACCAAGTGGAGCTTTCCTCCCGCGGAAAACCTCTGGGACCAAGGCATGACAAAGCCTAATTCTTGAATAAGACTACAGCAGCTTGTATATGCACATTTGTAGTTTGTAGGGTTTTTTGGTTTTGTTTTTCTAAAGTAGTTTACTGATGGAAACAAAACTGCAAAGGAATGTCCGACTGCTACCAGAAAGGGAGCGACGGCAGGATCGTTGTCCAAGAACACACGTTTTAGCTGAAGGTGTTGAAATTAAAGATGCTGCAAAACATTATATATTTTTTGGCATAACCCAGAGAGAATGAGAAGAAACAATGCATTTTTTTTAAAAGTCATAAAATCCATTTTTGTTAGTCATTAATACAACATTCACCTGCCTGTTTGTATTATTTGGTGCCCAATAGTTTTGTTTGTGAAATTATGCTAAAAATTAGTCCCCCAAACCAGATTCCTGGGGATTGAGAGGGTAGACTAGAGGTCTGTGTAGACATGTGTGAGAGTGGGGTGGAGCAGTCAGGTTTTCCTTAGAATCCTTTCCAGGACACCGGAGTTGCACTAGGATGAACTATATTTAGAGCTATTTGGGTGTGGAATTGCATAAATCTCAAAACCTCAGGATGCTGCAAAGTTTTATTTAGAGGAAGGGGCATCTTCCTAGAAAGTTCCTTGCAGGATAGGCTTACAGTGTGATGATGAAATCCTCCATTAACCTCCCAGGAGGTTAAAGAGACAAATAATAATTGCTTCATTCACCTTACCGAGTGTATTTCCAGGCATTGTGAAACTTTTTTTTTTTTAAAAGATAGAAAATTAATTCTATCAGAAACCTTCCTCTTAATACTGCAGTAATTTTAATAGCGACAGCCTGGAAGGCATCAGTGCCTCTACCACACGCCAGCTGTGGTTTCATTTTGGAAGAGCCACATTTCCCACCATGGCTTCATCTGGATTTTGGCACTTGCTGGCTCTATTGTCCTGCAAGCCCCTCAGTTGCTCAGTTGCCTCAACAACTGCCATTGTTGAGGGGCAGACAGGAAGGAGGTTGGGGGAGAAGCTGAGCAGCCTGTTATCTCCAGATAGTTGGCATCGTCCATCTCTAAAATCTGTATTTCCGATCTCCATACTGTTAATGAGGTACTCGGCTGCTCATTTTTCCTCTTTCCCTTACCTCTAGCCTCCCTTGACACAAAGACCTAAAGACTTGTGGCTTTCGGGTTTCTGAGTGTCTCTACTGCTGGGGAAAGAGAGCTCCCTGAAGACCAGGAAAGTGGCCATACAGAATTTTCCTGAATGGGTCCAAGGGAGAAGGGTTTGTTTCATGTGCCCCTTTGGCCTTAATAAGTTATTTGACAAGCACGCGTCTGTGCATCCTGTTTGCCCCATCAGGGTTTTTGGTGGTCCACTTTGCCTGGCCAAGTGGAAAACGGGGTTGGTTGGCTCAAGAATACTGCCCTGCATGGAACACTAGATCCACAGGGAGCACTTGAGCAACCTCCAGACTTAACCTGTTCCTTGAAATCTGCTCAGACACACTCATGTGCACACACACACACACACACATTTTTGTGTTTTAGACTGTTCGGTGAGGGTGGCAAAGGAAGAAGTCACAAGGATGAAAGCATGAAAGCTGCTGTTAACTCGTGTGCCTTGGAGAGGAGAGTATGGATTTTGGTGTCTAAGCTAAATTCAAATCTCTGGCTTTACCCCTTAAAAGTTACAGGGCTCTGGGGAAGTCACACAGTCCCATTGAACCTTAATGTCCTCATCCAACAAATGGAGATAATGCTACTGACCATTTCTAAGAACGCTGTGAGGATTAAAGAAGTGAATATGTCCTAGAAATACTGTCCATCATAGTGGTCTCCCCAGCCTAGTTTCACTTACAGAACTGGTCTCATCTCAGACCCAACGAATCTGTCAGGCTTTTCTCCACAGCCAGGCTTCTGTGATTCTAAAGCTGTGCTCTCCAATCGGGTAGCTGCTGCTCACACATTGTTATTTAAAATTAATGTCATTATTTAAATTCATAAAAATTAAATCCAATTAAAAATTCAGTTCTTCAGTCTCACTAGACACTTTTCAAGTGCTCAATAAGCACATGTGACCAGTAGTTACCATATTATGTTGATAGAACATCTTTTTCAATGCGGAATGTCCTCTTGAGCTTTCTTTTACTTGAGTGATAATTTTATGAGGCTCTTGGATGATACAGGTTTTCTGAGCAGGGCCTCCTTTTGCTTCTTTTCTTCCCAAGGAGTGGTTTTGTATTGCTAAATCCCTTCTGTTTTGTTGACATCTTTGACATGGCTGGGACATTTGTTGAATGGTAAATGGCTAGATCCCTTTATAAACCAGCCAATGAGTGTGGATTAGCCACAGAGTCCTTGGGCATTCTCCCCTCTGCCTTGATGATTTTTGCTAATGTATTGTTCTTTCGCCTCACAATAAGCTTCACGGCTGATGGTTTTCCTAGTTTTAGAGCAGAAATTCTAATCTAATAGAGGGAGGCTCTTCTCTCTCCCTTGTGACCTGACATGTTGAGTTTTTACAAGAAGGACCATACTAGAAGACTGGGTTCCATGTTTGCATCAAATCCACTGAGAATGTTAAATTTATTCAGATTTGAAAGTAGTACCCCCACCCTATTCTGTAGGACCCCTCCCTGAACCTCTTATTTGGACAGACTATATATTTTACCTCTTTATTTGGATTGTTTTCTGTGTCCTCCAACTTTGAGATAGAAGCTCCTCATAGGCAGAGATTTTTCTGTGTTTTCATTGCTAGAAGAATGCCTGGTACATAGTTGGTACTTATTATTTGTGAATGAATGACTATACAGAGGTATATTGGGAACTAGCTAGGAGAGATAGATGCTGTATTAGGTTCCAAGAGCTCTGTAACAAATAACTACAAGTTGCGTGGCTTAACACAACAGAAATTTATTCGCTCAAGTCCAAAATCAAGATGTCAGCAGGGCCATGTCCCTTGAAGATTCTAAGGAAGAATCCTTCCTTCTCTCTTCCTAGCTTCTGGTGGTTGCTGGCAATCCTTGGCATTCCTTGGCTTGTAACTACATTACTCTAGACTCTGCCTTCATAGTCCTTCTTCCCTGGGTTTCTGTGTTCTTTCCTCTTATTATAAGGACATCAGTCATATTTGATTTAGGGCCCACCCTAATCCAGTATGACCTCACCCTAAGTAAGTACAAAGGCAAGACCCTATTTCCAAAAAAGGGTCACATTCTGAGATTCCAGTGGACATGAGTTTTGGGGGACACGATTCAAGCCAGTACAGATGCAGATAAGTAATCCTTTCCCTGCCTGGATTCCCAACCCCCTAGAGGTTGATTTTGTTTCTGGAACTTTGCTAAATCGGCTTTATGCCAAATACAGTCTGCAACGTTTGTTATTCTTACAGACAAATAATCGCTGTGCAGGATGGGAGATTATGTCTGCTTTCCACATGGGTGTGGAATATATGGGATGTTCATGTCTGGCTTGCTGGAACCACTGCCCCTTCCTGAGCTTGTCCTATTCCCAGCCCTGTCGCCAGCCTCAACTTCTTTCTCTCTGCTCAAATAGAGCCACTGTTGTCCTAGAGCACTGGCTTGTCTGCCTCATCCCTGAGCATTCTGCAGCAGTGTTTGCTCAGCTCTGAGCTCTGCCGAAGGGTGCCCGTAAATTATGTTTTCCGCTCAGCCCTCTGGCAGTTGCCTTCATCAGCTCACCTTGCAGCAGCTGTTTGAATATTCCCCTGCCGTACATTTCTGCGGGTCCATGCCAGTGGAGCTGGTGGTGACAAGCGCAGTGTCCGTGCTTGATGGGCTGCTTGGAGATGCAGGGTGGTCCTGTCGGTGATCCATCTTGCCATTCAATATCAGTGCTGAAACCCTGTCCACAGCTCAGGAGGACACCTGTGGAGAAGGGCCAGGCATCCCACCATGTGGCTTAGGACTTAGGCAGAAAATATATGGGTGAGTGGCGAAGAACGTTTTGTTGCCACTGGTTGTGCTCAGCCCAGGACCCCTTTGAGCCTTTAGGCTGACAGTGTTTGAAGAGCACTCTTTATTTCCAGCAGTTGGGAAACTCCTAAAGAAAGGTCTTTATGCAGCTGTGAAAGGAAACTGTGTCAGTCTCTCCAAAGCTGTGAGGTCATTCTGCTGAAGTGTCACAGTGGCATAGTAAAGGTTGATAGAGCCGGGAAATCTTAATTATGAGGAGAGAAAAATCTGTATGAACAGTTCCATGTGAATTTTTCTGGCGAGGGCACCATAATACCCTGAGAGGCTCAGAGTCACGTACCAGACCCAAAGAACCTCAGCTTATGAGAATCAGCCACACAGCCTGCACAAAAGGAGGGATAGAGTCATCCATTTGCTCAACAGACATTTCTCTGCCAGGCACAGTACTAGGCTTTGGGGTACACCAGTGAACAAAAACACAACGATTCATGCCCGTGTGGAGCTCAGCTTCTAACTGAGCACTGAACATAGAGTCAGGAGTGCAGGGAAGAGAAATAATGATTTAAGTAGCATGAGTCACCTTGCCCGTCATTCTCCTTAGTGCTGGGGAGTGAGAGCCCAAGATAAGAGAAGGGAATCCAAGGTTAGTCTCAGAACACCCGTGCCTTTCTAGGTATCCACCTCAAAGTCCTCCATGTGGTCCTGTGTTTAAAAGCTTTGTGCCTTCTCGTCCTCTAACCCAAACCAGTTAATTCCTCTAGTACTCAGCTGATGAGCCTGTTCCATCTCGGGAAAACTGACCATGTGGGGTTTATGGACAGAAGTGGTATTGGTCTCCAGTGTGTCACTTTCCTTACGGATTTTCAAGGATTATTTTGACCATACGTGATTTTCCCCCCTGAGTGTGTATTTCAGAGCCTCATCCTGCAAGCAAGGTGCCCCTCCTCTGTAGTGGGGTTTGGAGATCAAAGCTGTATTATTTTGCGTAATCTATTTCTCTGTGATCATTTAGAGCCATTTTGTCTCAGTTGAGCAAAAACAGAAAATCACAAATGGGAGTTCTAGACTTCATCTGATACTAAGTTGCTTTGAGACTTCACAGAAGTCAGCCTGTTTGATCCTGGTGTCCTCATAGGTAAAATGAGGTAGTTGGACTAGACACTCTCCAAAGTTTCTAGATCTAAAAGCTGAGGTGTTAATGTGGCAGAGAAAATGAGCAGTGCATTGTACCTTTCTTTTCCCCTTTCCCTCCTCCCTTTCTGACGTTTGAGGAGTGCTGCCTGGGGAAGAGGCATCCTAGCAGAACTTAATGTTTGTTTCTTTCTTTGTGGGTCTTTTTGCTGATTCTTCTTATGGTGACCATCTGCCAAAGAGCAGAATTGCCCCTTCAACCCCAGAGAAGACTGATCAGATGAAATCTGATCACCAGAGCCCCGAGTTGTCTAGGGGTACCTTTTCTGGCTCTAAGTCAGAGCCAAGCACTTCACCGAAGCATGCAGCTTGCGGGTGGTGGAAAGAATGGGAGTGAGACAGTCCTGGGTGCTGGGGTCTTCCAGTAGATGGCCCAGGGTCAAGTTGGGAGCCAGGTACGCCTGTGGGTGTAGCTAAGGGGCTGTTCGACACAGGAGAAAAATTATTTTCCTTAAATGGTTAGGTAGCACACACACCCCCTCTGTATTCAGTTAAAAAACAAAAAATAATAAAAATGTGTTCAGAGTAGCAAAGGAACAGACTTCTTAGGAAAAAAGGAAGAATCGTTCGATCTCTGAAATTTAGGAAGCTTGGTTATAAAATAACTCAGGAAGTAGAGTGAGCCTGATTAAATGGTGAAACCCAAGCTGGGAAATAGGCTCGCGCAGCCCTGGGTGCCCTGTGTGCAGACCTGACTCGTCATTCAGCTGCTGGTGCCTCGGGCAAGTACATTTCCCGAGGTTTCCTTCTCTGAAGAATAGGAACAGGATCCCTCCTGAGAGGGTTGTGATTAAGGATTCAATAGAACTATGCTTTGTGGAGGTGCTTTGTAAGAATACAAGTTGCTATTTTTTTTTTTTCTTTTTGGTTACTGTTATCTGTGGAGAATTTAGTTGGGTCTGTCCCTAGATAATACCCTCTTGATTTGAAATCTCAATTCTGTGTAGTCAGTTGCTCTCCCTAGAGAAGGCTGAAAGAAGAAATGTTGTTTTCTGTGTCTGAACTCCCTTATGAGTATGATAAAAATAAAGCAATTGAAATTTAACATCACCCTGTTTCCTTTGTGGCACCATCCCTTAGAAATATAATGTCGGCCACATGTGTGATAGAAAACTGTCTAGTAGCTACATTTGAAAAAGCAAAAAGAAACAGATTGATTTTAATGTATTTTATTGAACTCAGGATTTTATCATTTTAACCTGGAATCCATACAAACATATGAAATATATTACTTTTTAAAAAATAATAAGTCTTCAAATTTCAATACTCTTACAGCACATCCCAATTCAGATGGGACCCATTTCTATGCTCAATAACCGCATGTGGCTAGTGTCCACCATATTGGATAGTATGGGCCATATGGCATATGGTAGGTTGAATAGCAGCCCCCCAAATATATCCATGTCCTTTTCCCCGGGACCCATGAATTCCCCCTTATATGGCAAAAAGGACTTTGCAGGTGTGTTTGGTTGAGATTCTGAGATGGGGAGAGTATCCTGGATTATCTGGGAGGACCTGGTGTAATCCCCATGTCCTTGGGCAGGAGGGCCAGAGTCGGAGGAGGAAACAAAGAGATGGCATGTGTGGAGATTGGAGACAGGAAGGTCCACCAGCCATGGCCTACAGACAGGCAGCCACTAAAAGCCAGAAAAGGCAAGGAAACAGATTCTCCGCTGAGAGCCTTCCAAAGGCAGCAGCCTTGATGACACCTTGACTTTGGCCCAGTGAAACTGATTTCAGACTTCCGACCTCCAGAATTATAAAGAAGTAGGTTTGCATTGTTGTCAGCCATTGTGGCAATTTGTGACAGCAGCCATAGGATACTATTTCCTTACTAATAACCTGATGTTAACATAGTTTCTAAGACCATTTCCAGAAGGTGTTCGCCTGGCTGTATCATCTTAGACAGAGTTATTGGTTTTATCCCAGCCTGGGCTAGGGGAGTGATGCGCCATCATTCCTAGGATTGACACAGGTTACAGCCACCCTCCCTGAGCAGTGGGGTCTGTCTGACTGACCCAATTGATGGCAAAACTCAGTTAATGTCATTGTCCTTGAGGATGAACAGTGGAGAGAGGGTACAGTACACAGGAGGGGAAAATGGTTTAGAAGAAGTTATTGGCTCTCTCTACTATCCACTCAGTATTTTCTTCAGTCTAAAAATGTACTGAAAATAATGTCTATTAATTAAAAAAAAATGTATTGCCCTGCGGGTTTGGTAGGGGTAGAGTCTTATTCTCATTCTTTTATCTGTGAATGTTAGTGATTGTGATTGGACCACTAATTCTCAACGTTTAATGAGCATGAGAATCACCTATCACTGGGTGGGACCCAAAAATTTGCATTTCTAACAAGTTCCAGGGGTTGCAGATGCCACAGGTGGGCAGGGAAGTGTTGGGAGAGTCCCTGGGAATACCTGGCAAGGCCCGGCCTCCAAGGGGAGGGTGTGCGCTATTGCTGGGAAGACCCCCAGGCCAGCCTCCCCTCCCCCACCAGGGTATACACAGAATCCTCTTCCCACAATAAGCTTAGCGGCCCCTGTTGCTAAGGAACTTGAGAGTGGGCACCTCTCCTCTTGCATGGCTCTTTTGTGTCTCCCACCCTGAAGTCTAAATTAGATGACAATCCTGAGATCCCCAAGTCTCAGCTAAAAATACCTCATTTGCCACACAGGCCAGCTGACTTCTCAGATTTCCCAGCTGGAGTGAATCCCCCAGACCTGGGGCTGCCCCAGTGGAAAGGCTATAAACAGAAAATACCAAGTTAAAAATAGCCCTGGGGAGGCCCCTCAAAGCTCTCCCACCCAGCTGCCCACTGGAGATGACCAGTTCCGGGCAAGGGGCGGGTGGGAGAATCAAGGCAGGAAGGGCTGAAGAACTCTGGCTGTGTCCGGATTCATCCTGTGGAGGAGTTAGGGCAAATTTTAGAGACTAGCTCCCTCTCTCCTGGTCTTTGTGGGGGTTTTCTGTGTGTGTGTGTGTGTGTGTGTGTGTGTGTGTGTGTGTGTGTTTTAAAGATTTTATTTATTTATTCGACAGAGATAGAGACAGCCAGCGAGAGAGGGAACACAAGCAGGGGGAGTGGGAGAGGAAGAAGCAGGCTCATAGCGGAGGAGCCTGATGTGGGGCTCGATCCCATGACGCCGGGATCACGCCCTGAGCCGAAGGCAGACACTTAACCGCTGTGCCACCCAGGCGCCCCGTGTGTGTGTGTGTGTGTGTGTGTGTGTGTGTGTGTGTGTTTTAATGTAAATTCCAGAATTGGTAACTATAGTCCTAAACTTGGCAAATGGTGATTTTTTGTCCTACCATCTTGTCTTCTGCATAGCAATAAAGTTGAGCTTCCCATCCTTTCTGAAACTGAAACAGAGATGAGCTTTTCCAAAGGTGTCCTTGGCGAGAAGGTCAAGTGGTCCCTTGGAAGGACCTGTAAGAGTTGGTTTGTGTGCCAGGGTCAGTGGTCTGAGTCATCCTGGGGCCACCTCTGATGGTCTGCCTCACTCCCACCTATCTAGCACTCACACTTTTCGTTTGGATTGTTTTGACTTTACCTCCATCAACTGAATGTCAGTAAGAGGAACAAAAATGATCTCTGGATAAAAGATAAATATTCCTAACTAATAATATTCTCCAATCGTTTTGTGTCAGAAACTCCTAAAAGCAGGCAATGCTCTCCCTTTCTTCCTTGAAGAGAGCTTTCCCAACAGGTGAAAATATCTTCTTTCCAGAAAAATTATTTATTCTCCCTAGTGGAAGTAAGCAAAACTCGTGGGATAACTATTGTAATTTTTGTTAAAAAGTTTTTTTAAATTAAAACAAAATTTCTTTAAATTTTTATTTATTTTTTAATTTTAATTTTAATTTTTTTAAAGATTTTATTTATTTATTTGACAGAGAGACAGCCAGCGAGAGAGGGAACATAAGCAAGGGGAGTGGGAGAGGAAGAAGCAGGCCCCCGACGTGGGGCTCGATCCCAGAACTCCGGGATCATGCCCTGAGCTGAGGGTAGACACTTAACGACTGAGCCACCCAGGCGCCCCTATTTTTTTAATTTTTAAAAGTGGACCTTTCTTTTTAAAAAGTTTTGTTGCTTCTCCACTCACATTTCTTAAAGACAAAGGAAAAATATGACAAATTATATTTGTCATATAATTTGGCCTTTTCCCCCTTAATAGAGTATTGAATGCTCTGCAGTGTGGCCTGGACATTGTTCTAGTCAGGTAGGAAGCGGCAAATGCAGCGCTCCTGTGGTTGTCTGGCTGCTGCAGCATCAAACGTGAAACACACAGCACACACACTCACAACCTCCGGACTTCAAGGTGGGGGAGAAGGCTGATGGATCCAGAGCTTGTCCTCTTACTCATCTTTTTTATGTAAGTGGGAGAAGAGTGGACAAAGGAAGAACGCGATTGCTTTCTGTAGATTTCAAACCTTTGTTCGGATCTTCCTATTCTTGCCCCTTGATGAAGAGCCAAGTCCTGAATTTGTTCGCTGTGTGGAGCAGACCAGGGGCAGAGCAGTGGCCAGGACCTGGCCATGGAGGGGTGCTCTGTGGGGTGTGTTGGAGCCCAAGTAGGGAAAGGAGGGGTGGGTAGGGTCAGCCTGGGTCTGGGGTCAGAGCTTGTGCGGCATGAAGAAGGCATCCAAGCGTGGGCGCCGCCAAGGCAGGGTGTCAGAGCTCAGACAGGGTGAGCCTGGAGCCATGCGGAGATCGAGCTGGGGAGACTTGTTGCAGCCTGGAGGACTGACCAAATAATTACACATATTAACAATAAGCCACGTCTCTTGCTATCGGAAAAAGGAGTTAAAGAAAGGCCGAAAGTTAAATCTAGAACCCTGTGTGTTATGGGATTGGAATTGGAGATACGGGTATAAATGTATGTTTCAACATATAAAAATAGATAAATACAGATGTAATGTGTGTGTGTATGTGTGGACCAAAGATAAATACATTTCCCCCTGTGGCTCTTGTCTGCTGAAAGACACCGAGAACAGTGACGACCTAAGAGGAGTGTGCACACCCTGTGAGTTCCAACAGACAGCCTGCTCTAGGTTCTAGATACCGTTTTTTACAAAAATGAACAAAGGTTTTGGAGAAACGGCTGATTCCAAGGGTGAGGCGAGGAAAGTACAAGATAAGCCTGAAACAGCTTGTTCCAGAAAGCAAGAAAGGGCCCAAGGAATGATGGGTACATGTTAAAAGGACACAGAAGTCAGACCGACTTGGCTCCCACTGGCCAAATGGAGAGCTGTTTAGTGTCAAAATAAGTAATGGTGGTAACAGATGATAAACCATTGAATAAAATAGGAAACCAAGAGTTCATGCACATTTCAACAAAAGGATAAACTGCAGATTTGAAGGGATAGGATATTTACATAATTTCAATACCTCACCACAAAATACTACTTGATTATACAGATGAGGTGGGGAGGAGGAGAGTAATATTATAGTAGGGAGGCTTGGAAGACACCATGTGATGATGTGATTGTAACAGTAAAGGAATACATTGATAGGATGCAATGAGAAGAATATAGGATCACTTCTGTGGTATTTCTGCTACAGATGTCTGAATTTAATCCTAAACCACAACTCAACACTCCACAAAATAACTGATCTGTAATTTACAAAAGTGTCAAAGTCATGGAGGTCAAAAGAAAACTGAAGGAGACCAAGGAAACATAAAAACCAAGTGTGATATCCAATTCTAAATTAGACTTTTTTGGTATAAGGGGTATTATTGGGACTATTGGTAAAACCTGAATGAGTTCTGAGAATTAGATGGTAGCAGTCTATCAGTGTAATTTCCTGGTTTGGATGGTTGTGCTGTAGTTATGTAGGAGAATGTCCTTGTTTGCAGGAAATACCCACTATCATATTCCAGAGTGATAGGGATCCAGTTGTCAACTTACAAAACGGTTCAGAGAAATAGTTCTCTGTATTGTACTTCTGCCTTTTCTGTAAATAGGTGGTTGTTTCAAATTTTTAAAAAGGAGAAAAAAGTAAATACATTTTAATTAATAATTTCAGGAGATTTAAAACTTTATATGTTTGTATCTACGCTAAGGCTATTTGTTATCATGACAACTTTTTTTTTTTTTGGAAAGCAATAACAAAAAGTATACTTTTAATACACAATCTTAAATTTCCAAAAGGAGAATTTTTTCCTAAGTACTTCATATGAAAACACGATTATTTGTAATCACTTAGTTCACAATCACAAATTTTAATTGCATTTTGGTGAAGGATAAACATCAGTACACCAAGTTTAGGCAATTATTAAACATTTAAAGATATCTTTTTTTTAAATTAGTTTAGTCTCTTAATTTGGATTCAGAGGTTTGCCTTTTCATAAGCAAATTAGATACATTCAAAACATACTACATATTTAAAAACATTTCTTTTATATGGTTTTGTCTCAAAATATAGACAACTTCAGCACTGGAAAGAAACTCAGGAGAATTGGCAGATGTTATTCTTTGTGAAATACTATATTATAATTTTTTTTAAATTTCCCTTTCACCTATCTGCCCATCCTCCCACCCACTTCCCCTCTCGCAACCACCAGTTTGTTCTCTGTGTTTAAGTCTGTTTGCTCATTTGTTTTTTTAGATTCCACGTATAAGTGAAATCAGATGGCATTTGTCTTTTCTGACTTATTTCACTTAGCATAATATCCTCTCGATCATTCATGTTGTCACAAATGGCAAGATCTTATTCTTTTTTATGGCTGACCAGTATTCCACTATTTTTTATCCATTCATCTATTGACAGACACTTGAGTTGCTTCCATACCCTGACTATTGTAAATAATGCTGCAATAAACAGAAAGGTGCATATGTCTTTTCAAATTAATATTTCGTTATAATAATGGAATTACTGGATGATATGGTATTTCTGTTTTTAATTTTTTGAGGCATCTCCATACTGTTTTCCACAGGGACTGTACCAATTTATATTCCCACCAGGAGTATACCAGAGTTCCTTTTTCTTCACATCCTCACCAACACTTAATTCTTGTCATTTTGATACTGTCCATTCTGACAGGTGTGAAATGATACCTCATTACAGTTTTGATTTGCATTTCCCTGATGATTAGTGGTGTTGAGCATCTTTTCATGTGTCTTTTAGCCATCTCTATGCCTTCTTTGGAAAAAAATGTCTATTCAGGTCCTCTGCCCATTTTAAAAATTAGACTATTTGGGAGGTTTTTTGGTGTTGAGTTGTATAACTTCTTTATATATTTTGGATATTAATCCCTTATTGGATATATCATTTGCAAATATCTTCTCCCATTCTGTAGGTTGCCTCTTTGTTTTGTTGATAGTTTTCTTGAGTATGCAAAAGCTTTTTATTTCTGTGTAGTCCCAATAGTTCAGTTTTGCTTTTGTTTCCCTTGCCTTAGAAGACATATCTAAAAACGTGTTGCTAAGGCTGATGTCAAAGAGATTATGGCCTTCGTTTTGTTTTAGGAGTTTTATGGTTTCAGGTCTCACAGTTAGGTCTATCATCTATTTTGAGTTCATTTTTGTATATGGTGTTAAACAGTGGTTTAAGAAAGTCCAGTTTCATTCTTTTGCATGTAGCTGTCCAATTTTCCCACCACTATTTATTGAAAAGATTTTCCTTACTGTATATAGATTAATTGACCATGTAAGTGTGGATTTATTTCTGGGCTCTCTGTTCTGTTCCATTGATCTAAGTGTCTATGTTTGTGCCACTACCACACTGTTCTGATTACTATTGCTTTGTATTATGTCTTGAAATCTGGGATTGGGATACCCCCAGCTTTGTTCTTCTTTCTCAGTTGCTTTGGCTATTCCAGGTCTTTTGTGATCCCATACAAATTTTAGGGTTATTCTAGTTCTGTGAAAAATGCTCTTGGTATTTTTATAGGGATTGTGGTGAATCTGTAAATTGCTTTAGGGAGTATGGACATTTTAACAATATTAATTCTTCCAATCCATGAGCATAGTATATCTTTATATTCGTGTCATCTTTAATTTATTTCATCAATGTCTTATAGTTTTCAGAGTATAGGTCTTTCACTTCCTTGGTTAAATTTATTCCTAGGTATTTTATCCTTTTTGATATAATCATAAACTGATTTTTAAAATGTTCTATTACTTGGGAATACTAACTGTGGAAAGATATCAAAACAAAATTTAAAAATACGATGGATGGGCCTACAAAATTTATATTCTGGAAAGTCATCTTTTTCATCATCAACTTCTTATAATTTTAAGAAATGTTATATAATTCTTAATACTTTGGACTCTGACCATACATATTAAACAGCACAGATTATGTTATAAATATATTAACATATTAAAAACATTTGAAACTATCATTGGAAAGAAATTGGGAAGGTAAATTATTTAATTGTGGGTGAAATAATTCTACTAATTCAGTTTTGAGTGCTAATAAGTAAATATTCATTAGAATTCCTTGTCACTAAAGTATTTTCAGTATTAGACTATTCTCTGTTGTAGTTAAGAATAACATGTTAAGTTTTCATGAAAAAAGTGGAAGTCAGTTTTGTATGTTCACTTTCACCTTACCACAAATTATTTACCCAGGAGTTACTCTCTGTAGCACTTAACACAATTATATTAAATGAATATTTGTATAACTATTTACTCTCTTTCTCCTCTGATAAAACTGTGTGTTCCATGAATACTGTTTTCGGTAGCCACTTGGCTTAGCTGTACAATCTAGAAACCATGGTTTCCAAATTGTTCTTACAATGAACTGTCTACTGGCAGCATTAAGAAGCCAGCATTCAGTAATTTCTCCAATGCTTGCCTCCATGGGGGCAATCATTTTATTTGTCCTTTGAGATCTTGCACTTCCTCCTCTGTTTGATTTCGTTGGGTTCCAGCCATAAATTACTATCCAATCACCACTAAAACGATCTTCCCCTTTCTAGTAACCTCTTTAAGAGTAATAGACCTGGGTGCAACTTTGCTGTTCTCTATCTAGACCTTCAGAGTCATGTTTTCTTCTTCCTTCCCGCTCAGCTCATTGGCTCAAGTCTCAGCCTTTCTCTTAAGGAAATCTCTTTCTGCCTCTAGTTTCATTAGTTTGTTATTTTGGAAATAAGACTAAAGTATGTTTTTTAAACCATTCCACAATTCCTTTGACTCCCTGAGTTAAATCGATTTTGTCAAGACAGAGTGTTCAATGCACAGGCTTCTTAAATGGCCTTTTTAGGATTGCATTTATAAAAATTTTATGGAGTTGTGTTCCTACTTCACCTCAAGAAGATGGAATACAAGGTGACAAAGCCGTCCGTTCTTTTTGTTTGTTTTGAAACAAAATCTGCCACCTTTCCCTGACAATCCATAAACTAGCCTCTAAAATCTAAAGCTAGGGTCAGAGGTTATTTAATTAACAAATCCAGGGTGGATTAGGACCATGTGATGGAGGTTGGCTAAGGTGTTTGAATAAGCCCCGTACACCCGAGGTGTTGTTTACCTCCACTTGTTGGTTTCTTTCCAGGACCCTGACTATAGTTTAAAACAACATAATAAGAAATGGAACCTGGGGCAGCCTTTCTTGAATATCTATTCTGAGACTGGCACAAATAGTCAAAACCAGAAGTTCATGTCTACTCCTGGAGAGCCAAAGAATCTTAGCTGCTTTGTAGTTTCCAAGCAGCACATTTTGTTCTGCTCACCTCCATGACTACAAAGGCTTGATCCTTCCTCAGCCTCACTTGAAACCCTAGGCCAAGTTACAGCTGTGTAGCATGGGGGCAGAGGCTGCAAAGATTTACATGAACCCCGCTTGGGACAGGTCCACCAAAGCTTAAGTCCTCATGCTCTGTCTGCCCAAGAAATAATCACTCCGTGTGTATTTTTCCCCAAATACTACTCCTTGCTCTTCCTCACTATTCATCATTTAATGTAGTAGATGTTAGGTGTTGAAGGACTTAATAAATTATACTTCTCCTCTTTAATTAATGCTGCCGTTAAGATTCTGTGCCCTTTCATATGCCAGGTAGGGTGATGGTCACAATTAAAAGACATAATGTTTGATCTCCAAAAGTCTACTATCCCTCTGTGGAAAAAAGGTATAAACTCTCAGTGTCAGTTAGTGCCTATAGAATATGGGAGAAATTTGCTAACCTGGGACTTTGCTTTGCATCCAGGGCATAGAGCTGACCGTGCAGTGTGTGTTCAATAGGTGCCTGCTAGACAGCCCAAATGCTTCTCAACCAGAAACCACAGTACCCTAGGGGGCATTTGGAAATAATGGAGGATGCGTCTTGGATTACAATGCCTGAGCCTGGGTGGGGGGAGAGTTACTGCTGGCATTACTTAGATGATGGCCAGGAATGCCAAATGTCCTGAAATATGTGTGAGAGTCCCATCAGTGAAAAACTGCCCTGCTTAAAATGTCAATTACATTGATTTCCCTTGGCTTTCCTCCTCCCTCAACCAACACACACAAGCTTTGCAACCCAAATGCTCAAGAAATACTGTTGTCCCATCTTGGTGCAAAAGTAAAAACTCACATATTTTTAAAAACCTAACAGTGTGGCCTGACTGTGCCCTGGTTCACTCCTCCCTTATGGTTGACTTGTTGTCCTTCCTGCATATGTGTATAACTGTCCTGTCCCCGGGTATTGAAGTCACTCATGAAGTTGTGCATCTCCTGGGAGGTAGGCTGTCAACTCCGGGAGGGCAGGGACTACGTCTTTCTCGTCTTTATATTCCTGTAGCCCAGCTGTGCACAGAATAGGTGCTAAATAAGGCTGAGTGGAATAAGCCAAATTAATGAGATTTTAACATGTGGCATAGACATGTTTTGTCACGGAACACAACACAGAAATTCTCTGTATTTTCCAACTAGAATGTTCATGAAATATGAAGCAAAACGAATGATGAATGTGAAGTTTGGAATTCATCCCTTTGCTCCAGGTATTCAGAAAGAAATTGCTGCTTCATCTAACATATAAAATTCTTACTTGTACTTTTTCTTTTTTTTTTTTTTTTTTACTGCAGGATTTCTTTTAGCAGGTAGGTTCAGTAGGTTAACTGTTTTCAACATCTGTTTATATTTTACTTTGCATTGAAATGCCTGAAATGGATTGTTGTAGAGCATAAAATCCATTTTGTCTTGTATGCATTCCCTGATTGTTTTCAGCTGTAGGGAGTCAATATTTTAGTTCTTTACTCACTTTGCCAATCTGTTTGAATTTTTAAAAGTCACAACATTTCCATTGTCATAGGATCAGTGAGTCAATTAGGTCTCTGAGATTTGCCCACACTCAACAACTTTCTTAATGCGCCATGAAAAATAGGTTTGGCTCCATTTGACAATATGTTAGGCTCCTCTGGATTTTGCCATAACATCCTTCGAAATACAGTAACTTATAATCGAGATGTGAAATTTAAAACATTTTAATGAATAAATGTCAAACATTTAATTTCCTGAGAGTTGGATAACCCAGCCCTCCTACCTATCCCCCCTCTAGTCACCATTGTTTCCAAAGAAATATACTGAAACGGCTTTGAGATGCTTAAATATATGCAGAAAGATTTCTGATGTTGTATCTACCTTAAAAGGAATCTTATTACTTGAAGATTTGTGTCTGCCACAAAATGGTAACATTGACATGTTTGAGATTGGGGGCAAAGTCATCTCACAAAGAAGACCCAGGGCCCTATTTATCTAGCTGGTCTTAGATGGGGAGTTGCCTGCTGTTTCGTTCTGAGATCATCTTCTGTAACTGAACAAATGTGAGCCTCCCACCTTGCTCTGAAGAAAATGAGATTTACCTTGAAGGGTTTCCTATTGCCTCTGAAGACATCTCCTCCCTGGAATAAAGATTATTATAACTTTCCTCCAGAGACCAAATTGAGCAAACTCCACACAATGTGTTGGAGAGAAATCAGGACTCTTAGAGCTTTTTGAACTTGAAAGAGACATTGTTGTTGTTCTTCTTTTTCTTTTCTTTTGCTTTACTAATTTCATCTTATTTTTGGCATATTTGTGGTTGGCGCAAGACATTTATTTTTCACCCTTTACTCACAGATATGGAAATATGTTTGGGACTCGGTGATGGCTTTATAAGGTCACCTAGATTTTCAGTGGTGGAGACAATATTGTACAAGTTGCCTCTGAAACATTCCAATCTTCCCTCTCATATTTTAGACTTCGGCTAAACAATGCTACCCTCAAAGCAGAAACACTGTGATATGCTGCCTGGGTACTGGATTATTATTATTAGTTTCCCCAACAGGAAAAATATTTGTCAGTATTTAGTCTCTGTACTGTGCATCCGTTCTGGGACGTGTAAATATGGGACTCGGGGTGGGGGTACTAGCTGGTGCTGCTGTTCTGTTAATTTTCAAAGGAGAAAATGTGAGCACGGTTGGCTTGCAGGACCATGTGTTCTGGTGTGAACAGAGTAATTTCATTTTGAGAGAGCTCATGAGTTCTTTGAACTTTGTAAGCATCAATTAAATACCAGAAAATGGGATGAAAAGACTTACTGAAAACCAGATGCTTGTTCTTCATGCCTCTTGGAACATTAAAAACAAACATCACAACAAAAGACATTTGGGTTTGGCATAATTCACTGATGGATGATTTTGGAGGCATTTTGCTTATTGGTAGAGTGGGAGCTAATATTTGGAGAATTAACAGATGTCTGGTTTGAATGTATCTAAATATTTCACTGGTCCTTTATTCAATAAATCTACTTTTAATTCATACAGGGAATACTATCATAGTTTCCTGAGAACAGAGAGGAAAGCATCTAGTGCTGGCAGATTTACTTCTTAAATATGGGGTAACAGTTGGCTTGTTTTTGCTCAGTGGATGGATAGTGGAAGTGGGTTGGATTAGCTTTCTTTAATACTGAAAAAACAATTCAGATCACATTTTGGAGTGATGGTTGTACAGGACAATGTTTCAAGCTGAATATCTAGCAGTAAGTGGAAATCTGGTGTCTGAACCTTTTCAAGACTGTCAGTATATTGACATATGGTGGTGTAATATCCCCACAGAGTTTAGAGGGAGCTTCTGTGTCCTGCTCGGGCCACACCAGTCAGAGTGCCCTTGTCATCCTTGAGGGCTGTTCTCTGCACCATGGAAGCCACAGTGTCCAGAATACATTTGCAGTTCATCAGCTTCCTGCCTAGAGAACTAAGGTGCTAAGTTAGTGTCAAACCAACACATAGTTTGGATTTGGGATGAATTTTTCTTTTGAATTGTTTTTAACATTGTAAGCAAATCTTTTTTGGTAGGACAGATGGTTATTGAATTCTGCCATAATTTTGCATAAAATCCCATCCACTAAAATGTGTGCTGTCATTTTGGTTTAAGAATGTTTTGATATTTGACTTGCTCATATCATAAACTTCAAAGTAATAAAGGAAATTTTACTACATCTACCAGATCAACATATGAATTAGAATGACCTTTGGGTAGTAATATTGGTACGTGGCTAAAATTCACAGACTGTTGACTAACTGTCCTATGTTAACTAAGTCTACATAATTTCATAACTGTATTTAAGAATATAGCCATTTTGCTATTTAAGATAATCCATTGGGTAGTATCACGTTATGAAGGTAGAATTAACTTTCACGTTTCAAAATACTCTGTTAACCTTAAACAGTTTATATATCACCTCAAGTTTGCCTGATCTTTGGTTATAATTTAAACAAATCCTATTTGAAATGAAAATAATCAATGTATCTCCACATCCTGATGCTGCAGTAGCAAGCTGATAATAGCCTCTTTGTAGACAGTATCTTTGTTTTTTTTTTTTAAGATTTTATTTATTTATTTGACAGAGACAGCCAGCGAGAGAGGGAACACAAGCAGGGGCAGTGGGAGAGGAAGAAGCAGGCTCCCAGTGGAGGAGCCTGTTGTGGGACTCGATCCCAGAACGCTGGTATCACGCCCTGAGCCAAAGGCAGATGCTTAACCGCTGTGCCACACAGGCGCCCCTCTTTTTTTTTTTTTATAATATGTATTTTATTAGATTTTTAAAATTACATTATGTTAGTCACCATACAGTACATCCCTGGTTTTTGATGTAGTGTTCCATGATTCATTATTTGTGTATACCACCCAGTGCACCATGCAATACGTGCCCTCCTTACTACCCATCACCTGTCTATCCCATTCCCCCACCCCCCTCCCCTCTGAAGCCCTCAGTTTGTTTCTCAGAAAAAGTCTATTTCTTACCCCAGAGGAGCAGCTATACTGAGGGACGTGTGGTTTTGAACCTCTAATGACGAGGACCATGGGGTCTGGTCCTTCATAGAGTTTGGGGCATCTGGATTCAGTTCTGCATGACTCAGTGGGTAAAAGCTTAGTCTGTTTTCACAGGGACAGAGCTGGTGAGTGGATAATGTGTTCTAAGAAGTTCTGAAAACCATAGAACTAGGCCAAATTAAAAAAATATGAGATCTCTGGTCTTTCTACTGAGCCTCAGAAAAAGGAATCGAGTGACTCAGTATTGCTTTGGATTCTGCCTTTTTTGCCAAGGACCTTGAATTATTTTTATGACATTATTCACAAAGAACCTCACACTCCTCATCCGTAAATGGGTATGGTAATAGCAACCACCTAATAGAGCTGTTTTGAGAATTAAGAGCTATTTTCTATGCAAAATGCTGAGAGGAGTGCCTGGCCCACAGGAAATGCTCAATGCGTTTTTTTTGCTATATTATTATTTCTGTTATTATTATGACTGTAGTAATTATTCCAACATGGAGCTGCATTTTGGTCCTTGTGTTTCTAAGACTCTTTTGACAGTGGGAGGGCATATGTAGGTGAGTTTATTGATTCATTATTTTTTTTAAAGATTTATTTATTTATTTTAGAGAAAGAGAGAGAACGCGCACACTCGGGAGCAAGAGAGAGCCCATGCATGAGTGGGGGAGGGGCAGCAGGAGAGGGAGAGAGAATCTCAAGCAGACTCCCCACTGAGACAGAGCCCAAGGCATGATGCATGGGGCTCCATCCCAGGACCCAGTGATCACGACCTGAGCTGAAATCAAGAGTGGGACGCTCAACTGACTGAGCCACTCAGCTGCCCTGATTCATTATTTTAATACTTTTATAGAGTGCCTAGTAAAGTCAAGGCCCTTTTTGAGTACTAGAGCTACAATGGCAAGCAAAAGCCAACGTGGTCCCTGACTTCATGCAGCCTACTGTGTAGCAGGAATAACCAACATAATCTTTTAATCACACACATACATGTAAATTGCAACTGGAATGAAGAGCAGAAAAATGAGAACCAATCATGAGTCATGAGTTGATGTAGGAAGAGTGAGTCTTGAGTGACACAGGCTGGTTGAGAGCTGGAGCATTCTAGGCAGAGTGCTTGTGAGGATCTGAATGAGTAGCAGAAGGTGGCGGAAGTGTAGAGAGAGAGGCCATGAGTGGTGTGCAGTGAGCTGAGCATAGGCAGGGCAGACCTAGAAGGGTCTCCAGATCCTGCTCTGGAAAGCAGCGTCAGCATCACCTGGGAGCTGCTAAGGAATGCACCGTCTCAGGCTCCACCCCAGACCTATGGGCTCAGCCTCCCCCCATGTGTTTCATATGTACATTGACATCTGGGAAATATTGTCTTTTATGCCATATTAAGGAAGTTTGTCTTTGTCTCTGAAGTTTCTGGAGGGTTTTAAGCAGAGCCACAATGTGGAGATTAGAAGGGGACAAGTGAGGATGTGGGGAAACCAGGGAGGAGATTGCTGAAGTCCATAGAAATGTGGCGTTTCTGATGGGATTGCAAGACGAACTTGTCCAATGATTGCCTGCATTTTAACTAACCTTACTTTTTTTTTTAAATTTATTTATTCGACAGAGATAGAGACAGCCAGCGAGAGAGGGAACACAAGCAGGGGGAGTGGGAGAGGAAGAAGCAGGCTCACAGTGGAGGAGCCTGACATGGGGCTCGATCCCAGAACACTGGGATCACGCCCTGAGCCGAAGGCAGACACTTAACCGCTGTGCCACCCAGGCGCCCCACTAACCTTACTTTTTATTGCTTGCTCCTTATTAACTCTTGTTGAAAATATTTTGGTTACTACACTGCATTGAGAAATTTTTAATTGAAAATTGAAAAACTGTAATTTACTAAGTTGTAAAATTTTTAATTCAGAATTTATCCTTGTTGAAGACGTATAAAAGGCACTGAGCTTCTGAATAACAGGAGATAATCCACTCTGGCCACACTGAATTGCTGCTTTTCTGGTCAAAGGCAAACAAACTTGACAGTTATATTATTTATCATGGAAAGCCTTTTAATGGTTTTTATCTCCCTCCCATCAAAAGTAAGTATATTAAAAATTGCAAAAATTTCTTGGGAAATTTTTTTTGAGCTTTAATTGTGAGTAATTTATTCAGTTGAGAATGCATGTATTTATTCTGATCCTACCATGTACTAGGCACTGGTTAGTTGCCCACGGAATAAAAATAATTTTCTGGGCACATGATGTGAGGATTTGTTGAATGAACCGAATATGTATCTTTACCTCCTGAGATTGTAGTTTAGTAATTTTAGTATGTATGTACATAACCATGATCCAAAGTAGAAAGTGCTAAATGCATAGGTCAGTTGAAATTGCTTCACCTGCAAGTGATAGAATATTTAGATTAACAGTGATTTATCAAGAGTTTATTCCTTTCTCATGTGAATGTAATCTGGAAAATAAGCAGTTCAGGGCTGATAGAGAAGATTCACGAATCCATCAGGGAGTCGGGTTCCCTCTTTCTTGCTATTTAGCCACCTTCTGCATATAGTTTTTACCTCAGAGTCTAAAATGGTTGCTTGAGGGGCACCTAGGTGGCTCAGTCAGTTGAGTGTCTGACTCAATTTTGGTTCAGGTCATGATCTCAGGGTCGTGAGATCAAGCCCCGCGTCAGGCTCCATGCTCAGCTGGGAGTCTGCTTAAGGAATCTCTCTCCCTCTGCCCCTCCCCCTGCTCACAAGCTCTCTTTCTTTCTCTCTCTCTCTCTCAAATAAATAAATATATCTTTAAAAAAAATTAAAAAATAAAATGGTTGCTTGAGCTCCAGCCATTACACTCGTATTCCCACAAGCAGGAAAGGGGAAGGACAATACCCTTCTCTTTGAGGACACTTCCTGGAAGTCACATTTACCACTTCTATTTTCATCTCATGAGCAAGAACTCAGCCACACGGCTTCACATAGCTGCAAGAGAGGCTGGGAAATGTTGTCTTTATTCTAAGTTGCCATTAAATATTGGCCCAACTAAATTTTAGGATTCTGTTTCTAAGATCAAAGGAAAAGAATAGATGCTAGGAGTTGATCAGTCTCTGCCACTGACCAGAAATTCAGATGAGGCAGAGGGAGATTACTTGTATCTAGATGCTCAAGGGAGGCCTTCTAATGGGGTTAAATATGAATTACTTCTCTAAGGATTCAGACTTAGGCAGACAGATGTGGGAAAATAGTCTAGAACTGTGATTTCCAAACTGGAGGCTGAGGTACCCCAAAACTGCAGGGATGTCCAGAGACTCTGCCAGTTATTTTCAATTTTTGAGGGGAATCCAGTGATACTCAACATTTCTTGTTGCCAAATGAAATAGTAGGTTGAGGTAGTTCAGTGTCAGCATTAGATTGTGCTGTATTCCTGTTGTTGTTTTCCTACCTTCATAAGGCTGGGTTCTTGGTGGTGGTTCTGTAAAAAGTTGTACCATGGAAAAATCCATGTGGAGCAGGCAATGAATGGTGGTGATTTCCAATCTGATGCCAAGGTTTGAGGTATTGTGCACTGTCCAACAGATGCACATATTATCTTAGTAAGTAACTGTCATTACTTAAGAATAACATGAAAATTCTCTTTATTTCATATTATGCATTATATTTTTTCAAATGTCTACTAAGTTTTTAGGATACAAATACTGATAAAATAGTTGGACCAAGAGACTTAATAAGTGGAATTGTTAGGCATTTCTTTTGGTTTAGGCCACTGAAAAAAATTACCTGGACACATAGTGCCCTGAACCAAGAATGTCTGGGAATCTCTGATCTAGGGGGTTAATTAAGAAACAAAGCCACTTTGTTTCATGTTCTTAACAAAGATGGTATTTAAAAAATTTTGTCTGTAATAAAATCCACTAAAATGTACTTCTTAAATCACAAAATTTTCTAGCTGACTTCAAAGCTTGTAATAGGAACTGTGAGTATGGAATCCTAGTAAAAGCTGATTCTATTAATTTTGGTATATTTTTTCTGAAAGGGAAATATTTTTACTTGTTTACCAAAAACATTTTCAATTTCATGACTTAGGAATGGACTTTGTAAGGCATATACAATTTAAAAAGAAGTAGTAATTTGCATAATGATGCACAGAGCAATTTTTATTTAGGCAACTTAATTCATTTATTTATTCAACAGGTATCAATCCACTTCTGATTGTGTTCAGGTGCTACTCTAGATGCCAGATGTACACTAATGAGAAAAGGGAGGTATTTTAAAGAGGGAGTCGCAACTGAGTTAAAATTATTTATGCTCTGATTACAGAAGCAGGTATCTCTTTGTTCTAAAGCAGTTTTTGCCATTTGCAGCTGTGGAAGTATTCCCAAGACTGTACTATGTGTTAGTAAAGTCAACTGCTACAGGAAGGCAGAACCGGATAAAGGCTAATGTACCTGAAATAGCAACTATGGTCTCTGTGACCTTTGAAATCTTAATAAAATGGACTTGAAATTCTGTACACCCTTGCAAAAGTCCAAAGCCCTCCCCAGATCTCTGCCAAGCCACTGGGTACATGCTTCTCGTGATCAACTCTGGTTCCAGGCTCTGAATCTGCTGAATTAGTTCAGTTTGGGGATCATTTCTCATGTTGCCTTTTCTCATCATCCAGTGATATATAGCCTCTTTCTTACTGTAGCTAGAATGTGGAGAACAAATTAGGGAGTGCAGGACTGGATATAGGTAAACCATTCCAGGTGAGACATGATGGTAGTTTTTACTAGAATGTACGATCTATGGGGCTGGAGATTTTCGCTCTGCCTAATGATATACCCCAAGTGTCCAAACGAGTGCTCAATTACTTTTTCCTGAGATAGGAAACTCTGAAAAAAATACCAGACATGGGGATAAAGATTATTTATTTGGTTTCAGACATGTTAGGTTTGAGATATTTTTGTAACATCCACTGAGGAATTGTCAAATGGCCAGTTGGATACGAAAGTCTGGAGCTCAAGGGAAAGATCTATGCTTGCTATGTAAAGATGTATGTCACGTGTGTGGGGCTGGCAATTGATGCTGTTTGTGTGGGTGACATTGCCTGGAGAGTATAAATGTGAGAAAAGAACTTACAGAAAGAGAAGGAATGACTAGACAGTGAGGAGAAAGAGAAGTCACAGGAAGAAAGTGCTTGAAGCAGATGAGAGTGGCTAACTGAGAATTCCATCTCTCGCATGATACTGGGATGTCATTACAATGATGATTGAAAAATGTCTTTGGATGTAGCAACATGGAGGTCATTGGTGACCATAGCAACAGTTCTTTTGGTGCAGTGACAGAAGTGGGTCCCAAATCGTACTAGAGTAAACAGTAAGTGAGGAAATTTGGACAATAAATATCAACAACTCCTAGGGCATTTTGGATGGGAGAGCTAGGAAAGTGGCTGAAGTGTCATATAGGCTTGAGGATGGTTAAAAAAATAACTGGAGAGACCTAAACATGATAAAAAGCTGATGAAAGAGAGAGAGAGAGAGAGAGAGAGAGAGAGAGAGAAAGAGAGTTTGGATATATGATTTAATGGAGAATTAAGATGTAAAATTCCTGAGAAGGGAGAAGGAGATGGAGTCTGTCCCAAAGGTGGGAGGATTAGTCTTAAATACGAAGAGCCTTCAGTAGCTTCTGTGTTTGAACAGGAAAGAAGGGTCTGTAAATGATCAGGTGTGTAGGTTTAGATTTAGGTAGATGAGGCAATTCTCATTTGATCGTTTTTTATTCTTTCTGTAAGATGGAAATTGAAGTGGGTCGTCTTCTGAGAGTGAGGGCAGAAGACAAGGTAGTTTGAGGAGAAGGGAGAAGACTTTACATCAGCAAATGAGTAGTTCTGTTGGGTGGCTTTTTACAGCCACAGTCAACTGTCCAGGTGTAGATACAGAGAGAGCAGATTGCTAGATTCATCTGGTGTTGGCTTCTACATGTTAAGGGTGAGGAGAAAACCCAGAGGGATAGGCAGTTTCAGGGCATTAGCAAGAGTATTGTTCCATTAATGGTCCAAAGAGTCTAAAGAAGATATGTAGGGAATTGAAAAAAGGAGAGAGCTGATAGACTGGGAGAAATAGAGGTACCCATGGACAGCAGGCCAGAATTATGTCTGCTTCAAGTCCTCTACAGTGTTTTACCTAATCCTCCAGCAAGAAATTGTATTCCTGTCTTTTGAATCCCTATGGCACTTTAGCTGTAAGTCTTGGGGTACTTATCATTTGCTACCTTGACGTATAGTTACATTATTTATGGACATATCTCTCCTACAAGACTGAACTTTTGAGGGACAGTTGGTCTGAAATCATTGTTGTATCCTTCACTATGCTTATTATAATAGTAGGTGTTCAATAACTAATTGTTGAGTAAATGAAATACGTAAGTAGATTCTGCGACTATCTCTGTTGGGCTATAGTCCCACACTTGCTTATCTACAAGCAGGAAAGGGCACCACCCACCCAATGCTAGTGTTGTAATCAATGTGCTATTGAAGATCTTTTATTAAATTGTGTCAGTGTGTTGGTTTGCAAACTTGGGAGCTTCCCCAGGTAAAATTTGAAACTGGCCTCCATATACAGAAGGCCAGGAAGTACTAAAGAAAGAGGCAGACCACTTCAGATTGGTAGATGGCAGGTTTAATAAGCAAGGGAACTTACTATGAGGCTTGCTTGGGCAGACAAGATGAGTAGTTTTCCACACCTGCCAGCCAGAATCATAAAAGTTTATATAGAGGCTTTAACTGGATTCAGTCATGTGTTTTGTCCAGATGGTCTCAACAGCACATTGCTCCCTCATGGCTGCATTCTTGAAAATGGCTCTGGCTGTGGGAACATTGGTACATTTCAAGGACAGGGAGGGGGTGAGGAGCCTCTGATTGCCTGGGTCCAGCTCACAGGTCAATGGGTGGTCACATCCTTTTCATGGTCTCCTCTAACACCGTGCCATGTCTTCTTGCAGATCAAATTGTAAATTAACTCTGAATGATCTCACTTTGGCTGGTGGATTAAACCAGGTGCAGAGGCAATGGGTCAGTAAAGACATTAACCTAGGAGATCAAACCATTCTCAAGCTAACATCATATGTTCTTTCAAATAATGTGTCTCATTGGGTATTCTTAAAATTACAGATGATATCATTACATCACAATGTATGTAGTGAACCCTGCTTGCAATATGGGTTAGGGAACAAGACTTGATTCTGATGTAGGGGGAATAAAGCAGAAACGGAGTATCATATATGCCTTGCAATTCAGAAGAACCTACCAAAGTTGCCTTTTTATCTGTGGGAAATTACCAAGTACTTGTTATATGCTATAAATGATCAAGTGCAGGACCATTCTGTTAGAACAACTTCTCGTTTATGATAAGGCTCTGTCTCAAAGGTCACTCATTTTTCAAAATTCGATATCTGTTATAGGGGAAGAAACAACACCACCTGACTAATGCATGGCATTGGGAGATGTTGAAGAAGTGAAGAGTCTTGGGGTAATTGGAGTAGTAGAGTGTCTGTTAGCACAAATATGGAAATCAGGAGAAGACCTAGTTTGAAGGTAGGGATAGAGAAGAGACTAGTTAGATTTTGGACATTTGCGAAGAGATGCTGCTAAGCACTAGGCATTGGAAATATATGATATAACTCGAAAGGAAGTTTGGGACTCCAGAGAGATTCGGGAGTTAGTTATGCGGAGGTTACAGTTCAAGCTCTGAACCTGTCACACGAGAAAATGCAAGGACAGTCAGAAGTCTAAGGGGAAACCATGAGAAACGCCTTCATGGGAGACTCATAGTGTGGGACTCAAATCACTTAAAAAAAAAAGATTTTATTTATTTATTTGAGAGAGAGAGGGTGAGAAAGCACAAGCAGGGGTGGGAGGAGAGGGGGAAGCAGAGGGAGAGGCAGACTCCCCACTGAGCAGGGAGCCTGACTTGGGGCTCCATCTCATGATCCCGGAATCATGACCTGAGCCGAAGGCAGATGCTTAAACCGACTGAGCCACCCACGCGCCCCTCAAATCACTTTTAATTTCATCTCAGATTCCTGTTGAAAAAGTCACTGCCCTAAGCTAGCCATTTGTAATGAATTTCTAGACATCATTTCTGGCAAGAGACTGAACTAAAAATTAAAGTATTTAATTTAAATTTAAATTAGCAAAATTTAAAGTATTTGAAGATAAGAACTTTTATCTGAAGCCTCACAACTGCATCTCCTAATCCTCTCACAGATGGAGAGGCTATGCTGGCATCCTGGACCGTTGAAGGGATCCTGAGGGCTTGTCAGTGTTTAACTGGTCAACAGGACAGGCTCTTTTTCAGTGTTCAGCTTCAGCCACTAAATACATTTAACCTTGCTGAGGGGCTGAAAATTAACTTTATCCAGATTCATGCAGATTTGGGTTAGGACTGGGGAGACAAACAGGAGTGAAGTGTGGGTAATGTCCTGTCTACGCCTGCTCGCCAGTATGTGACCACGGTACTCGGCAGTCTTTGCTCATAGCTCTGGGCCAAGGTGAGTCCTTGCCATGGTAATCTGTAGCCCTTTGGAATAATACCAGATTGGCAAATATGTGAAAAAAATTCAAGGGGGAATCACATTAAAAGTTCATGTACTCCTGAAAACATTTCAGAAATGGATGATTTCCCCTGCCCCGAATGTGGTTGTACAGTTATTGGTTCACTTCTTAGCGTGACTTAGGGACTAAGTTCATTTTCATGCTCTAAAGGACACGCACCAGAATCTCCCAGGAATGCTGCTGCTCTGAACGGACAGCTGTACTCTAAAGTTCTATACCGCGTATTGAGATGCTTTGTAATATTAAAACCATGTTTCCTATCCTCCTTTTACTTCAGGTCTTGGGAGCTGTTGACAATAACATGGGTGATGGCTGTTCTCAGAAGCTGGCAACTGCTAATATTCTCCGCTTCCTATTGCTGGTCTTGATTCCATGTATCTGTGCGCTCATTGTCCTGCTGGTGATCCTGCTTTCCTTTGTTGGTGAGTGACGCCGCTATTAAAGAAAAATGAAGTCAAAATTAAAATGAACCTCACAGTGATTTCTATTTAGTGGTTATTTGACCTGAAGTGTCCACTTGATGAGAGGGTTATCTGTTGACCATCTTAGGCAAATCTGAGGTTTCAGCCACTGAAATCACTCTGTTAGTTATTCCTATTAATAGAAACTGATGAAACGATTGATGCAAAGCATTTAAGGTGTGATTACCAGGTACCGGGCACTTTGAGAGTCCCTGAGAACTTAGGGATAGTTAAATTAGCCTGTCTTTCGTAGGAACTCATGGTTGAGAGGAAGAGATGATTATTACACAAGGTAACACATGTTGATGATGGAGGCATCTGCAAGGTACTTTGGGGAAGTCAAAGGAGGCTTCATGAGGCATTAACATTTTAACCTTTGGAATAGTTCATAGAAATTCAGGTAAAATGGCAATAGCGCATGGGTTTGGCAGAGAAAACAGCAAGTACCAAAGTATGACCCCATGATAGATGGAGATAGACTTAGGATATTGGGTGGAATTTTGGCAGTGGGAGGAAATGCAGCTAGATTGATAGATAAAATCTGAATGACACAGGATCTTGCATGTTTTCCTAAGGAAACTGGGCTTCAGCTCCTAGATTATTGGTTTTCAAACTCTATTCCATAGAACCAAGGCTCGGGGGGGGAGTTTCAATGTTTTGACTTACAATTAAAAAAAATAAATCCTAAGCACATATTCAAACTAAATATTACATACCAAGTTTTAACCAAGTGGAGACCAGTAACCAAATAATTTGTGCTGACAGATGAATTCATTTGTATTTGGATCTTGCTATCTTTTTAAATAAACGATAGGTTAAATTTAAAAGGTGAGCTCCTGGGGGAGGAAATCCAAAATATTACCTTTGGTAAATATCTATTGCTATGAATTAGGATTTTTTTTGATCACATGCAGGCAAATGAAATAGCGAAATAAATAGCAATATCAAATCGCTTACCAACAATTTTGGATTTTTTAATTTCACGAAAACTGGCTTAGGAAATCAGGGTGATTTTGGTGCCATGTGTTAATGTGGGAAGTAGAGGCGGAGCTGTAGGATACAGGTGGATGGAGAGCAGGTTGGACATTTAGTTTGGACACATTAGCTCAGAGATACTAGGGGGACAACAAAATACAGTGGCATCATAGTTGAAGTGCATGTATCTTGAGCAAATTCAACAGTGCAGGCAGGACAAAGAAATGAACATAGGAACATAAGAACATGTTGCTCTTCTAAGAAAATTTCAAAGGAAATTGTGACTATATATGATTTTGGGCTTATGCCCTCACTTTAGAACCTAACCCCTACTGCACTCTTACCTGAAGCTAGAAGTATCCAGAAGGGAAGCTGAGAAGGGAGTCCTGACTACACTTATGAAGGTGGGGATCTCACTGGCAGTTGAAGCAGTAGAAGTAGATGAACTATAAAGAGAACTGTACTGATGAAAGGCTGAGGGCGAAAGCCCTGGAGTATTTAAGGGGGAAGATAAAGAAAAAGAGGAGGAAGCAAGAGATACAGGAAGAATGGTCAGACAAGAAGGAAAAGAACCCGGAAATGCTGGCTTTCACAGATGCCAAGAGAGAAGAGACACTTCAGGGGCGCCTGGGTGGCACAGCGGTTGAGCGTCTGCCTTTGGCTCAGGGTGTGATCCTGGCATTCTGGGATCGAGCCCCACATCGGGCTCCTCCGCTATGAGCCTGCTTCTTCCTCTCCCACTCCCCCTGCTTGTGTTCCCTCTCTCGCTGGCTGTCTCTGTCAAATAAATAAATAAAATCTTTAAAAAAAAAAAAAAGAGAAGAGATACTTCAGAGGTCAAAGGGTGATAAGTTAGAAGAAGACAGGAGGGGCGCCTGGGTCGCTCAGTCGGTTAAGCATCTGACTTAGGCTAGGTGATGATCTCAGGGTTCTGGAATCGAGCCCTGCTTTGGGCTCCCTGCTCAGTGGAGAGCTACTTCCTCTCCCACTGCCCCTTCTTTCCCTGCCCCCCTTCCCACGCACACGCTCCTTCTCTCTCTCAAATAAATAAATAAATAAGATCTTTAAAGGAAAAAAAGAGAAAGAGAGAAAGTGGCTAGGCCCAGAAGCCTTCAGGTTTTCTGTTGGAGTTTTAGAAGCTCTGGACCCACGAATTACGCTGTGGCCTGCTTTCAGGCTAGAGGCAGGACAAAACTGAAGCTCATCTTTGCCACTCTTTCCTTCCAAGCCTCCGCACCCTTCCAGAGTTGGCCTGCTTTTGTATGTTTTGTCCAGATTTATAGTTATCTCTTCAAGGGTCTGTCTGGTAGAAGCTCAGTCATACCACTGTCATTTTTAAGTCGAATTCTGGTCAGAGTGTATTCAGAGGCTCACACACACTGAAGAGCATTTCCTTTCATTCTCAGGGTAGAATGCTAATAGAAGTTTTCAACACATTTTTAAGTACCTCAGTGCTTTGAGGCCTCTGAACGGAGGCGAGATGGTATCAAGGCAGTGCTTTATTTTGGTTAAATTTGTTTATTTATTAGATCCTGTTTTTATAACTTTATTGAAATATAATTCACATACCTGCTTAGAGTGTATAATTCAATAATTTTTAGGATAGTCACAGGTAAGTGTAACCGTCACTACAATCAGTTTTGGAACATTTTTACCACTTGAAGAAGACACTATACTTTTCACTGTCAGTCCGTCTCCTGCCTTTCCATCCTCGCCCTGCTGCCGCCCTCAGCAACCACTAATCTACGTGCTGTCTCTATAGATTTCCCTATTCTGGACATTTCATATGACCATACGTGGTTTTTGTAACTGTTTTTTTTTCACTCAGCATAATATTTTCAAGGTTTACCCATGTCGTATTATGTTTCAGTACTTCATTCCTTCTTACAGCCAAATAATATTCCATTGTGTGGATTTACCACATTTTCTTTGTCCATTTGCCAATTTTAGCTGTTTCCATCTTTTGGCTATTATGAATAGTGTTGGTCTGAATGTTCATGTACAAGTTTTTGTGTGAGCATGTGTTTTCATTTCTCTTGGGTTTATACCTAGGAGTAGAGTTCTTTTATTGCTGTATGTGGGATTAGGAAGTGTACCATTTATAACCACTTCTAAGTGCCACTTTGGCTTCTATTTAGGTAACCTTTAGAAAGTGGGGGTTTCCTGGACATTTTCTTCAAAAGCATTCTTTTTGTAGATTCTGCACCAGAGGATATATGGATATATTAAGTAATTCCTGCTCAAATAAACATTTCTTATTTTATAACTGAGATGTTTGTTGCTGTAATGAGCAATAAAACCATTTTATATTTGTGTTTCAAAAAACCTCATTAAATCCTGCTTACTTTTAAACATGTTCTATTTGGTTTGCGTTTATAGCTCCATGCTCTTTCAAAGTTTTATAGTTATTTATGGGCCCATTAGGTTACTATGGGATGGTGGGATGCCAATTTTGTATAAATAACAGGAGCTGTGCTTCAAAAGGCAAAGATAATAGTGTGAGGATTATTGTTTAGGAAATGATAATAAAAGCTTTATGCTAACACAGATGCACTCTGTGTCTCTAATTTCATCTCTTTGGGCCTCTCTTATATATAAAGTCAAGTGGCAAAGAGATTCCTGAAGATAAGAGAGTTGGACTTTTCTGAACAATTATTTCAGCAGCAGGATGTAAAAGACAGCAATAGCAACACGTTTCTCTCCTCAACCCCCAAAACCGAAGTTGGAACTACAAAGGTTTAGTTTAGTTTAGTTTAGTGTTTCTAAAATCAGCAGATAGTCTGAGCTGTCCATATGGTTCCAAAGATTTGGACTCTAAAATAAAGATTTTGGTTTTTAAAAAAATCAAAGTCCAAGATCAGATAGATTCCAAGGTGGATTTTACCAAACTTTTAAAGAAGAGTTAATACATATTCTCCTTAAACTATTCCAAAAAATAGAAGAGGAAGAAGAGCTCACAAAGACATTCCATGAGGCCAGCATTACCCTAATACCAAAACCAGACAAAGACGACAACACACACACACACACACACACACACACACACTATAAGCCAGTATCTCTGACGAACACAGATGCAAAAATCCTTAACAAAATAGCAAACCACTCAATAATACATTAAAAGGATTATCACCACAATCAAGAGGGATTTATTCTAGGGATACAAGGCTGTTTTAGTATTTGCATATCAATCAACGTGATAAACCACTTCAACAAAATGAAGAATAAAAATCATGTGATCATCTTAGTAGCTGCAGAAAAACATCTGACAAAATTCAACATCCATTCATGATAAATATTCTCAACAAAGTATGTAAGAGGGAACATACCTCAACATAAGAAAGACCATATATAAAAAACCCACAGCTAACGTCATACTCAATGGTGAAAAACTGAGAGTTTTTCCTCTAAGATCAGGAACAAGACAAGGATGTCCACTCTCACTACTTTTATTCAACATAGTACTAGAAGTCCTAGCCATAGCAACCAGAAAAGCAAAAGAAATAAGAGGCATCAATATGGTAAGGAAGAAGTTAAACTGTCACTATTTACAGATGACCTCTTGCCGTACATAGAAAATCCTAAAGATTCTACCAAAAAAACTATTAGAATAAATGAAGTCAATAAATTTGCAGGATACAAAATTAACCCCCAGAAATTAACAGTATTTCTGTACACTAATAATGAAGTAGCATCAATAGAAGAAATTAAGAAAACAATTCCATTTATAATTGTACCAAAAAGAATAAAATACCTAGGAATAAGCTTAACCAAGGAAATGAAAGACCTATACTCTGAAAACTATAAAACACTGATAAAAGAATTGGAGATGACACAAACAAATAGAAAGATATTCCATGCTCATGGATTGGAAGAAATAGTATTGTTAAAATGTCCATACTGCCCAAAGCAATCTACAGATTCAATGCAATCACTATCAGAATACCAAGAGCATTTCTCTCAGAACTAGATCAAATAATACTAAAATTTTTTATGGAACCAAAAAGACCCCAAATAACCAAAGCCATCTTGAGAAATAAGAACAAAGCTGAAGATATCATAATGCCAAATTTTAAGATATACTACAAAGCTTTAGTAATCAAAGCAATATAGTGCTAGCATAAAAATAGACACATAGATCAATGAAAGAGAATAAAGAGTCCAGAAAAAAAGCCATCTTTATGGCCAATTAATCTAGGACAAAGAAGACAAGATTATATAGTGGGAAAAAGTCTCTTAAATGGTGCTGGGAAAACTGGACAGCTGCAGGCAAAAGAATGAAACTGGACCACTTTCTTATACTATTCACAAACATAAACTCAAAATGGATTAAAGACCTAAATGTGAGATCTGAAACCATAAAATTCCCAGAAGAAAACATAAGTAGTAATTTCTTTGACAGTGGCCATAGAAACGTTTTCTTTGATATGTCTCCTCTAGCAAGGGACACAAAAGCAAAATTAAATTATTGGGACCACACAAAAATAAAAAGCTTCTACACAGTGAAGGAAACCATTAACAAAACAAAGAGACAACTTACTGAATGGGAGAAGATATTCGCCAAATATATATCTGATAAGGGGTTAATATCCAAAATAAATAAAGACCTTATATAACTTAACACCAAAAAAACCCCTAACCCCCAAATAATCTAATTAAAAATGGGCAGAGGACCTGAATAGACATTTTTCCAAATAAAACATACAGACACATCAAAAGATGCTCACCATCACCAACCAAGGAAATTTACAAGAAAATGCAAATTAAAACAACATGAAATATCACTTTATGGCTGTCAGAATGGCTAAAATCAAAAACACAAGAAATGATTTAGTGTTGGTGAAGATGTGGAGTTAAAGGAACCCTTATGCACTGTTGGTGGGAATGCAAACTGGTGCAGCCCTTGTGGAAAACAGTGTGGATATTCCTCAAAAAAATTAAAGATAGAATTATCATATGATCCAGCAATTCCACTGCTGAATATTTACTCAAAGAAAATGAAAACGCTAATTCAAAAAGATATGTGCATCTCTATGTTTACTGCAACATTATTTACAATGATCAAGATATGGAAGCAACCCAATTGTCCATCAGTAGACAAATGGATAAAAGATGCAGTATATATATAAAATGGAATATTTTGCAGCCATAAAAAAGGATGAGATCTTGCCATTTGCAACAGCATCGATGGACCCAAAATCTATTATGCTAAGTGAAATAGGTCAGACTGAGAAAGATTTCACTCATGTGGAATCTAAAAATACAAAACAAGTGAATAAACAAACAAAAAGCAGAATCAGACTATAAATACAGAGGACAGACTGATGGTTGCCAGAAAGCGATGGGAGGATGGGCAAATGGGTGAAGAGGAGTGGGAGATACAGGCTTCCAGTTATGGAGAGAATAAGTCACAGGAATAAAAGGCACCGTATAGGGAATATAGTCAATGATATTATAGTAGTGTTGTATGGTGACAGATGGCAGCTACACTTATAAGCATAGCATAAAGAGAGAAGTTGAATTACTACGTTACACATGAGAAACTAATGACGCTGTAGGTTGATTATACTCAAAAATGTTTTTAAAAAAAATTTTAGGTTTTTGAAAGACATTGAAAGGAAAACTGAAGAGTTACAAGATTCTACCTAGGTTTTATTTCTCTAGTTATAGCCTACTAATGAAGGGCCATGTGACATAGAAAAATAATTTATAATAATTTATAAGGCTGGGGTTTAATAGTCTTCCTCTTCCAATTCCTAGATGTGTGGGTTTTGGTCAGATGCTTTAACTTCTCTGTCAGAGGAGGACCATAATTCTTTTTTTTTTTTTTTAATGATTTTTTATTATATTATGTTAGTCACCATACAGTACATCCCCGGTTTCCGATGTAAGGCTCGATGATTCATTAGTTGTGTATAACACCCAGTGCACCATGCAGTACGTGCCCTCCTTACTACCCATCACCGGTCTATCCCATTCCCCCACCCCCTCCCCTCTGAAGTCCTCAGTTTGTTTCTCATAGTCCATAGTCTCTCATGTTTCATTCCCCCTTCTGATTACCCCCCCTTTCTTTATCCCTTTCTTCCCCTACCGATCATCCTAGTTCTTATGTTCCATAGATGAGAGAAATCATATGATAGTTGTCTTTCTCTGCTTGACTTATTTCACTTAGCATTATCTCCTCCAGTGCCGTCCATGTTGTAGCAAATGTTGAGAACTCATTCTTTCTGATAGCTGAGTAATATTCCATTGTATATATGGACCACAACTTCTTTATCCAGTCATCTGTTGAAGGGCATCTCGGCTCCTTCCACGATTTAGCTATTGTGGACAGAGCTGCTATGAACATTGGGGTGCATATGGCCCTTCTCTTCACTACGTCTGTATCTTTGGGGTAAATACCCAGTAGTGCAATGGCTGGGTCATAGGGTAGCTCAATTTTTAACTTTTTAAGGGACCTCCACACTGTTTTCCAGAGTGGCTGTACCAACGTGCATTCCCACCAACAATGTAGGAGGGATCCCCTTTCTCCACATCCTCTCCAACAATTGTTGTTTCTTGCCTTGTCTATTTTTGCCATTCTAACTGGTGTAAGGTGGTATCTCAGTGTGGTTTTGATTTGAATTTCCTTGATGGCTAATGATTTTGAACATTTTTTCATGTGTCTGTTAGCCATTTGTATGTCTTCATTGGAAAAGTGTCTGTTCATATCTTCTGCCCATTTTTTGATTTGTTTATTTGTTTCTCGTGTATTGAGTTTGAGAAGTTCTTTGTAGATCTTGGATACCAGTCCTTTATCTGTAGTGTCATTTGCAAATATATTCTCCCATTCCGTGGGCTGCCTCTTAGTTTTTCTGACTGTTTCCTTGGATGTGCAGAAACTTTTAATCTTGATGAAGTCCCATAAGTTCATTTTATCTTTTGTTTCTCTTGCCTTTGGGGATGTGTCATGAAAAAGTTTGCTTTGGCCGATGTCGTAGAGGTTGTTGCCTATGTTCTCCTCTAGAATTTTGATGGATTCCTGTCTCACATCGAGGTCTTTCATCCATTTGGAGTTTATTTTTGTGTATGGTGTGAGATAGTGGTCAAGTTTCATTCTCTTGCATGTAGCTGTCCAATTTTCCCAGCACCATTTATTGAAGAGACTGTCTTTTTCCCACCGGATGTTTTTTCCTGCTTTATCAAATATTAGTTGCCCAAAGAGCTGAGGGTCCATTTCTGGGCTCTCTATTCTGTTCCATTGGTCTATGTGTCTGTTTTTGTGCCAGTACCATGCTGTCTTTGTGATCACAGCTTTGTAGTGCAGCTCGAAATCCGGCATTGTGATGCCCCCAGCTTTGTTTTTCCTTTTCAACAGTTCCTTGGAGATTCGGGGCCTTTTCTGTTTCCATACAAATTTAAGGACTGTTTGTTCCAGTTCTTTGAAAAATGTCTTTGGTATTTTGATCGGGATAGCATTGAAAGTGTAGATTGCTCTGGGTAGCATGGACATTTTAACTATGTTAATTCTTCCGATCCATGAGCATGGAATATCTTTCCATCTTTTTATGTCTTCCTCAATGTCTTTCAAGAGTGATTTATAGTTTCTAGAATATAGGTCCTTTACGTCTCTGGTTAAGTTAATTCCAAGGTAACGTATGGTTTTTGGTGCTATTGTAAATGGGATGGATTCCCTAATTTCTCTTTCTTCGGTCTCGTTATTCGTGTATAGAAATGCAACTGATTTCTGAGCATTTATTTTGTATCCTGCCACGTTACTGAATTGCTCTATAACTTCTAATAGTTTGGGAGTTGCTTCTTTTGGGTTTTCCATATAGAGTATCATGTCATCTGCAAAGAGAGACATTTTGACTTCTTCTTTGCCAATTTGAATACCTTTGATCCCTTTTTGTCGTCTGATTGCTGTTGCAAGGACTTCTAGTACTATGTTGAATAATAGTGGCGAGAGTGGGCATCCTTGTCGAGTTCCTGATCTTAAGGGAAAGGCTTCCAGCTTTTCCCCATTGAGAATAATATTTGCAGTAGGCTTTTCATAGATGGCTTTTATGAGATTGAGAAATGTACCTTCTATTCCTACACTCTGAAGGGTTTTAATCAGGAAAGGATGCTGTATTTTGTCAAATGCTTTTTCGGCATCAATTGAGAGGATCATATGGTTCCTGAGTCTTTTCTTGTTGATATGATGTATCACGCTGATTGATTTGCGAATATTGAACCACGCTTGCATCCCAGGTATGAATCCCACTTGATCGTGATGGATAATCCTTTTAATGTACTGTTGGATTCTATTAGCGAGTATCTTGTTGAGGATTTTGGCGTCCATATTCATTAGGGAAATCGGTATGCAATTCTCCTTTTTGATGGTGTCTTTGCCTGGTTTGGGGATCAAGGTAATATTGGCCTCATAGAATGAGTTTGGTAGCTTTCCTTCTGTTTCTATTTTTTGAAATAGCTTTAGGAGAATAGGTATTATTTCTTCTTTGAATGTTTGGTAGAATTCCCCAGGAAAACCATCCGGGCCTGGAGTTTTGTTATTTGGAAGGTTGTTTATCACTGACTCAATCTCTTCATAATTAATTGGCCTGTTTAAGGAATCAATTTCTTCCAGTTTCAATCTTGGTAGTTTATAGGTTTCCAGGAAGGATTCCATCTCTTCCAGATTGTTTAGTTTATTGGCATATAGCTGTTGATAAAAATTTCTAATAATCCTTCCAATTTCAATGGTGCTCGTCGTGACCTCTCCTTTTTCATTCATAATTTTAATAATCTGGGTCCTTTCTCTTTTCTTTTGGATAAGTCTTGCCAGTGGTCTGTCAATTTTATTGATTCTCTCCAAGAACCAGCTTCTAGTCCTGTTGATCTGCTCTACTGTACTTTTGGTTTCTGCTTGATTGATTTCAGCTCTAATTTTGGTCAACTGCTTCCTCGTGCGTGGATTAGGCCTGTCCCTCTGTTCCTGTTCCAGCTTCTTGAGGTGAGAATATAAAAACTGCATTTTAGATTTTTCTATTCTTTTGAGTGAGGCTTGGATGGCTATGTATTTCCCCCTTAGGACTGCCTTTGCTGTATCCCATAGGTTTTGGACTGTTGTATTTTCATTCTCATTGGTCTCCATAAATTGTTTAATTTGATTTTTGATTTCCTGGTTTATCGAGTCATTCCTGAGCAGGATGGTTCTTAGTCTCCAAGTGTTTGAGTTTCTTCCAAATTTTTCCTTGTGGTTGAGTTCCAATTTCAGAGCGTTGTGGTCTGAGAATATGCAGGGGATAATTTCAATCTTTTGGTATCGGTTGAGACCTGTTTTGTGTCCCAGAACATGGTCTATTCTTGAGAATGTTCCATGGGCATTAGAATAGAATGAGTATTCTTTGGTTCTGGGGTGTAGTGTTCTATATATATCTATGAGGTCCAACTCGTTGAGTATGGCATTCAAAGCCTTTGATTCTTTGCTTAGTTTTTGCCAGGGTGTTCTGTCTATTTCTGATAGTGGAGTGTTGAGGTCCCCTACTATTAATGTATTTTTATTTATATGTCTCTTTATTCTGGTTAAGAGTTGGCTTGTGTATCTTGCTGCTCCCCTGTTGGGGGCATATATATTTATAATTGTCATATCCACTTGTTGAATACTTCCCTTAAGAATAATATAGTGCCCTTCTGCGTCTCTAACTATAGTCTGTAGTTTAAAATCCAATTTATCTGATATGAGAATTGCTACCCCAGCTTTCTTTTGAGGTCCATTTGCGTGAAATATGGTACTCCATCCCCTTACTCTCAGTCTGAACGCATCTTTGGGTTTGAAATGAGTGTCTTGTAGACAGCAAATGGATGGGTCATTTCTTTTTATCCAATCTGCTACCCTGTTTTGTTTTATGGGATGGTTCAAACCATTTACATTAAGACTGATTACTGAGAGATATGATTTTAATGTTGCCATGTTGCCAGTAAAGTCTTTGTTTGTATTGGCTGTGACTTTCTGTTTTGTATCACTCTTGGGGCCTTTTTACTTTTATAGAACCCCCATAATATCTCCAGTAGGGCTGGTTTCATGGTTACAAAATTGGTTAGTGACTGGCGATTCTGAAATGTCTTTATTTCTCCATCAATTCTGAATGACAGCCTTGCTGGATAAAGGATCCTTGGCTGCATGTTTTTCTCTGAAAGAGCTTTAAATATGCTCCCCCAACCCTTTCTCTCATTCCAGGTCTGTGTAGACAGGTCTGACGTAATTCTGATGCTTTTGCCTTGGTACGTGAGAAATTTCTTTGCCCTGGCCGCTTTCAATACTGTATCCTTGCATCTAATATTTGCGAATTGCACTATGACGTGACGTGGTGTAGGTTTGTCATGGTTGAGCTTGGGAGGGGTCCTCTCTGCTTCTTGGACACGAATGTTTGTTTCCCTTGCTAGATTAGGGAAGTTTTCAGCTACAATTTGTTCAAATATCTCTTCTAGACCTCTGTTTTTCTCCACCCCCTTGGGGATGCCGATGATTCTAACATTGGATCGTTTCATTGAGTCAGTAATCTCCCGTAACCTACATTCGTGGGCGTGGATTTTTTTAAGACCATCTTCTATTTTCATTTTTTCCTCTATTAACCCATCCTCCAATTCACTAACCCGTTCCTCTGCTTCTGCGACCCTGGCCGTCAGAGCCTCTAGTTTTGCCTGCATTTGGCTCATAGAATTTTTAATTTCTGTCAGATTCGCTCTCATTTCTGTCCTTAGGGATTCTATATTCTCAGTAACCTTTTCGTTAATAGTTTTTTCAATTCTACTCATCATTTTGACCATCGTTACTCTGAATTCCATTTCTGATAATTTGGTTACATCCATATCCATTATTTCTGTGGCAGAGGCCACAGACTCACTGTCTTTTCTTTGCTGGGGGGGGCTTCTCCTTCTTGTCATTCTGATGAGGAGAGGTTGCGGGGTTGTCCAGAGCCCAAATTATTGACTGGGTCCCAGGCCGTGCCCCTTGTTTTATAGGGATCTTAGGGATGTGGGCTTCTTCTTTAAAGATTTTATTTATTTATTTATTTATGTGGCAGCCAACCAGCGATAGAGGGAACAGAAGCAGGGGAGTGGGAGAGGAAGAAGCAGGCTCCCAGCGGAGGAGCCCGATGAGGGACTCCTTTCCGGAACGCCGGGATCACGCCCTAAGCCGAAGGCAGGTGCTCCATGACTGCACCACCCAGGCGCCCGGGTTGTGGGCTTCTTGATTTTTCAGCCTGCCTTCTGGGGGAGGGGCCTGCCGAGCCGACACTCAGGCAACCCTGTTTGGGTAGAGTCTCGGCGTCCCCTGCGAGGGGGGATGGGGATGGGCACTCCCTGAGCCGGTATTTCCAGGCTTTTGTTCTCTGGCGGCTTTTACTGGCGGTTTGCTGTGCCTCTTCTGAGAGTCAGAGCAGCAGCGGCCAAATTTCAGCCTCTGTCACAGAACAGAGGGATTGCGGCCCGTTCTCTACTAATGTTCTGGCCACTTTAACTCTGTTTCTGTTGGTGCTGCTCAACCCTGCAGCGTCCCGGGATGTGCGCCCCACACCCGGAGTCCCAGCCCTCACTTCCAGGGCCGGCGCGTCTCTGTCCTTTGTGTTTCTAACGCCGCCAGCCGCCCCGCGCCCGCTCCCGGATCTCCCGGTCTCAGTCTGGATCCAGTGAGCGCACCGGGATTCCGGGGTTCCGCGAGATGCCTGGTGGCGCGCGCACCCGGCTCACGGTCTCAGTCTGCTGTTTTGCGGGTGCCGACCTCGAGCCCGCCCGCTCTCCCGTGCAAGTGGCTACCGCTTCCCGGTGCCCGAACGCGGCGGCTCCCTCCCCCTTCTGTTTATCTTCCGATATCTGTGCACAGTTTCATGGCTCCCTGCTTCGTACCTCAATACTCAGCGCTGGAGATGTTCATTTGTAGAGATCCAGATGCATCTTCCTGCGTCTCAGGCTGGTTCCGTGGTTGTTTAGGCTGGTCTGGTACCTATCCAGCTCGACTCGGAGGACCGGCTGAAAACGGTGTCTTCTACTCCTCCGCCATCTTAACTCCAGCTCCAGGACCATAATTCTTATTCATTTCACAGAATTGCTATGTAAGTCAAATGAAATTAAATTTGTGAAAGTGTTTTTATAAATAACATTTATTATGGAATTAAAGATTTAGTTTTTATTATACTCAAAAGTTGACTGAAAATGTGTTTATTTCCTTTTAACTCTATCCGTAAGAGCTAAAATCTTTGTGCTACGATGCATTGTCATAGTCATCCCATACTCCAAACCCCCATGACTCTACAACCAAGCCATCGCCACAGTATGTTTTAATTGCCAGTAAAGTCACTAGGAAGGAATACATTTGTTGGATTTGCAATGTGATGGGAGGTTTCACATGGCTCTTATGCTTAGATCCAAGGGTGAATTTCAGAGACTAATCCATTTCTTTTTTTTTTATTTTAATGTTTTTTATTATATTATGTTAGTCACCATACAGTACATCCCTGGTTTCTGATGTAAAGTTCGATGATTCATTAGTTTCGTATAACACCCAGTGCACCATGCAATATGTGCCCTCCTTACTACCCATTGCCAGTCCATCCCATTCCCCCAAACCCCTCCCCTCTGAAGCCCTCAGTTTGTTTCTCAGAGTCCATAGTCCCTCATGCTTCATTCCCCCTTCTGATTACCCCCCTTTCTTTATCCCTTTCTTCCCCTACCGATCTTCCTAGTTCTTACGTTCCATAGATGAGAGAAATCATATGATAATTGTCTTTCTCTGCTTGACTTATTTCACTTAGCATTATCTCCTCCAGTGCCGTCCATGTTGCAGCAAATGTTGAGAATTCATTCTTTCTGATAGCTGAGTAATATTCCATTGTATAATGGACCACAACTTCTTAATCCAGTCATCTGTTGAAGGGCATCTCCGTTCCTTCCACGATTTAGCTATTGTGAGACTAATCCATTTCTTATCATAATTAAACTGGCAGCCGCTTGTGCTGCTTTCACATGCCTAGAAGAGTCAGCTTATGTCACAGAGTTCTTTATTAGAGATTGCATTGATATCTGCCTGAAATTATATATAAACTATATAAATAATATATAAACATATATTTGCAATAATTAAAGTAAAATTATTTTGGTATGTTGGGAAACATTTGACAGAAATAGAATTGGTACTATTTGACCCCTTAAGGAACATTTATTGAGTGCAAGGCAGTGTGTTATGGCATTGAATAAAGCCTACCCTCATGGACTCCACAGTTCAGTGAAGGAGGAGGGCATTAAAAAATGATTACACAATTAATTAATGTCACCAGAGGTAACTCTGATGTGGGAAGAGACTGTTGCTATGCTTGCTTATGACAGCGGCCCAAAGCTAGTTTGAGTGGAGGGCAGACTTTTCTGGTGGAGTGGCACTTTAAACATGAACTCCGCAATGAGGATGTTGGAGGGAGGCAGTGACGTGGTTGATCTGGAAGAGGCTTTTACAAGGTGCCTTTGACAGGTGTGGGGAGAGAAGGTTGAAGTGGGTAGAGTATGTGGCAAGAAGAAAAAATGGGGGGTTATTGCAACAGTCCTACAAGTGTGGTGCTTTGGATTTTGTTTGCACTGATTTTTGCAAACTATTGATCATCTTAATTTCACCAAAGTTATGGTCCAAAGAATCTCATGAGAATGCTTCCTGTCTTCTTTCACTAGCTATTGAAGCCTTGGGTTTCAAAAGCTCTTCTATTCATCCACTTCTAAAATAAATTCTATTTGTTTTAGCCGTAAGCTTTTCAAGGGTGGTCTAAGGTAACTTTCCTAATTTTCATAGTACTGTGAAAAGACAATGTGTGACCCATTAATTTTTTGTTTTGTCATGCAGTGAAGAAGAAAGAAAAATTATAGTGGTGAAGATTATAGGAAATGTGGTAAATAGCTCATTTTTCTTGAACTCAAGAGAAATATTCCTCTAGAAAAGTGACTTTCCTCTTCAAAAATGCTAGCTGAGCTAAAGATCATTGAACTTAAATATAGTTTTTCTCTTAGCAAATTTCTTCACAGTTTGTGGCTTTTACAAGAATTTGGAATTACAAGAATTTTAACTTCCTAACTTATAATGTTGGATTTTCATTATCATTTTAACATGGAAAACCCTCCCAGATCCTTATTTCCTTATACCAAAAATCTAAGATCCTCTATGATCTTTTATGATCTGACTCCATATTCCTTAGTTAAGCTCCCAAATTCCTTTAATAACACTGGCCTTTAGGTACAGATGAGAATAGTTTTTCTTTAATTGCTCAGGTCTGAGGTTATGTGTAATGTCTAAAGCTTTCCAAAGCGGGAGTCTAAAGCCTTGTACTGAAAGTGTGGTCCATGGGCTGGCAATGTGAACATTACTTGAGAGTTTGTGTGACGTGCAGATCCTATTCCAGACCTGTTGACTTCGCATTCTAGCAGATCCCTAGGTGATTTCTGTGCTTGATCCAGTCCTCAACCCAGTGCAATCTGATCTTCCCCTTTTTCTCTTTTCGTCATACTACTAAATGCTTTTCCTGAGGCACCAGTGACTTTTTATCCAATGCACAGCATTTCAAACCAATGTGCGTTTGAGCAAGAGTTAAAAAAAAAAAAAAGTTAAAAAAGAAAAGAATATAATAACCAAAATTGGGTAATTGAGGGCAGGAGGGTGGTCAGAAGAGATAGGTTTTCCTCTTCATTCATGATGTGGAGCCAACCATTTTCCTAAAAATATAGAGAATGAAGTTTGACTTTTTTTATGGTATTGTTCAAAAATTAGTAAATAAAAATGATAAATATTACTCCTTGAAAAGCAAAACATCATGGTGAAAGACTAGGCTTTGAAGTCAGACTGCATGGTTTTGAATTCCTGCTCACTTGCTAGTTTCAATATCTGGAGCAATTTCATGGAACTTTCTAGTTCTCACTTTTCTCATTTGTAAAGTGAGATGATAATGGTATCTACTTCATAAGGTTGTGAAGAGTAAATGGAATAATGGATCAAAAATGCTTAGTAGTAAATGCTCAATAAATGTAATTATTATTGTCCTTTAAAAAAAAAAAAAAAAAGAAGACATGCTTTCTCTCTGTGTTTGTTTAGGCCAGTTCAGAAGGAGTATGGTCATTGTTAGTTGGTGCCAGCAACACTGTCTTTCATTCAGGTGGGATCACATGACCAGATATGATCTTGCCCAGTCTTGACTACTCCTTTCTTTTCAAAATGCCTTTCTGTTTTGCCTGCATATTTTCACTTCTAATTTTTCTGCTGTTTCTGGCTGCTCTTTCTCTGTCTCCTTGAGCTCATCTTTCTTTAGCTAGTAATTAAATGTTGGGGTTTCTGTCCTAAGCTCTCTCTCTTCTCACTTTACACCCATGCCTCTTTTGGCAATGTCATTCATTCCCATGACTTCCTTCATCATCCATACATTCAACAAGTATTCATTAAAGCCAACACTGGTGCCAAGCATTCTGCTGGGCACTCAAGATGCAGACATGCATAATACACCTTCCTACCTTCAAGGAGGCAGACAGGAAAATGGACAATTGCTCCTGAGTGTAGGTATGATGCAAACAGTGTGTGCTCAGGAACCACAAAGAAGATACAAATTTGTGGGGTTCTGGCAAGTCATTCTGGAGGAAATGTTAAGATTCCCTAGGTTTAGACTTTTTTCCCCTTGAATGTTTCATGGACATTTTATACTTAATGTATTTGTAAATTATCTATTGTAACAGGGTAGGCTGTGCTATACTGTGTAACAAAAGTAATCCTAAAATAATAGCAGTTTAAAAACAACAAAGGTAATTTTTCACTCATGCGTACAAGTCCTTCACGAATGGCATGGGAGCTGTGCTCATTGAGGTCATTCAGGGACTAAACTGATGGAGCAGCCATCATCTTGCACCTATGCAGTTATTGTGCCAGAGAAAAAGAAAAAGAGCTCTAGAGATTCTTTTTTTTTTTAAGTGTATGATATGGTATTATTAACTATAATCACCAGGCTGTACATCAGATCCCTAGAACTTATTCATCTTATAACTGGAAGTTTGTACCCTTTGACTAATGTCAAAAATATCCAGAGACAGAGAATTAGGCCAGAGAATGTACACACGCATGTGTCTTAGTAGAATGGGAGAGAATTGAAAATATTTGATGAATAACACTAATGACTACCACTTTTATCTCAGTTGGGGGGTCCCTTCATATACACAGTAATTCAAACCAGAAACCTGGAAGGGACCTCTGACTTTCCCTTATCACTCACAACTTTGCCTCTGAAAGCTCCCTTTCAAATGTTACCTTTGTCCTCATTGCTTTTGCCTTGGGTCAAGCCATACTCTTTTTTCACTTGGACTACTGCAGCAGCCTTCTTATTATCCTCTAGACTTGATCCCTTTCCAGCATCACCCTGCTGCCAGAGTGATCATTCCAACGTGCCACCCTATTTAAGATCCTTCAAAAGTTCTTCATCACAAGAACAATTCCAAGACTTTAACAAAAACTACTCTTCACAATGTGGCTGCTTCTCCTTCTCTTGCCTTTCCTCCTGCCAGTCCCCCGTGTGCTAGCTGTGTTTAACGATCTGCTGCTGGGCTTTGCATATCTTTCCTCCTTTGTTCCATCTAGAAAGTTCTCCATTCCCTATGACCCACCTCCTTCTTCCCTCAAATGCTTTGCTCAAACCTACACAATCCTTAACTATCTTTTAAGATTTCTATTGAGGATCATTCTCCCCTAAGAAGCCTTTCCTGACTTTCTCAAATGGAATGACAGCTACTTCTCTACTTTCTGTCACCAGATCGCTTTATGTATATCATTCTCAAAGCCCTTGTATCATGGTTTGTATTTTTAGACTACATGCCTGTTTCCCTCAACTAATCTATAAACATCTTGATGTTAAGAAGCTCTTACTAAATGTTGTGTTTTCAGCAGAGAGTAAATACAAAGTTCCTGGCACATAGAAAATGCCAAGTAAATGTGTTACCACATGGCTAGAGATGTAAAGATAAGGAATTACTTTTAAACTCACATCCTGGAAGATAATTTTTTTTACATGCATTTAATGGTTGATTTTTTCCAACTTGTATAATTTGTCCAAAGTGAGAAGTGTGTGTGGGTGCATGTGTATGTGTGTGTCATGTCCCAGCTCAATTCTTGGGTAAGTTAAATATCTCTTGAAAGCTTCGTTTTCCTTCTCTCTGAAACTCTGTAAAGAAGAGCTGATGATAGCATCTGTTTCAAAAGATTGTTGGAAGCCTATCTCAGTAGATGCCTATAGTGACTATCCTTAGCAAGGTGCCCATGTTAGTTTTCTTTTGCTGCTACAACAAATCGATCACTTGGTAGCTTAAAATGACATAAATATATTACCTTCGAGTTATGGAGGACAGAAGTCCAAATAGCACTGGGCTAAAATTAAGATGTTGGCAGGACTGTATTCCTTCTGGAGGCTCTAGGGGACAGTCTGTTTCCTATTTTTCCAGCTTCTGGAGCCTTCCTGCATTCCTTGGCTTGCGGCCTCTTTCCATATTCAGAATGAGCAATGGTTCATTGAGTCCTTCTTATGCTGCATGGCTCTGATACACACCCTCTCACCCCCCTCTTCTGCTTATAAAACCCCACGACCACCTTGGGCTCACCTGAATAATCCAGGGTTATTTCCCCATCTCAAATCCCTTAACTAACTCACATCTGCAATATTCCTTTTGCCATTTAAGGTGTGTAAGGTTGCATATTCCTGGGTCCTGGGACTTAGGATGTGGATGTCTCTGGGGGGAATATTAATTTTGCCCACCACGGTGCTCAGTTCATTCATTACAAGTAACCAGTAAAGCTTGGCTATTACTATTAGAATTATAGACTATTTCTTTTTTTTTTATTATATTAGGTTAGTCACCATACAGTACATCCTGGTTTCTGATGTAAAGCTCGATGCTTCATTAGTTGTGTATAACACCCAGTGCACCATGCAACACGTGCCCTCCTCACTACCCATCACCAGTCCGTCCCATTCCCCCACCCCCCTCCGCTCTGAAGCCCTCAGTTTGTTTCTCAGAGTCCATAGTCCCTCATGCTTCATTCCCCCTTCTGATTACCCCCCCTTTCTTTATCCCTTTCTTCCCCTACTGATCTTCCTAGTTCTTATGTTCCATAGATGAGAGAAATCATATGATAATTGTCTTTCTCTGCTTGACTTATTTCACTTAGCATTATCTCCTCCAGTGCCATCCATGTTGCAGCAAATGTTGAGAACTCTTTCTTTCTGATAGCTGAGTAATATTCCATTGTATATACGGACCACAACTTCTTAATCCATTCATCTGTTGAAGGGCATCTCGGTTCTTTCCATGATTTGGCTATTGTGGACAATGCTGCTATGAACATTGGGGTGCATATGGCCTTTCTCTTCACTACGTCTGTATCTTTGGGGTAAATACCCAGTAGTGCAATGGCTGGATCATAGGGTAGCTCAATTTTTAACTTTTTAAGGGACCTCCACACTGTTTTCCAGAGTGGCTGTACCAACTTGCATTCCCACCAACAATGTAGGAGGGATCCCCTTTCTCCACATCCTCTCCAACAATTGTTGTTTCTTGCCTTGTCAATTTTTGCCATTCTAACTGGCGTAAGGTGGTATCTTAGTGTGGTTTTGATTTGAGTTTCCCTGATGGCTAATGATTTTGAATATTTTTTCATGTGTCTGTTAGCCATGTGTATGTCATCATTGGAAAAGTGTCTGTTCATATCTTCTGCCCATTTTATGATTTGTTTATTTGTTTCTCGCGTATTAAGTTTGAGAAGTTCTTTGTAGATCTTGGATACCAGTCTTTTATCTGTAGCATCATTTGCAAATATATTCTCCCATTCCGTGGGCTGCCTCTTAGTTTTTTTGGCTGTTTCCTTGGCTGTGCAGAAGCTTTTTATCTTGATGACGTCCCACAAGTTCATTTTATCTTTTGTTTCTCTTGCCTTTGGAGATGTGTCATGGACTATTTCTTAAACAGAGGTTTTTAAACAGAGCTATGTTCCAGAGCTGAAATACTTTTGAGACACACAACCTTGATCAGTTTGGCCTTGTATTATTAACTTGGTGTCAAAGAGCCCCACTTTGTTCACTCCAAAAGTAGGTTAAGTGATTCACTTTTGAAAATTTCCTTAACCATTTTTGTTATGTGGGATGCATTTATAGTAAATGGAATTTGATATTTGTTTAAAAGTACCTTAGGAGCCCTAAGGAAGGCAGTTTTACTTTCATGACTAGTATTATGTAGTAATGACTAACAGTTATTGAGGACTTACTATGTGCCGGGAACTGTTCCAAGTGTGTGTGTGTGTGTGTGTGTGTGTGTGTGTGTGTGTGTACACTAATTTGATCCTAATGACCAGTCCCGTGAGGGGAGGGGGTGTTTTTTATTTTCCTTATTTTATGGCAGTTGGGAGTTTTTGCAAAGTTTCAGGGCTGGTAAGTACCAAAGATGGGATTTAAATCCAGGCGGTCAGACTACCTTTAACCACAGCACTATAAAAATAGGAATGTAGAAACGATGGGGCAAAACGGGAAGAATGAACCCTCCACTTTGGGCTAATAACTCTTGGCATTTTTCTAGCTCATCATGGTATAGCCTGAGAGTATTTAGTCTTACTGAATTCTAATTTTGTACTTTTTAAAAAAATGCATAATAGATGACCAACTGTGAGTTGAAAGTTGGTCGGTTTCCAGAGATGCTTGAAAGCAAATTGCCCAGTGAGTTCAGGCTTTTAGACAGGCCCTTAGGTTTGTTCTCTCTCCCTCTCTGTCGGTTGGTTGGTCTGTGTGTCTCTTAAAATTGTACTCTAGGAACATTAACTACAGCAACTTCCATATATCCTGTATTACCTTTGCATTTCTATCTATTCTGCCAACTTGCTTTGATATGTAGAGTTTAAGAGCAAGGGCAAGGAAGCTGAATTTTTTTTTAGAAAGTTGTGATCCAAGTCAGTGTTTCCTAAGAAAGTCAGTGTATCCAGGGACCTCTTCAAGTAAAGAGATGCTGTTAACACTTTCACCACTGTGGTTAGATGAAAAAGACAAAGGAAAGATTATTATATGGCCAATCGTTACAAACAAAATGTTAAGAACAACTGTTGAAATATTTCATATGGAAAGGAACTCCTTTTAAGTGAGTTATTCAGGGATGTAACTGTGAGGAGTTGGCATTTGCTAAAAGTGTGTTGACAGAGCTGGATGCTGACTCAGAGGGTTAGCATAGTAAGTAAATCTCCTTTATGGGCTTTAAAAGTTCATTACAGCCACATTAGTGGAATTAACATGTTATTGAGAAAAGTCTATTCATGTCAAAATAAGTAACAGTGAGAGCAACTAATACATGGATGAAAATTAAATTATATCTAATTGATTCATATATCCTGTGTGAAAGAAATACGTATTATACAGTCATCATGTCTATCACATACATTTATTTCAATCTAGGATAAATTCTGAATCATGTTGAAAATCAAAAACAATTAAATGAAGTCTTTCATTTCACTTACGGCCTTTAATATTGACTCAGAATCACACAGACATTTTGGAGAGTGTGTTACCTGCACCCATGGTCACAATCGAGCTTTTATGCCCCAGCGTTTTATTTAGAATCCTTCGGCAGATGAAACTGTTGACCTTAGTTAGCTACAAAACAGCTGCTTTTCTATTTTGATTTGTAGTTAATGTTTTCCAAGTGTCAAGCACATGTAGAGAAATTTTTTCCATAGACTGATATTAAACATTTTATTTATATTTCTTTTATTTTTAATGGTCTGTGGACTGTTTGGAAAAGTGAGAGCCAATGAGAGCATTCACTGTAAATTCCTTTAGAAAAAAAACCTCCCTTGGGTATTTCTATAATGAATCAATATCACATATGTTTATTTTAGTGACATACTCAATTCTAGTGCTATATTCTGGAAACAGTCTGTCGTCTATTTTTACTAAGTTAAAAATACATGATCTCTTTCAAAGTTTTCAGGAGTTTCTGCTGAAGCCAAAGCTAGGTGATTCCCAATAATCTTAGGTTTGACTATTTTGTCAATGAATGAATACCTCGAGAAAGTGACCAGTTGATAATCTTAGTTTAAGGGCTATATTGTATTAATCGTATTCTAATTATATTTTCTGGTCAAAGATGAAGATAATTTAGTTCCTTTTCTCAGTTTTTCTAGAATTAGAGTTTTACTTTTTAGGGTTTTTTTGTGATACAGTCTCAGTAAATACATGAGCCCTATTATTTTTATTTATCTGTTATGCATAGGTCACTGAAATATGGAAAATGTGGAGAAATATAAAGCTGAAGTTAAGCAGGAACAATTGTCCTTTGGTGGCAGATAAAGAGATATGAAGAGCTTGTGTCCTGGGCACTAAGTAGCATAAAATATGGGTGAAATTGGGAAACTGAGAAAGGAGGAAGGAAACACAGTAAGATTCACCACATTTCATTAATTTGTTGTGAGTCTCAGGTGAGGTGGAATTGCCCTAGAGTGTTTGGGCACGGGGACACCTAGATGGGAGACTCAGTTTCTCCACCTGAAGCTTTTGAGAAAGCAGTAGTTTCTTCACAGGGTTAGGTTACTCGTGGTAGAAGAGAAACTCTCTTGGTTGTCCCAATGAAGTGAGTAGTTTTGCTAGCCATCATCTTTCTCTTTGTGTTTGCCTGGATAGAATAAAACTTGGGAAAGTAGCTCTAGAGTTTTCTTAATGGGTTAAAAATAAATACTTCTAGTTATGTATCAAAATGTTCTTTCTTTTTTTTTTTTTTGTCTTTCAGGAACATTGAAAAAAGCCTATTTTAAATCAAATGGGAGTGAACCTTTGGTCACTGATGGTGAAGTTCAAGTGTCTGATATTATTCCTACAAATACAATTTGTAACAAGAGCACTGTGACATCTGCTACACATCCCAGTCAACACATTCCAGCCTGGACCACGGATGCTTCTCTCCCAGGGGACCAAAATCACAAGAACACAAGTAAGTCTGAGGGTGCTGAATACTCATGCCCTTTAATGTCTGTGGAACCCACAGGTGGATTTTTAAATGTGGCAACCAATGCTCTTAATTCATAATCACTTACTGGTCACACAGGCAAAGCGCTACTCTTATCTGGCAAACCTAACTGAGAGTTCTATTCCTAAACATGAAATGCCATCAGCTCAGCTGTCCAGATAGGGATAAGGGTAAGAAATGAAAATGTATCCATGTCACTCAACATTTCAGAGGCATACTCCTTAACACAATGGTATTGATTAATACAATGGTATTGATTTTATGGTGGTTCACCTCTGAAAGTTTGTGTTTCTGTTTTGAAGTTTAAAGTTACTTATTTTGAGATGGTTAAATGAGTAAGTAAGTGAAGTTACTTATTTTGTTATTGATGCCTTGTGGGAAGGATCTCAATTCTATGATAGAATGTCAATGATTTAATGGGAACTATCCCCCCATTTGCTTGTGAGGTGCTCATGTGTTCTTTTTACCTTATTTCCCTCTTTTCCCTCTTATCGGCTGTGCAATTTATTTTATGTGTTGGTGACTGACAATCACACCTTGAAGAAAATGGCGTGTATGAAACTCTACTTGAGGACAAATGGAAGAATCTGTCAGCTATTCCAGAACAAGAGCTGGGAGAAGGAGAGAGGACAGAAACTGGAGATAGGACCAGTTAGATGGTGACAGGCAATATGTTCTGGAATATGATTCTGTTCCTCAATATCCCTCAGATTTTTAGTAAAGGCACCAAGCTTCCAGAATGCTGGTGGGAGTTCAGTTGTGGGTAAAGTGTCTAAGAGCTTTGACTCTGATCCAGTTAGTGCTGGCAAAACATAATCAGAATGCAGTCATTTTAAGAACTTTCTCTGCAGTTGTCTTAATTCTTATTTTCTTTTTTTCTAAAGATTTTATTTATTTGAGAGAGAGAGAGCATGAGCAGGGGGAGGGGCACAGGGACAACCAGACTCTGTGCTGAACGTGGAGCCCCACGTGGAGCTCGATCCTAGGACCCTGAGATCATGACCAGAGCCAAAGTCAGACACTTAACTGACTGAGCCACCCAGGCGCCCCTTAATTCTTATTTTCTATTTCCTAAAACAAGATTATGTGATTGAAAATTGTCCATTCATGGTCCTTTTCATGCTCCTTCTCATGAAAACCCAACAAAGGGAAATCACCACCTAGGTCTAGGACAGAGTATTGATTTTCATTCTGAGCCAGGAGGGAAGGATTAAGCTAAATTTTAGCTATCATAGCATATGTTTGTCGGTATCTGAAGAAAAGCAGAATTATTCTATTGCTCTAGCCCCAAAGAGTCAGACTGTTTGGATTCCATTGTTTCACACAGCACCTATGTATTAATAAGAATTATGGTTGGTGTTCACTGGTGATTAATACAGATTCATGTTTGTTACCTGACACTAATAACTGCAAACCCAAGTTATGCCCAGTAAAATTTGTTTTCCTCATGAGTTTGATTTTGAGGTTTTTAAGATCTTATTCGTGTTTTAAGCACTTCATTGTTCTTGAAGACAGTGTTTTTCAACAGAAGTGCAGAAGTAATTTAAGCAATAACTCAATCCCGTTAATGTGGTTGCAATTACAGCAATTGTTATTTTCTTTTGCTAAGTGGGTTTGTCTCTATTTTGAAAGTTTTGTCATTTGTTAAGATTCAAGTAGAGGTGGCAGACACATGCTCTGAAGAGTAAAGAAACACATGGTATTTGTGACTCAGTTTGGAAGCCTGATGGAAGTCTGTTTGACTCGTTTTCTCTTCCTATGGCTGGAACATTCCTTGAGACTATGAATGTAATTTGACGTGTAAAGGAAATCCAGGTGAAATTAGAACGGTTAAAGGAAGAAAGGTCAAAACCTTTGAATACATGTCATTCCATGTAGTTAATGTACTTGACAGTTAGCATTGAGCTTTACTGTCTGGCCACCTAGACTGTCTGTATTAACTAATATTATTCATTGCAAGGGAGTTGATAGTTTTTCATACAATTCAATAATATTGCTAGCCTGTGATTGTAGAGCTTTTGGTTGTTGTGAGGGTCCATTTAAATACTTTCTCTATGGTCCTTACATATAATTAACTGATGAGGTATGCAGGCTAGGCAATACACACCATTTCAAGTAATGGAATTGAGGCTTAGAGAAATTAAGTTGACATATCCAATATCACTTGTCTAGTAATTGGTAGGCGTGAAATTGGGATTCCAATCTTGGGACTCCTAGACCAGTGCTCTTTCAAGTATTTCATGCTTCCTCATTTAATTTTATTGCATTCTTAGTAGTTGCAGAGCAAATTTAAGCTCAAGGAGAGTAGTTTGTTTTTTTCACTGTACTATAAAATATTTATTGAATGAATAAAGAAATGAACTCCAGTCATTTCAAAATTTTAATATCTGATTTATCACTTTTCATTAACAATATCTAATCATACTTCTGCACTTGATATTTATTTAACCAGTTTTACTTAAAGGATCATTTAATGCCTTGTATCAGTCTAACACCTAGCAGAGGATTTGCTTTTATACTTTTTAAAAAATTACTGTCTAATTGAAATGTCATTTTAAATTCCTGGCATATGTGAAGGCTATTTAAGTCCACTTCAGTCCAAAAATACAGTGGTCAGACATTCTGTTCTATCCAGATATCCTGAGTAGGAAACCAAGGAGAGAACTCTGGGCAAAGGTATGAGGAAGTATCCTTTCTTTAAGACCTTTCCGCCTGGGGGGTCCTCAATATCAAGTCAAAGAACACTATGAATACCCCCCCAGTTACACTGTGTGGCAGAGCTTTGTAAATGTAAAATAGGTTTTATGTGGTGTCTGTTACTTCTGGAGTTTCATTAGCTGCATTCTGAAACCCAGTTGTAATATGGAAAAGGAAAGGTTCATAGTTAGCTTGCGTGTTATATTTCAGCAAGGGATTTTTCTAGGTTGTGTTTTGTATTTTCACTTTTTTGTTTTCACCTTTCTCCTTATATATTTTATAAATATTTAAACATAAATTGAATTTTAAGGAAAGGAAAAAACTCTTTGACCCACCAAGAGCTTTCAGGTTAAAAATAATATGGTGCACAGAAATAATCTAGAACTCTCATCAGGAATTAAAGTGACAAAAGAGTGGGGTAATGTGCTAAAAGCTGCAAGTGTTCTGTTTTGTTATCATGCTCTTTGATAACCAGCTCCAAAATCTTCTGTATCAAATGAAAATGCATCATCCCTCTCATTCACTTTAAAAAAAAATTTATTAGCACTGATAGCTTTGTACCCAAAGTGCCCTAACCACATGCTCAAAATTTGCTGAGTGTAGAAAGCTTACTTATACACCAGTCAAAAACCCTAAAATTATTCTTCCTTCCTAGTTTTCTGTTTGTAACATGGTATTTCCATTAGCTTGTGAGTTCTGCACGAGTATGAAGCTAAGGGAATTAGAACATGTTTTGAAGTTTTGCTTGGATTGCCATTCATCAGGCAACTCTACAAAGGGGGATGTGGAGAGGGAGTCTAATTAGACATCTGAAATCACAGTAGTCCCTTCTCTTTTTTTCCTGACATTTTCTAATCCTATCAACAATAGAACACTGGATATCTTCATTATAGTTTTTAGTTCTGCTCTCCTCAGAGCCACGCACCCACCTCTGTAGCGTACTGACTGTAGATTCCTTTGCTGTTTGGTGTGGGGATCTGTGCTTCTCTGTGCTCATATGTGTAAACGGGATGGGTGAATGGATTAATGTGCCTGAGAATTGTATCCTTCGCATTCCTTGCTTGTTGTTGGACAGTACTTTTCCATCCGGGGTCTGAGGGACTCAGATGTATTCTGAGAATCCAAGAATTCTCTATAACAATTTCTTAAATATATGCTTTCATTTCAGTGATAATAAAAAAAATAACTACTGTAAACTTGACCTCAATAACCCAGATAACCATCTATAACAAGTACTTACGTGGAATTTTAGTGACTATATTTGGGTTTCTATTTATGATTTATGTTGCTGCAAAGCTGTATTGGCTAGACGTTTGCCAGCCATCAAGAAAGGCACAGAGGCTCACTTGATAGATACTCTTTCCAATTGCAGAACTAAAGTATGTACTGGCTTCTTGTACGAAGGGCACCTTTGTGGCAATTCAGAGAAAAATGGTGACCCACTTGCTCAGCTGGGATATGTGGTGGTATAAGCTTCCTAAATACAGAAGAACTTGTGACTCAGCACCATACTTTTCATAAAATAATGTTAATATTGTTCATTAATATAATTAACTTAAATTTCATTAGTTTTGTAGTTTTGTTTCTATTTAAATTCTACATATCAATTTTGTAGTTATGTTAGATCTATAGGCATAAAGCGGTTTCTATCTAAATATATATACACCTGCATAACTTTCTCCCTGTAAGAATGCCTTTACAATTTTCAGCTTGCAAAATACTGCTTTAGGGTAACAGAATTCTAGCTGTTTGTGTCACATCACCAGAAAAAGCAGCAATGTCCTATGGCAGGGCTTCTTAACTTTTTTTGTGCCCAGGACCCCTTTGGTGATCTGGTGAGGCCTCTAGGCGCCTTCTCAGAATAATGTTTTGGTGCTTAAAATGAATCACACAGAATCACAAAGGAAGGCAATTTTATTAAAATTCATTTATCAAAATATTAGAAATGTAAGTTTGTGATACTGTCATTCATGTGTCTATTAAATAATTTCTATCAGTGGGTCAACAACTATAATTTTATAACAGGAATGAGCATAAATCATGTTTTGAAATGTCTGCCATAGCTCTATGTTGATATGAGAATGTCATGTATAATGTTTGTTTTTCTACATTTGTTGCCTACATTGATAATTTAAGTATTCTAAATTTCAGTTGGAGGTAAATGGAAATAGAAATGCTATTTTTCTCCAATCCAGAGGTTCTTCATAGACAAATTCTATGTATGGGTCCTTTGGGGTCTTTGGATTATGATTAAGAACACATACTCCAGATGAAAAGAGTATTTTTTTGGTACCTGGGAGAGTCTAAGTCCTGTTTAAGCTGCTTCATTAGGAATTTGCTACTCCAAAATTTACTCTAGTCATGACCCTGGACACCATTGCTTATGTGCTCTGCTAGCCACCAGTGTTAGACACCAATGTTCAAGTCCAGTTGGTTGCCCTCTTCTGTATAGTAAATCATATTCTTCCGGCTTGAAGAATAGTTGTGAGATTCTGACACGGGCTTCTGGCTAGAATCAACATCTAAGCAAGAACCAAGTGAAGGGGCACCTGGGTGGCAGAGCGGTTGGGCGTCTGCCTTCGGCTCAGGGCGTGATCCCGGCGTTATGGGATCGAGCCCCACGTCAGGCTCCTCCACTGTGAGCCTGCTTCTTCCTCTCCCACTCCCCATGCTTGTGTTCCCTCTCTCACTGGCTGTCTCTATCTCTGTCAAATAAATAAATAAAATCTTTAAAAAAAAAAAAAGAACCAAGTGAAGCATTTAAATAATTGTTGCATGCGTTTCTGGTTAGCGGGTAGCATTCTGGTAGAGACTACCTGCACAATACGTGGGAGAGAGAGAAAGGAAATTCAAATGTAGTAATGGACTCTCTTTCCCCCCCTCACTCTCCTTTCCTTTCTCCTTATTTCATCTTTAGATGACTGTCCTTGGGAGGTACTGGGTTCTCTTCCAGAGAAAGCAAACTCAATCACTTGCAGAGGTAGGCTTTTAAAAGGGGTAATGGTGCATTGGGTGTTATACGCAACTAATGAATCATGGAACTTTACATCAAAAACTAGGGATGTACTGTATGGTGACTAACATAATATAATAAAAAATTATTATTAAAAAAAAGGGGGGGTAATGGATTGGTCACTGGTTCACTCTCCTTTGACTACAGTCCCAGTCTTCCCTTCTCAAAGATCTCTGGGTAAGGCTTCCTGACCTTCTTTCCAGAATGAATCCTGCAATATTCCACGGGTGACATGTTCCCCCAAAGGCATCGTGCTTATAACACATAACTGTAGCAAATGAGAGTCCGAGTTAAATAGTTGTGTCAAAGGCTTGTGGTTCAAAATTTTCCTCTCCAGATTCATTATCACAGTTTCCTCTTCGGCAAGAAGAGCCCAATATCCTTGATTAGTATCGAGAAAAAAACAAAAAAGAGTAGCATGGTGATACTACATTGTAAACACAGTCCTGATCCAATTCAAGGATAAAAATGATTTTTTAAAAGCCAAATTCTCAGATAAAAGTTTAAAAAAAAAAAACCTGTGTCATTTACTCTACTGTTTGGTTCTGAAAGAAAGTTGGCATTGTGTATATTCTTTTGCCTGAATCATTCAATTTGCTGACTGTCTTTGGTTCTTGGTCTTTGTACAATTCTGTGTTGAAAGCAAAAAAAACGATCAGTGGGAATCTGTTTGCTGTTACTTGTGCCTTTGGAGAATATGCCTTTTCACTTATTTGTAGTTGAAATGAATATGATAATGAATTTTGTAAGCCAAAAGCTTTGTATCAATTTACATTTGAGGCAAACCACTCCTTGTTTTTTATTGTTAACATATTTTATTCTTATATTTTGCTCCTCTGCATCATTAACCTAATATTTGCATGTGGTGTTTAAATTGGTAAGACTTACAGTACTTGTTTATAATTATGTTAATTGGTGTAACCAATGTCTGGGAAGCACCATTTATTCATCAGCAGCTGTTTATTGGGTGCCAAGCTCTGGGGTTTGGCTATGTAGACTATGAAAGTGGATCAGATAAAAATCCTGTCCCTAAGTAGCCACTGTCTAGTAACTTCTCCTACCAATCTTCCTAGTTCCTATGTTCCATAAATGAGTGAAACCATATGATAATTGTCTTTCTCTGCTTGACTTATTTCACTTAGCATAATCTCCTCCAGTCCCGTCCATGTTGCTGCAAATGTTGTATAATCGTTCTTTCTCATGGCTGAGTAATATTGCATTGTATATATGGACCACATCTTCTTAATCATGTCTCTTGTCTTTTTGATAATAGCTGTCCTAAGAGGTGTGAGGTGGTATTTCATTGTGGTTCTGATTTTCATTTCTCAATGATTATGGTTGTTGAGCATCTTTTCATATGTTTGTTGGAGATTTGTATGTCTTTTGTTTTTGGAAACTGTCTATTCAGGTCCTTTGTCCATTTTTATTTGGATTTTTTTGCTACCAAGTACTGTGAGTTCCTTATATATTTTGAATATTAACCCCTTATCAGATATATAATTTGCAGATTTTTTTTTCCATTTCATAGGATGAAATAGGTTGCCACGGGGCTCCTGGGTGGCTCAGTCATTAAGCGTCTGCCTTTGGCTCAGGGCGTGATCCCAGGGTCCTGGGATCGAGCCCCGCATCGGGCTCCTCTGCTGGGAGCCTACTTCTGTTCCCTCTCTCACTGGCTGTCTCTCTCTCTCTGTCAAATAAATAAATAAAATCTTGAAAGAAAGAAAGAAAAGAAAGAAAGAAAGAAAGAAAGAAAGAAAGAAAGAAAGAAAGAAAGAAAGAAAGAAAGCAATTGCCATTTTCTAGCTTTTTAGTTTGATGTAATCCCACTTACTTATTTAGCTTTCATTGCCTGTACTTTCGGTATCTTTTTCAAAAAAATCATTGCCAAGACCAATGTCAGGAAGCTTTTCCCCTGTTTTCTGTTAGAAATTTTATGGTTTTAGGTGTTATTTTTAAATCTATGATCCATTTCAAATTTCCATTAGGCAGGTTTATGAATATATTGGGGTTGTTATTTTGAAGCCATTGTTTGCACATTATAGGGGAAAGCAAATAAGTGTTTATATTTATGTTGTCAGGAACCAACATTTTCAATGTAAGAGGAAAGAGGTACAGATATAAAAACAAATAAAACACTATGATCTTAATTTTGTATTGAAATCATCAGTGTAAACACAATATCTTTTCTTCCTTTAAAATACATAATAGTTGTCTCTGTTCAAAAGCCTGGAGGAAGTGACAACTCAGGAACAATGAACACATCTGGTGCCTTGTTCCTGCCAAAGTTCTTGAAGAATTCTTCTAGTCAGCTTATTAACTTAAACTGTTTGTGTTGATGTCCATCATTCTGAGGTCATAATGAAATATGGGTGCCCTTTTCATATGCAGACTCATTTATTCCTTCATTTCAGGAAAAAATTTCTTTATAACATTTTCAGGATTTTTTTCTTCCGCTTCTGAGTTCTTGGATTCAGAAGGACATTTTTTGTTGACTTGCTATTTTCCTTATATGTGCATCTTCTTAAATGTGCTTATAGTGATTATCCTAAGCCTCTTCAATTTTTATTTATTATTTGTAAATATTTTAGGGTTAAATTACTACTTTTAGTGTTATAGTCTCAATTTTCTTTTATTACAATTTTTGTCTTTTGTCTTTGAGCTGGGTTTTTTTTTGGTAATACATGTATTTTATGTAGTATGAATGTATGTACATATTTCTTCATTTATTTTTAAGTTTTATTTCAATTGCAGTTAGTTAACATGTGTGTTATATTAGTTTCAGGTGTACAGTATAATGATTCAACACTTCCATACATCACCCTGTGCTCATCATGCCAAGTGCACTCTTTAATCCCCACACCTGTTTTACCCATCCCCCCCACCTCCCTCCTCTCTGGTAACCATCAGCTTGTTCTCCATAATTAAGAATCTGTTTCTTGGTTTGCCACTCTCTCTCTTTTTTCCCTTTGCTCTCATTTGGTTTGTTTCTTAAATTCCACATGTAAGTGCAATCATATGGTATTTGTCTTTCTCTGACTTATTTTGCTTAGCATTATACTCTCTAGCTCCATCCATGTCCTTGCAAATGATGAGCTTTCATTATTTTTTATGGCCAAGTAATATTCCATTATATATATCTTCTTTATCCATTCAGCTGATGGACACTTGGGCTGGTTCCATATCTTGGCTACTGTAAATAATGCTGCTATATAAACGTAGGGGTGCATGTATCCCTTTGAATTCGTGTTTTTGTATTCTTTGGGTAAATATTCAGTAGTGCTATTGCTGGACCATAGGATTGTTCTATTTTAACTTTTTGAGGAACTCCATACTGTTTTCCAGAGGGGCTGCACTAGTTTGCATTCCCACCAACAGCGCAAGAGGGTTCTTTTTTCTCCACATCCTCACCAACATCTGTTGTTTCTTGTGTTGTCGATTTTAGCCATTCTGTCAGGTGTGATGTGATATCTCACTGTAGTTTTGATTAGCATTTCCCTGATGGTAAGTGATGATGCACATCTTTTCCTGTGTCTCTTGGTCATCTGTATGTCTTTTTTGAAGAAATGTGGAAATGTTCAAGATGTATTAGTGAGTGAATAAGTGGGCTACTAAATAATATGTACATTGCATATATACAAAGCATTATAATACATTGTAATCCTATATATGTTCATTTTATGTTGAGTAAAATATGATATATCTTTTGAAAGAAAAAAGACTAGAAAATAATGTCAAACTTATTGTCTGTCAAGTATTGTGCTGCATACCTTACATGAAAGCTCTATTAAGTAGATACTATTAGTATTTATCTACTAATTATTTTTATCTAATAATATTTATTTTAAAATAAATTTCTGCTTATGCTTAGCTCATTTCATTGCTAGTTACATAGGCAATTTTGCACACCTTATAATAGTAGGGATTTAATAAAGATTTACATAAGATAGGGAAATACAGGCAACAAAATATAGTTTAAAATTCTGAAATCGAAATAAACCAATAATAGATTTAACCTAAAATATATCATTTTCTTTTTTAGTTCCTTTCTGTATCCAAGGCATAGTTTCATTATTTTTCAAACTTCAAAAAATGGGGTATACTCTTATTTTTCTCCATGTTTTTGAGCAAGCAAAGCAATAAGCCCTAGGTTTCTGGTTTCTGTAGTAATAAGTAAGTACTGTAGCCATTGGTACTCAGCCCCTAAAATTTTAAGGCAATTTAAAGAAGCCCTTAAACGAAAAAAACTCTTGCACTCCTTTTCAGTGTTATGAAGGATTTCAAGTATACATATTTTAATAATTACCATTAGTACTTGCATTCTGCTTCTTCCTTCTGGGTTAAATTTTTTTCATAATTGAATTACTCCTTGGGAGTTCTCCCAGTGGATACTATTTCAGTTTTGATTTGTTTTAAAATGTCTTCATTTCCCCCTCAATATGGCATGATTGTCTAGCTAAGTTGACAGGTTTTTTTTTTTTTTTCTCTCCTCAATTTAAGAATTTTATTTCACATTTATCTGGATTCTTCAATGCTATCAGAAACTTTAGGGCCAATTTAAATTTAAGAATTTTGTCTTTGGATGCTTTAAAAAGTTTTTCTTACCTTTTCTGATTTTATTGCAATGGATATAATGTGGATTTCTTTTTATGTATTTGTCTAGAAGATGTGCTTCTTGAATCTGAGGATTCAGGTATTTCTTCAGTTTGCAAGAGTTCTCAGCTATTAACCCTATGAATATAACTTCCCTCCTGATGTTTCTATTCTCTCTTTCTGAAACTCTGATTACTCTTAGGTTGGACATTCTCATCCATCCTCTGTTAATCTCTGTGCTGAATTCTGATGTATTTTCTCAGATTTGTCTTCTAGTTCTTTAGTTCTCTTTTCAGCAGTATCTAATCTTCTATTTTACTCTATGCACTGAGTTTCAAATTTCAGTGTTGATATATATTTTTTCATTTCTAGAGGTTCTGTTTGGTTTCTTTTCAAATATTCCAGTTTTCAATTTATAGCATGTCATTCAAATGACATTTTTTGTCTTTAGTTGTTTCATTCATACTTGTTTAATAGCCTGTAGACAACATTCAGTTGTCTGAAGTTTTCAGACTTTTAATACTGCTGCTGGTTATGACTAATGATTTATTATTCTTTCTCTTAATGGAGATTGGGTTCCTGTTTATTTTATGAGTTTAGATCATAAACTTCATTGGATTCAGGGCATGTCACTCTAGGACAATTTTGTGTTTGGTTTGACCAGGTACCCCAAGGTATCCCTGCCCCAGGGCCAATTTTTATGTTAATATTTGGCTTGTGTGGTTCTTGGATCATGTGTGTAGTTGTAAATTCAAACTCTGGGGAGGGATAGAGCTCTGGTAAAAGGTGCCCCCAAAAAGGTTTTTGTTTCAAATCAGAATCTAGGCAGAGTCAGATAAGTGTTCTCATCATATGCCTGAGTTAGTTGCGTCCCTGTTTTTTGTGGGGTTCTTGTTTCCTCTTTGTGCTTCTTATGGACTCAAGACTTTATTTCTTTTTGAGAATGATAACTTCCTTCAAGACAAGGCCATCGCAGTATTGGCTCATAGATGTCCACGCATGTGATATTCACTCTTGTGATGTCATCTCACGTACTCACTGCTCTTGTGTTCAGTTTGCTATTGCATTTCTGGAATCTTGAGGTTTCCTTTTTTTTAATGGATAATTCAGCTGTTCACATAAAAGTAGTTTGTTTTATTTTACAAAATATTTCTGGATGTTTATTATGGGTGGGCTTTTAGGTTATTTATTTCACAATATTTTGGAATTCATTCTTTAATAGAATCATTTTACACAGAGATTTTTAATCACACACAAGGTAGAGATAATAGTACAGTGAATCTCAATGTGCCCTCTCCCAGCTTATCAATATTTTATCAATTTTGTCAGGATCCTTTTTAAAGCATTTTTTTCTAGGGCCCCTTATAGGAGAGTTTAACCTTGCTCCTGTAGCTGAACAAAGGAATTTTGATATTAGCTAGTTTTTAATTAAAATATTCTATTTCATAGTTTTAAGAAATCACCTAGACAAAGCAAAGGCTTTATACAATAATATGTTAACCCTATATTAAATAGTTAATTCATCATTATTAAAATTCATATTCCAACATTTTTCAATTATAGGAAAAATTACAGTGTTCCTAGAAACAAAATTGAATTAACATTTCCCTCTTGGGTTTTTTGTGTTGGTATTCCATGGTTCCACTGCACCATTCCGATCTCTGCCTCTCTAGGTTTGCTTTATATCTGCCCTATTTGAATCTGGGCCAGTCTCACTAATCTTGATTCTGCTTCTTTGCTATTTCAACTCTATACATTCATTTACATGTTTAAGCTTCCTGTGTTTCTCTATTTCAGCTTTATTTTCCCAGAGCCCTCTACTCCAGTTACTTCCTTCCATTTTTACCCTAGCATGAGAGAGGAAAAGAGTAGAGAGGTTTCAGCATTTTTTTCCAAGGCTGGGTTTTACAGAGAGTCCTGTTTTTTGTCATCTGACAAGTGGATTGACATTATCCACTAGAGTTGGTAATCAGTAGGAGAAAAGTATTCTAAATTTCCTGTTAATATCTTCTAGATAAAGACAAAACACTTTTCTTAATGTTCAACAAATGTCTTCAGTTACAGTTTAACCAAATGCATCCAATCTATCCAGAGTAGAGATACAGTATAGCCATTAATATTTTCTTGAGAAACTCCCAATGTATCAAGAACTCAAAATGACTGACTCATGATGGGTTGGGCTTTTTACATGCACTATAATTTAGAAGCAGGTAGAAAGCAGCAAACATTTCAGCACAATAGTTGGAAAACTAGAATCAGACCATTATTTCTCTCCTAAGCTAAACTTGGCAAAAAAGTCTCTACTTACAAGGGTGCGGCATGGACCCATCCTGTGTGGGTAGCATCCCTAGAGAGATATGTGACTCTCCAAGCTGGAGCTGAAATGCAGTTTGTAGGTGCATCTGGTTTCCCAAGAAGAGGCACCACTTTTATGTGATATTTGAATGAGTGGACAAAGCCAGGGATGCTTGTGTGTTTTGATATCTCTGCCTCAGACACCTTAAAATCTTATAAAAAGACAGAAGTTCTCCAAGTTGGAGGCCCCAACAGCTCTTAAACTGATCATCTTTAGTTCTTACCTAATGTTATAGAGAAATCCTGGGACTGCTGCTAAAAAATCCCTATATGGAGAGTTATAGAGTTTTCTGGATTCCTTTTCTAATCATTTGCTGGCTTCATAAACATGCCAACCTACATAGTTACACAAAGTTCTAAGCATAAGACTCCATGTGTTGTCTCATGCTCTGCTGTTACTTTGTTGAAATTATTAATGATACTATAAATAAATATAAATATTATAAATAATATAAATAAAATAATATAAAATAGTTGGGTTTTTTTAGACTTTATTTATTTATTCATCAGAGAGAGAGAGAGATAGCACAAGCAGGGGGAGCAGCAGGCAGAGGGAGAAGCAGGCTCCCCACTGAGCAAGGAGCCCAATGTGGGACTCAAACCCAGGACCCTGGGATCATGACCTGAGCCAAAGGCAGGTGCTTAACTGACTGAGCCACCTGGGCATCCCATAAAATAGTTTTTTTTTTAAGATTTTATTTATTTCTTCGACAGAGATAGAGACAGCCAGCGAGAGAGGGAACACAAGCAGGGGGAGTGGGAGAGGAAGAAGTAGGCTCATAGCAGAAGAGCCTGATGTGGGGCTCGATCCCAGATCGCTGGGATCACGCCCTGGGCCGAAGGCAGACGCTTAACCGCTGTGCCACCCAGGCACCCTCCCATAAAATAGTTTTTGAACCAGGGGCCCTACATTTGCAATTTACCCTGGATGCCCCAAATTACGTAGTCCGTTCTGCTCCTTGATTTTACTGTGATTGGACCAACTTCAGTCTCTTACTTGCCCTTGAATAAAGTACAGTGCCAAGCAATGCCATGAACTAATTGTCATCGGCCTAGTCAGGACTCATGCCTGGATCTAGGGATAGGGAGAGGCCTCTGAAACTTCATGGCTGCTATTCCATTTAGGGATGGGGGAGTTGATACTGAGCATACAACCGAGAAGAACTATTCCATTCTTCCTCCTTTGTTGTTGCTGTTGTTGAGTGGTTGCTCGTGTTTTATTTTCTAATCTTACATTGCTTTGTAATAAGATAAAGGTATATTTATTAAAAAGAAATAGTATGTCATATGCATTCCAAAAACTAGAAATTTAAATATTTCCTTTCGAGTATGTAGAACAGGTCCTCCCTTACAGTCTTATTCCCTGTAAAATATTCCTTTGTAAATTCAGAGAGTAAAATGGTAAGTACCAGCTCAACTTGAGGCTGACTTGTTACCAATTTTTTTTCAAGATTTTATTTATTTATTTGAAAGAGAGAGAGAGCACGGGCAGGGGAGAGGGGGAAGGGCAGAGGGAGAGGGAGAAGCAGACTCCCCACTGAGCAGGGAGCCCCAGTGGGGTGGATCTCAGGACTCTGGGATCATGACCTGACCAGAGGCAGACACTTAAACAACTGAGCTAAGCAGGCGCCCCAGCAAAAAGTTTTATAGTTTATCATATATGCTAATGGTAGGCATTGTAAAAGCGTCACTTAATCTTCATAATAACTGAAAACACAGTAATTTGCAGATGAAGAAACATAAACAGAGAAGTTCAAGGAACTTGTGAAAGGTCACATAAATACAGAATAATAAAGGCAGGACTTGAATCAGACTGTGCAACCACCATGCTATGTGTGGGAAAAGTGTTTTACAAACATGAAAGTCCATATTTGAATTATTGTTATTATTCAATCATTCACAATTCTAGAATAGATAATTATATGGGACAAGATGTAGTTCCTTAAAAATTAATGAAAAAGGACAGATGAAGATGTGACAGCTAAAATGTTACATCTTACTTTGTTCTATGGAATGTGAATAATTAATTTACAATAAAATATTGACCCCTCACTGTGTTACAGTGTTGCCACAGTAGATATTTGTTGGATGAATGAATGACAACAGGTTGTGTGCCTTTAGCTACCACCCAAACATCTTAGAATCATGTAGTGTGAATGTGTGTGTATGAATTATATGGGAGAATGACCTAGTAATAGGTATATGTAGGATATTAAAGCTTAAATGTTGGCAAAGACTTCCCAAGAGACCTGAGGTTGTATTAAAAATGTTAAGTCTGGAATATATGTAATTATATAGAAAATATTAAACCCCAGTCCTCGTACATCTTCTGGCAGGAGTAGCTAGATCTTACTTAACTTTGGTAATTCATACAGTGTTGTACTAACTAGGCACTTATATTTTTTGCCTGTGCATAAATTGGCAAGACATTGGGTTACTTGTGTCCTTGAATTTGTCTGTAAAGTCTTTTGTTTACAAATGCCACAATTGACTCATGTGTTTTACTTGGTCTCATTGATTTTCTCTTATGAGAAATAAAATAGTTACCATGGGGCGCCTGGGTGGCTCAGTCATTAAGCGTCTGCCTTCGGCTCAGGGCATGATGCTGGTGTTATGGGATCGAGCCCCACATCAGGCTCCTCCACTGGGAAGTCTGCTTCTCCCTCTCCCACTCCCCCTGCCTGTGTTCCCTCTCTCTCTGGCTGTCTCTCTCTCTGTCAAATAAATAAATAAAATCTTAAAAAAAAATAGTTACCATGTTTGTATTCAAAGATGTTTACAGAGTTGCTTAAGAAGCCCGGATCCTCACAGAGAGGCCCTGTCTTTAACTTTGTGTTCCGTCTTATCTTTCTGTAAACTTCTTATGGATCTCCCTAAGTACACAAAGTCCTTTCAAACTGGTTTGTCCCAGAAATCCTTTGGACAAAATGTAACTTTTCGTGTAAGTTATCTAGAATAGAGAATGGCTTTCATTATTCCATTCTGCTGATGTAGAACCGACCTGCGCTGACTTTGTTGTACAGCCAGGAATAGAGAAGATACTAAGCATTCCCGATCCAAATGGACTCGCAGTAAGGACGATAAACCAATTTTAATAACAGATTCACTGTTTTCTTTGAGAAAGTTTAATTTTTGCCAATCTTGAAGAAGCAACTCTATTGCTAAACTGAAGTAGATTCATCAAAATATCCTACAATGAATGAAGTAAACTTACAGTGTTTAAAATGGAATAAAATCTTTGGCAGAATTATACACAGGAGGAGAAGAGGTTATGGGATCAGAAAGACCTGGTTTTAATTTCAACTCTACAGCTTAACATCGTATAACCTCAAATACTCTCTCATCCTCACTGAATCTGTCTCATCATCTATAAAATGGGAATAAAAAAGCTTTCTCATAGGATTGTAGGAAGTTCAAGTGAAGAGTTGTATATAAGTTACCTAGCAAACATCCAGTCTAGAAGGTACTCAAGGATCTTTTATCTATTTTCTTATCTTTAATTGTTGTATTTAATACAAGACAATAAGTGGAAATGAAATTTAAAATATATTTTATATTAAAAGACAACTTGAATAAAAACTAGTAATTTATTTAGGCTTTTATTGTAAACTTATCTCACCCTATCTTCTCCGAATTATATATATTGTTTTTGCCGAAGGTATCAACGCTCTTTATACATCAGTTGAACATCAGCAGTATGCTGATTTCTGCTATGTTTTCTCTGCTATGCTGAGGTCTCATGCTAAAAGCAATTGAACATGTCTAAGGATCACGAAAAGTATCCCTTTTAGAGGAAAGGGAGGGCAGCCCCTCCTCTTTTACTTTCAACTGCTGCACTATAGTCCAGAGGGGAGTCCAAGAGAGGAATCAGTCTGGTGGAAGGAATAGGAAGGGATGACTCCCTAGGCCATTGTAAGTTCTAGGAAACAGATAATTAAAAACAATAGTTGCAATAATAGCCATCAACCTTAGTGCTTTGGGTCTCAGATATACTGGCTTGTTCACATCTACATCTATCTTGTTTAATAAGAAACCTTTTAGTGGGAAGACTTTTTTCTCTGTAATCTCCCCATTCATGCAGTGAATAACTATTGAGTGTCTACTATTTGGTATCCCAGTGATGTTATTTCTAGTGATGTGGATGAATACTGGGGATAAGTAAATAAATAAACTGACAGACAGACAGACAAGATTGTATGAGGTAGTCCTGACACTACAATGAAAATAAAACAGGATAATGTTATTAAGGGACATAGGAGCACTTTGGATGGTTTAATTATGGGAATGGGAACTTTTGTTGTCTCCTGAGAAGGAAATATCTTTTTTTCTTTTGAGCAGCTCACATTGCCATGAACATAAAATAGCACACCAAATATAAGTTACCTTACTATCTTGCATTTTTCAAATGATTTCTCAGTATTCAGTAGTTTCTTTGGCTACTGAATGGGGGTGGGGATGAATTAGCCTTTTGGTCATCTCATTGCTTCAAATATAGTTTGTCATCAAGTGTATAAACTCCAAAGCTGTGAGCCTTACAGAAAATCATGTAATATAAAATAAATGATAGCATGTGGTCAGTGTACATGGGTGTGTTATCTATGGATATAAATTCAGCCCTTGTGACATAGCATTACATACTTTTTAGTCTTTTCCTTTCATGGGACATTAAGAATTACCTTCTTAAGATCTGTTTTTAACATAATAACTCCTTTTGTGTTAGCCTAGGGTCTCCAAATAGAAGTTATTCAGAACACATAAGTTGAAGATCTGGATTTTTCACAGAATGGCTCTGCATAGCTGGGCAGATGTCTTAGACATCCTAAAATTGAGTTTCCCCATGTATAATATAGACGCAGTACCACTTTACCAGGTTGTGAAAACGAGATAATTGTGAATGAGAGCCTCTGAGTCCCTGTTTTCGTATCTGGCACAGGCTGGTTTTCAATAAATGTTTTCCTGAGATTGATTTTCCAGAGATGATGTCATATTTTTGATGGAGTAGAGCTCCTAATCTCAGCTCTTTTAAGTAAGCATCTCGGCTTCTAGCACAGTACATACAGTTGGTCATTTTGAAGTTTTCTGTCTGTAAGGTCTCCCTGCCTATGCTGCTGTCCTGTACTGAAATGTGTTTTAACCTCCCTCACGCAATTACGTGACTGTCATAACCTCCCTCACGCAATGACGTGACTGTCATAACCTCCCTCACGCAATGACTTGACTGTCATATTGATGAAACTTGCCCAGAATGCCCCACCTTAGCACTCACGTGAGGCTGAATTCACGTGTCAATGTGTCTACTTCGGTTCTGTCTGAATATTTTAATTTGGATTTTCTTCTTCTCCAATTCCTTTCTTTCCCATTTTGTATCTTGAGTTTGATGAGGTCCAAAAAACTGTCGTGCCCTTAAATTTTCGGCCGAGTCTATCCTAGGGTCTATCATGCAGAGAAATTCCACATGTCATTGGTTGCCTTTGAAAGTGGAAAGTGTTTTGATCCTGCCCCACTGAGCTCAGCACACTTTGGGTTAGATAATAAAAACAATGGCAAAATGTGTCTTTTCATGAAGTCTGAGACTGAGCTAATGGCTATAATCCGGTCATTTGGGGGAAAGACTTCCTACAGAGTTTGGGCAGTTTTCAGAGAGGTTTGAAAAAAGAGAAGTGAGATTAGGAAGTACACTTAGGAGACTAGGGAAGGCAGTGAGAGGATCAGAAGTAAAGTCTTTGAGGTGACCTATGTAAAGGAAGCAGAAGAAGAGGTTGGGAATCCTTCTGTGGTAGACTGTATTTATTCTGTATGGCAGATCAAAGAGTTAGTTTGGCCATTTTATCAGAGATGCAGCCTTATTTTTTAACACTATTTTTATTAAAATGAAATTAACCTTAGGTTTGGAGAGGTTTTTGTCTTTATTTCTTTGACTGGGAATTATATATTTATCAGAAGAGATGTTGCTTTTCTTATTGAGCTCCTTTCCTTTCTTGCTTTTCTCCCCCTCTCAACATAATTAGAATTAATACTTTCACTTCATTTCCAAAACCTGAAGATTCTGCTTTTAAATAGTAGCTTACTTAAATAATAACCAAATTTTAATTATCTCCTTTTTTAAAAAAAGACTGTATTTATTTATTTGAAAGTCAGACAGAGTGAGAGAGAGAGAGCATAAGCAAGGGGATGGGTAGAGGGAGAAGCAGACTCCCTGCTGAGCAGGGAGCCCAATGTGGATTTCGATCCTGGGACTCCAGGATCATGACCTGAGCCAAAGGTAGATGCTTAACTGACTGAACCACCCAGGCGCCCCTAATTATCTCCTTCTTAAAGCAAAAGTAATGAATCTTTATACAAACTAAAAAGAGAATACAGAATTAAAGCAAGAAAAATAGAATAGTCTCCTAAAATCCTATTACCTGCACTCATATTAATATTTTGATTTAATATGACACCAACCATCAAATTCAGGGACTGGAGAAGAAAGAGAGGCTGTGGAGGGAGAAGAGCCATCTATGAAACAAAATGAAATTGGAGGCTCTGACTGACCCTGGACTGTTGGCACAGACAAGATTGGAAACCTTTGCATATTATGTATTTTTTAAAACAGGATCCTGGTATACACATTGTTTTGTGACTTGCTGTTTTTATTTATTATAAGCACCATTCTATATGATTGAATAGTCTTCTAAAACTTCTCTCATATAGCTAAGTGTTCTGTTGTTTGAGTTTCAAAGTATTTTAAACCAATTTCCATTGGTGAATGTTAAGGTGATTCGTGTCTTTTAAAAATTATGAACTGTGTAGAGATGAAGATCCCTGTAAAAAATCCATATTCGCAATCATGATTATTTCCTTAGGATACATTTTTAGAAATTTTACAGTGCCAAAGGATATGCATTTAACATATATAACATATAATATACCATTGCTCTACCTAGCTACGGTCCAAAATAGTGCTTGCCAACTTATGTGCCCATCAGCTAGGCGTGAGAGTGTATTTTCCTCTGTATTTGCCCAGGACACAGGTACTATGCCTTTGTGACTATTGGTACCTTGATTTCCTTATCATATGCACAAACACACACACGCTTATTTGGACATTTGTGTGTGTCTTATTGTATATCTGTAATTATTCCTCCAGAATATATTTTATCTTATGAATGTGTCAGCCTGTTACATCGAGTGAGTTTGTAGACATACAATTCTGATGTGTCTGCTCCTAAATATAATTATCTTGACTCCCCAGGCGCCTGTGCGAACATCACCCACAGCCAGTGTCAGCTGCTGTCCTACCAAACCACACTCACACCGCTCTTCCCGATTGTCCAGAACATGGAAGTGGAGAAGTTCCTCAAGTTCTTCATGTACCTCCATCGCCTCAGCTGCTATCAGCATATCATGCTTTTTGGCTGTAGCCTCGCCTTCCCTGAGTGCGTCAGTGATGGTGACGACAGGTATTTTGGAATCGAAATCATGCTGTGATAAGAGTCCGTTGGAGCAGAGGTGTCTGAGAGGAGTGAAATCATCCCGACCTACCACCGTTTAGTTTTGTTAAAGGAGAAGATATCCCATACCAGTCATAGCCAGTTGTAATTCTTTTAAACTAGAATTTTTTGTGAAAACCTGGAATACTTTTGTTTTTGGGAAGAAATTATTCTGGATGTGAGATTGAGGCAATCAGCCGGGATACTGAGTAGCCGTTTCAGTGAGGGTCTGGCAGAAGACAGCACACTCAAAGGGGTGGCTGAAAAGAGCTTATTCAAGAGAAGATTTATAGACATATGGGCAGGTTAAGAGGCCAAATAAGTGACGGAAGGCACCAGGGTCTCATGATAGGGGACACAATTCCACCACCCAAGTCGTGGAGGGGGGAAAAGGGCAGGCAGCAGCTGGAAAGAGTTGCAGCCGTGGGCAAGGGGTCTTGCAGCCAGCCACGTGCTGCAACCCTAGGCAGAGGGGCCCAGCCCCCGCCAGCCAGCCTGTCAGCCCCGCAGGAGAGAGAAGAAATAAATACTCTGACCTCACTCTCCTCCTGCCTTCCCGTCTGCCGGGGCCTCCCACCATCTAAACTCACCCACAGCCATTGGGCAAGGGTGTGTTATTGATGTGAGCATAATAGATGAGATCCAAAATCTCATCCAAATATTATTGGGTCCAAAGTCCCAAATCTCATCCTCTGAAACAGGTATAGGTGAGATGCTGGGTGTTCTTGTGGTCAACACTGGAACCCAGAGCAGGGTGAGGAGGGTGAAGGGTCGATGCAGAGGGACAAAGAGAGAATGTCTAGTACAAGATCACATAAGATTAGAGAGCATTTTCTTATTTTGGGTGGGGAAAGAACGTGTGAGGGAGTGTGCTTGTGGATGTGTCTTGTAAGCTCTTTTTTTTTTTTTGAGATAAAATTGACATATAACACTATATTGGTTTCAAGTGTACCACATAAAGATTCAATATTCAGATATATTGCCAAAGGATCACCACAGTAAGTCTAGTTAACATCCGTCACCACACAGTTATACATTGTCTTTTTCTTATAATGAGAACTTTTCAAATCAAGTCTCTTAGCAACTTTTGAATGTACAATACAATATAGTCTCCATGTTGTATATTACATCTCTGGGAATTATTTAGTTTGTAACTGGAAGTTTGTACTTTTTGATCATCATCACCTTCTTGAAATAACATAATTTCAATATTATATTATTATATTGAAATAATAACTTTCAATAAGAGTAAATCAATGAAAAGTATGTTAAGGAATTTTTAAGTTTACTAAGTATACATTTTTAAAGTTTTCCTGAAGGATATGTTAAATACATAATCATGGAAAACATCAATTATCTTCTGAATTAAAATGTTAGGGAGTTTTCAGAATAATAATGTTAGAATGAAATTCATTTTCAAGTTCAAGTAGATTCCAAGTTATTTGTACTAATTTAATTTGTGTATAAAATATGTTTTGAACAGGACAAAGGCATTTATTGTTTTGACTGGGGAAAGCCTGCATTGCCACAGAATAAAATCTGGGGAGAATAGAAGCCGTAGATTGTTTATTGTAGAAGTAAGTAAAGAACTATGAGCAGATACCGCTTTCAGGAAAAGGTTTCGCTGGAAAGAATCACATGCAGAGCATGCTTTCGTGGCAGTATAACATGGTGGTTGGACTGTTTTATAAATTACTACAAGCTGGGTGGCTTAAACAGACATTTATTCCCTCACAGTTCTAGTAATTAGAGGTCTAAAATCAGACAGGGCCATGCTCCTTCTGGGGGTATTGAGAGTGAAGAAGTCATTTTCTCCCTTTGCCAGCTTCTGGTAGTTTCAGGCTTTCCTTGACCTGTGGCCACATCACCCCATGCTCTCCCTCCAACCTCACATAGCCTGCTCTGTGTGTCTCTCTTCTCTTGTGAGGACGCTTGTCGTTCATCTACGTAGCCCAAGATGATCTCATCATCTCAAGGTTCTTAACTTAATTATGCCCACAAAGACCTCTTTTCCAAATAAGGTAGCATTCACAGATTCCAGAAGTTAGGACATGGACACATCATTTTGGGGCTGTCCATTCAACACACAGCAGTGGCTGAGACAGCAGGCTATGGAACAATGTGTCTCAGCCTTCTCACCTGTAAAATGGAGGTAATAGTTGAACCTCCTTTGCAAAGTTCACGTAAGGTTCAAATGACAGAGGGAGCTGGGAACGGTGCCTGGCTTTTATGAAGAACTCAAGAAATGTTAGCAACGGCTATCAAATCATGGGTTGAGAAGGAGAGGTAGTACTAATGAAATTAAGAGAATAAAGAGTATTTCTAACATATGCTAAGTATTGAAGGATTGCAAAAAAAGATGTGGAATACCATATGGATTGAGAGAAAATTGGGTCGAATACTCAAGGCTGTTGGAGTTGGATTCTTGTTCCACTTCTTAATTTCAAACAGTTTCACTTACCTCTCTTTTCTTGAATTTCTCCATGGAGTCATATGTGTGCATAGATGAAACAATGAAAGAAAGCTTCCTGGGGACTCTGAATTCATTTTGGTCAACCTTCTTATTATAATTCAACCTCCAATCTCACTTAAATCAGTTGTAAAATTCTAGTTAAGCTACTCAGTCTTCAGGGCAATTTTAGGTAAAATTTGTTTTTCTCCTGAAGAATGCTCTCATGTAAGTGTTTTCTATTATAATGGATAATAATTTATAGTCACTTTCCAGGTATACTTTGGGGACTTATCCTATTTTTTTATTATTACATTTATTATTATGTTTAATTTTATAATTATACTTCCAGACCAGTGCTTCCTGCTGTCATTTAGTGTGTGCATGGAAACCACAAGCTAAATTTAATAAGCATAAGAAGTTCATAAAGGTAAAATGTATTGTAGAAAATACTTCAAATACAGTTTTCTTATATTTCACTATTTTGGATCATCCGCTGTACTAATTTTCTCTAACTATTCAAATAATGGAGAATTGCTTATATTCCATCCTAGGCAAAATAGGTACTTAGTAATATTTAAAATTTAGTTTAAAAAGATCTAGTGGAATATATAAATAGTATGGTTTTTAATCTGCCCCTTTGAGACCACAGATTTTATAACATTAACTACATTTTATAACAATAAACTTTAAGTTGCTGCTTAGACTAGTGTTACTATTAATAAATATGTGTATCATCCACTATAACACAGGCTAACTGAAGTGGTATATAATTTATATGGATTCAATGAAATTTATCTCAAACTGTAGAGATCTAGCTGATAAACCATTTGGATAGCCTTAAAAATATATGGGTTAGAAGGAGTAGCTTAAAAATATCAGCAAATAGCTAGAGAGAAATCCACAATTCCTGGGCCAGGAGAATAACGGTTGTTTCTGAATGGCTTTTTGACACACCAGGTACAATTAATGTCTCTGCTTGGAGGAGAAAACAGGTATTGCAAACACATGCTTTTGATGTGTATAATTATCACTCATACCCAACCTGTTTGAATAATAGGCTTATAACATTATCAAAGCTGAAGGGGGGTCAGTATGGCTTGGAAGGCCCAGTTTTGCTTCTAGAAGACACCCAGGAGACCTGCTGATGTAGGGTGATATCTTCTAATACTTTGCAGAGAAACTTTGTGCTCATGAGATGAGTCCCTAACATTAAAAACTTAACATGTTTGCTATTGATTCCCTCCCGCCGGAATATTGATTTGTCACTAGGTCCTTCACAGAAATTCTTAATATCTGTGGGAAGGAAACTAAAATTATTTAGCCAGATTAGTTGAGATTAGAGATTGTATTTCAAACCTAGGAACTACAGGACAGTTTTCTGTAATATACTTAATCCCTGTAGGATTGTGATAGGAATCAAACAAGCTTCTTCAAATGAGCCTCTTAAAAACTGCTCTGCTTTTTCTCAAATAAGTATGTTCACTGGAAATTAGAACATTTAACCTGGCAACTACAGAGAAAGCACTTGAGGGGCTTCTGGTTGACTCAGTCAGTTAAGCGTCTGCCTTTGGCTCAGGTCACGGTCCTGGCGTCTTGGGATCGAGCCCCATGTCAGGCTCCCTCCTCAGTGGGGAGTCTGCTTGTTCCTCTCCCTTTGCCCCTCATGCTCTCTCTCTCTCTCTCAAATAAATAAATTAATAAAATCTAAAAAAAGAAAAAAAGAATGAAAGCCCTTGAAAGTCTTAGGGAGGATGAAACCTAATTCAAACTGTACGTCTGCCAATTGCCAGTATTAAGACCTTAGGCATTTTAGTCAGCCTTCTGATCCTCAGGTTCACTCATCTCTGTAATGAGAATGACAAGACCCCCTTCACTGGCTGCGTTTGTGTGTATTCAGCAGAATGATTGATATAAAGTGCCCATGCATGGTCTACACTGTGTGGCACAGAGTAACTTCTCCATGAATAGTAACTTACTATTATTGAAATAGTAGTCAACGATGACATATGATTTTCTGGGAGGGTATAAACTTCATCACTTCTTTCAGAGATGCAAGATTTGCATTTTTTCCCCCATTCTTCCCACCTTCTAAACCTGATTAGTAATGTTGAGTATCATTTCATGTGTCTGTTGGCCATCCGTATGCCTTCTTTGGAAAAATATCTATTCAGGTCCTCTGCCCGTGTTTTTAATTGGAATTTTTTTGGTGTTGAATTATAGAAGCTATTTATATATTTTAGATATTAACCCCTTATCAGATATATCATTTGTAAATATCTTCTCCCATTCAGTAAGTTGCCTTTTTGTTTCGTTGCTGGTTTCTTTCGCTGTGCAAAAGATTTTTATTTTGGTGTGGTCCCAATAGTTTAGTTTTGCTTTTGTTTCCCTTGTTAGAGGAGACTTATCAAGGAAAATGTTTCTATGGCCAATATTGAAGAAATTCCTGCCTATATTTTCTTCTAGGAATTTTATGGTTTCACGTTTCACATTTAGGTCTTTAATCCAGTTTGAGTTTATTTATTTTTTTACAGGTTTATTTGTTTATTTTAGTGAGAGAGAGAGTGAGAGAGTGACTGAGCAAGCATGAGTGGGGAAGGGTAGAGGGAGAGAATCTTAAGCAGACTCCTCACTGAGTGCAGAGCCTGATGCGGGGCTCAATCTCATGACCCTGGGATCATGACCTGAGCCAAAACCAAGAGCTGGATGCTTAACTGACTGAGCCACCCAGGCATCCCAGAGTTTATTTTTGTATATGATAAAAGAAAGTGGTCCAATTTCATTCTTTTGGATGCAGCTGTACAGTTTTCTCAACACCATTTGTTGAAGAGACTGTCTTTCCCTCATTGTGCATTCTTGCCTCCTTTGTCGTAGATTAACTGACCATAAAATTGTGGGTTTCTTTCTTTTTTTTTTTTTAAAGATTTTATTTATTTATTTGACAGAGAGAGACAGCGAGCGAGAGAGGGAACACAAGCAGGGGGAGTGGGAGAGGAAGAAGCAGGCTCATAGCAGAGCAGCCTGATGTGGGGCTCAATCCCAGAACGCCAGGATCATGCCCTGAGCCGAAGGCAGACGCTTAACGACTGCGCCACCCAGGCGCCCCTGTGGGTTTATTTCTGACTCTCTGTTCAGTTTCATGGATCTATGTGTCAGTTTTTTGTGCTGGTACTATACTGTTTTGATTACTATAGCTTTGTAGTATATCTTGAAGTCTGGGATACCTCCAGCTTTGTTCTTATTTCTCAAAATTGTTTTGACTATTTGAGGTCTTTTGTGGCTCCATATAAATTTTAGTATTATTTGATCTAGTTCTGTGAAAAATGTCTTGGTATTTTGATACGGACTGTATTAAATCTGTAGATTGCTTTGGGTAAAATGGACATCTTAACAATATTAATTCTTCCAATCCTTGAGCATGGGATGTCTTTCCATTTGTTCAAGTCATCTTCAGTTCTTTCATTAGTGTTTTATAGTTTTCAGAGTACAGATCTTTCACTTCCTTGATTAAGTTTATTCTGAGGTGTTTTATTGTTTTTGGAGCAATTGTAAAAGGAATTGTTTTCTTGATTTCTCTTTCTGCTATGTTGTTATTAGGGTATAGAAACACTACTGATTTTGGATTTTTGTAACTTTTCTGATTTCACTTATTACTTTTAATAGTTTTTTGGTGGACTCTAGGATTTTCTATATATAGTATCATATCATCTGCAAATAGCAACAATGTAACTTCTTCTCTACCAATATGGATGCTGCTTAGTTCTTTTTATTTTCTGATTGCTGTGACTAGGATTTCCAGTATTATGTTTAATAATAGGGTGAGAGTGGACATCCTTGTCTTGTTCCTGATTTTATAGGAAAAACTTTCAGTTTTTTATCATTGACTATGACGTTGGCTGTGGGTTTTTTATATATGGCCTTTATTATGTTGAGGTATGCTCCCTCTAAACCCACTTTGCTGATAGTTGAACTTTGGATGTTGAATTTTGTCAAATGCTTTTCCACATCTATTGAGATGATCATATGATTTTTATTCTTTGCTCTGTTGACGTAGTGTATCACGTTGATTGATTTGCAAATACTGAACTATCCTTGCATCCCTGGAATAAATACCACTTGATCGTGGCGAATGATCCTTTTAATGTATTATTATTGAATGTGGTTTTCTAATATTTCAGTTGAGGATTTTTATATCTATGTCCATCAGCGATATTGGCCTGTAGTTTTCTTTTTTTTATGGTGTCTTTGGTTTTTTCTTCTAAAATTTTGATAATATATCAAGACTGGAATTCTGCTATGTTGTAACTTTCATTCACTTTATGTGCATCTTTTGAGCTTTTGCTTTTGCTAAAATCTCAGTAGGTAAATAAAAGTTCTAGGCCCATTTTTGTTTCAGTCCCTAGGGAGGAAGAAAAACTGTTGAAAGAAACAAGTGATATTAAAAATTGCCTTTTGGAAGGCACAATTTGCTCATTTCTCATAATTGCCCTAGGTTTCCTTTTGGAAGCAGCAGAGCTCCCTGGAAAAAATGAGCCCATACTCCAGTTTCCATTACTTAAAGTTACAATAAAAGTTCCTTGTCATTTCAAGTACACAGATGATATGGTCTTCCTATTCTGTTCCTTCATATTACTTGAAGATGGCCATATTACTGAAATGGCCCCAGGTGAATAATCAAGATGGGCACCAAAATTCTTACTGAAATGATTAAAACATATTTGCTATACTAGAATTCTAAAACATCTCCCCCATCATCCAATTTATACTCACAGTTTCTACTCCTGCACAGCATTGTATTGCCATGCCATTTCTGAATTAAATTTTACTGACAATGTTTTAATAAGAGAGTAAAGTTTATCTGCTTCTAATGTAATTTTGGAAGGCTTACTGTGTCCTCAAATGTGTTATTTTATAAGACAGCATGGGCCAATCTCCTTGCGTAAATGCAACCCTGAAATCATCTTAAAAGCTAATTGGAAAATACAGCTTGCTTTAAAACAATTTTCGAAGTATTCATTTATTATATAAAGTCAGCATAGGCTTATTTTATTAACTTTTTCTAAATGGAGAATAATTATATACTGCTAATTTATTTTACTAAAGATTTTATCTATGTCCCAAAAACTCTATTGTGTCACATTTGGGAATGAATGGAAACATTACAGAATTAACATTGTTTCATGATTATAGTTTTAAAAGTTTATATAGGTCAGTAGTCAAATAAATAAAGATGAGCTTTGTTGCTCTTACCAACGAAGTATTCTGAAAGGCATTTGCCACTTACTTCTCTGAGTTTATCAACGACCTGGGAAGCAGCAAGCTTTTTTATCCAAACCAGTGCTGGCCACATGGCTGTTGAGATGGTCAATTGTATGACTGTTTCCTTTTCAACGTCAGTTAATCTAGTCCAGTCTGCTAGACTAATCTAGCAGTTAATCTAGTCTGCTTTTTGACATCATACATAAGATATTAGATGATAAGTAAGGTTCCATTTTATGAGCCAAAGTGGCTCCAATGTGGGTAAGATATAGTCAGATAACTCATATTACTTCAATTTTACAAAGACATAAAGCTAGAGATTCAGGTCATGACCAGCTCAGCTCTTTCTGACAATGCCTTGTCACATCACTGATGGTGTCTCAAGCACACACATTTTGTCAAGCTCAGTGGAGTCATTTGTTTATTTTTCTCCTCAATAATTCATTGGTATTATGTGGACGTGACTAGAATGTAGATTTAATATTTCTGATTCAATTCATTTGAAGATCCATATGTAAGACATCATTTCATGATGTACAAAAAATCAAAAGAGCTGCAAAAATAATTTAACAATGGCAAGTTTCTTTTGTGATTTGTTAATCCTCCATCCCATGGGCCCTGGTAGTATGCCAAGTATTAATGAGAATCAGGATTGTGTTGGTTACAAGTTGTATGGAATTTTATATTCCCTTTCAGGGGTGATTGTGTGGTTTTTACATTATTCACACTCATCTTAAGTCAAGCTGTGTTTATCTGTTGGTATTTCCTTGTTTTTCTATTTTAAGGGTGATCCCCTACTATTGGCATATAAACAAGACACTTAATCTGTAGAGTCTTCATCCATAACAATCTTACTGACATTTTCCTCTTACATGAGAATTATTTTAAGATTGAACAGCACGTGTAAAATTTGCTGACCTAATGGGGAGGAAATCACATGAGCAGGGCCAGCATGAGCTCTTGTATAATCCATATAAGTTGAGATTCTTGTAGTGATGGTTCTGCTCCCAACCTTGCTGACAGCTTTATTCCAAGTGGGCCACTGAATTAGCCCCTGCATGTGATCCCTTTATTTTGTCAACAGACATTTGCTGACTGTGTATACTAGGTATAAAGCCACAAAAAAATAGATCCTTGACCTCATATGGAACTTTTATTATATTGAAGAGAAATAAGCAAATAGATAACAAATAAAAAATTAAAATAAATAAATAAATAGTAGTACATACTAGGTATAAAGCCACAAACAGAATGAGATCTTTGACCTCATGGGACTTTTTATTATATTGAAGGGAAATAAACAAATAAATAGGTAATGAATAAAAAATTAAAATAAATAAATAGTACTATATCAGACAGTGATCAGTGCAATGGAGAAAATTGCAGCAAGGAATTGGAGAGCATTGGGAGAGTGGGGATGTGGTGGCAAGAGGTGCAATTTTAAGCAGAGTGTTGTTCAGGGAAACTTCCCCACGGAGATCTGTGAGGATAGAGAAGCCAGGAGATGAAGGAGACCTGAACACCTGTTGGTGTTTCCAATTTATTTAAGCATTTATTGGCACCTACAATGTGCCAGGTGCCTAGGTTGATGCTAGGGATATGGAGGTCAATAAAATACAGTTCTGCCTTCAAGGAACTCAGCATAATAGGGGACGAGACATGAGAATGATTAAATTGTTATACAGTGTGATCAGTTTACAAAGTGTGGGGGTAACAGAGAGACAGAGGAAGAACTGTTTCCATTGACATTATTAAGGAAGTCTACTCCCAGGGAGGAAGTAACAACTGAATTGGTTTTATTTATTTATTTATTTATTTATTTATTTATTTATTTATTTATTTATTTATTATGTTAGTCACCATACAGTACGTCATTAGTTTCTGATGTAGTGTTCCATGATTCATTGTATGCATGTAACACCCAGTGCTCCTGCAATATGTGCCCTGGATGAATTGGTTTTAGAGGATGGAAAGAAGTTTGCCATGTAGACAAGGTAGAATAGGAAGGCATTTCAGGTAGAGTAACATTCTAGATCTATCGTATATTGGGAGAACTACAACTAGCTTAATTCTACTAGGATACAAAATGGGGAGAGCACAAACATATTTTAGGGAATTTTAGAAGTAAAAGTAGCAGCACTTAGTGATTAATTGCATATGAATGGTGAGGTTGAGGGTGAGGCAAAGGTTTTTGGGCTTGGGACTTGGGTAGATAGTATTACCACCAAGAAGATCATGTCTATCAAAGGAGGTGGGGGGGTTGGGCTAATATTGACATAATGTCTTTATCTGGTTCAAGAAGTGCATGACAGTATTATTCCTTTCAGAGGAGTTAAGAACATTTTCTCTTCTGTAAGAGATGACATGATTTATACTTTCATCGAGTGGTTTGCTAGTAAACTGGCTCCCTCATAAAACCAAACTGCTGATTTCTGCATGGGTTGCCGGCATTCCCGTATGAGAGGCTATGGCTCCTACCAGCCTTCTCCACATGGCTTTCTCTAAGTTCCAGTAACTGCTCTTTCTTTCCCTTGTTCCTTAAGACTGGGTGCTAACAGAACTTGTCCCAGCATTCCCCTCGTTGGTCTCTCTAAACCCTGCCAGCACCTTTGTTAAGTGGCCCTTTCATTCAATGCTCTACAGTGATGCTACTTCAGCAGGTCATTTCTTTGCTGCTGAACCATGGCTATTACAAATGAAAAATAAGACAGACATAGTCCTCACTTTTAAAGAATTTCAGACCAGTATGACCAAAAAATACCTTGACATTTCCCATTATTTTTCTTCTGATGTGAGACAATGACATTTAACATTCTCTTGTACACTTTTCCATCTCCATGTCTAGTGAAGCTGGAAACCAAGGAAACCTCTTTCCTACCTTTGTCATACCCCATCTAAACCATAGCTCTTATGGTCTCTTGAGGCCAACAGAATGTGCTGGCATAGGAAGCTGATACTGCCGGTCCATCAAAAAGAAAACAAGCCATCTGTTATGTTTGTGTTTTCCAGCAGTGGTGATGAGGTCATGCTCCTGTGTCATTTGTGGATTTATTCCTGTGTTACCTGTGGCTCATGTTTATGAAAAGAGGCCAGCTAGACGACACATATTGGAGCACTGGGCTGGAGTCATGGTATCTGCCTATGAGATCTTTTTTTTTTTAGGTTTTAGTTTCCTCACAATGTAAAAGGAGGAAATAGGAGCCAATTATCTTGCAAGACTTTTCCAGCATTAACATTCTTTTCATGATGAAGGTCTGCAGCTCTGGGAGCTGCCTGTGACTGTGACTTTGTGAGCATTGTCCACTGAAAAATTTAGGAAAATGTTTTTTTAAAAATGATTGTATGAGTCTTGTCAACTCAGTAGCATGTTTCTGACCAAGTCATATATCAAAGAAAAGTGTATGAGTTACCTACTGCTGCATAACAAATTACAAATTTAGCAGCTTATAACAGTGCACATCTAGCTCTTTTTGTGCTTAGAAGAGCCATGGCTCATGGTCCCAAAAAGCATCTGAAGTGTGTAGCAGTTCCAAAGCATTGGATGCTGGATGAACTGGGTATGTTTGCCCCTTGTCCATCTATTGGTCCCTATAAGTTGAAAGAATGTCTCCCTCTCATCATTTTCCTAAGGAACAGACTTAAGTATGCCCTAAGAGGCGATGAAGTAAAGAAAATCTGTATATAGCTTTTTATTAAGATTGGTGGCAAGGTGCAAACTGATATAACCTGCGCTGCTGGTTTTATGGATGTCATCAGCATTGACAAGACTGGGAATTTCCATCTGATCTGTGACACCAAGGGTTGCTTTGCTATTCATTGGATTACACCTGAGGAGGCCAAGTATAATTTGTGTAAAGTGAGAAAGATCTTTGGGGGTGGAGGGGGAGGTCCTCATCTAGTGACCCATGATGCTTGCATCACCCACTATCCTGATCCCCTCATCAAGGTGAATGACACCATTCAGACTGATTTGAAGACTGGAAGGATTACTGGTTTCATCAAGTTTGACACTGTTAATCTGTGTACGGTGACCAGAGGTGCTAACCTGGGAAAAATTGGTGTGATCAGCAACAGAGAGAGACACTCTGGTTCTTTTGATATAGCTCATGTGTGGGATGCCAATAGCAACAGCTAATGGATTTCTCTTTCCCATGGAAAGAGTATCTGCCTCACCATTGCTGAAGAGAGAGACAAGAGACTGGTGACCAAACAGAGCAGTGGGTAAAGGATCTCTAGGTGACATGATTGGAAGTCTTTATACTTAATTAAAGATAATACAGCATGATTAAAATGAATGAATGAATGAATATAAATAAATAAATAAATAAATAAATAAAACACATTTTTTTTTTTTAAAGATTTTATTTATTCATTCGACAGAGAGAGAGACAGCCAGCGAGAGAGGGAACACAAGCAGGGGGAGTGGGAGAGGAAGAAGCAGGCTCCCAGTGGAGGAGCCTGATGTGGGGCTCGATCCCATAACACCGGGATCACGCCCTGAGCCGAAGGCAGACGCTTAACAACTGAGCCACCCAGGCACCTCATAAAACACATCTATTATCTCATAGTTTCTGTGGATCTTCACTCTGGGAATGACTTACGTGGGTCCTCTGCTTTAGGGTCTGTCATATGGGTACAATCAAGGTTTTAGCCAGGGCTGAGATCTTATCTGAATTATGTTGGAAGAATTTTAGTTCCTCAAGAGTTGTTGGACTGAGGGTCTGTTTCTAGTTGGCTGTTGGCCAGAGGTCACTCTTAAGCCCTTGCTATGTGGGCCGCAATATGGCAACTTTCTTCATCAAATCCAATAAGGGAGAGAGTCTGTTGGCAATAGAGAAGTCATAGTCTTATGTACCCTAATGATGGATGTGACATCCCATTACCTTGTATTGGTTGTAAGCAAGTCTCTAGGCTGACTGACATTCAATGGGAGGGAGGGGCTTACACAGGGCATGACTCTCAGGAGGTAGGGATCATTGGGACCATCTTAGAGTCTGCTTGCCACAGAGACTCTTTTTTTCTTTTTTAATGGTAAAATAGTTTTAAAATCTAAGCTCTTCTAATACATTTAAAGTTTAGTTTATGTGCCAAAAGTAAAAAGTGATAACTAAATGCAATGTGAGATTCTTAATGGAGATCTTGGGAATATTTGGATAGAGTTCTTAGTTAAATGTACTGTGCCAATATTAATTTCTGGTTCTGATAATTATACCGTAGTTGAATAAGAAGTTTGCCTTGGGGGCCTGGATGAAGAATATATGGAAACTTTCTGTAATGTTTTTATAAATTGTCTATAAGTCAAAAAGTAGGTCAAAGTAAAAAAATTAGAAAAAGTGATTTGTAAAATTTAAAAATCTATAGCTATATAAACCTACTTTGTGGCCATAGCTTGTTCAGTAATTTTAACATTATGTCTTTATCAGAATTTTTTTTGCAGATAACATTTATAAATTTGGAGAGAAATGGGAAGATGTTGGTCAAAGGGCGCAGTAAAGAAAAAACCTGTAATTTTGTTGTAAACAAAGCAAACAATTTCAGTACATAAATTCACTAAAAATTATATAGCTATATACAATGGAATATTATTCAGCCATAAAAAAGAATGAAATCTTGCCATTTGCAACGATGTGGATGGACCTAGAGGGTATTATGCTAAGCAAAATAAGTCAGTCAGAGAAAGACAAATACTGTATGATTTCTTTCACTCATATATGGAATTTAAGAAACAAAACAGATGAACATAGGGGAAGGGAAGGAAAAATAAAATAAGATTAAAAACAGAGAGGGAGGCAAACCATAAGAGAATCTTAACTCTAGGAAGCAAACTGTGAGTTGTTGGGTAGGGGGGAATGGGGTAACTAGGTAATGGGCATTAAGGAGGGTACTTGATATAATGAACACTGGGTGTTGTATGCAACTGATGAATCACTAAACTCTACCCCTGAAACTAATAATACACTATATGTTAACTAGATTGAATTTAAATTAAAAATTTTTGAAAATTATATAGGTAAAATCTACCACTTTTTTTGGTTAATTATTTTAGAATGTCCTGCCTAGTGAAAATACCATAAAAGCTTCACTATCATTATGTAGTAGAATTGTTTATGTATCCATTTATATGTATTGGTTTCAACAAATAATTACAGAGGTGATGTAACAGTTCTCTGCTTGAACTTTAGTTGAAATGTGTTGGGGACTTCTAACACCAAAGGTACTTCACACATCAATTTAAAATAATCACCAGTTCTAAAATAGTATTCTGATAGCCAAATCCAACTCTTTCCCTGTACAGAGCACTGTTTTCAGATGTCAGTCAACTTGCTGCTTGGATGTAGACACTCGTGTTCCAAAATAGTGTGGTCTATCTCACCACACTGTTCCATGTGATGAAAAGCCAAATACTCCAACCCCTCATAGGCAATTAGATTTCATGCGAAGCAAGAACAAATGGCTCCTCGTTTTGCTCACTGTTTGAAAGGGCTGCTTGTTATAAATACTCTGTCACTATTTCACATGTCCTGGTCCAGCAATTTGAAGCTTATGGGTCTCGGTTGGTTACACCTCTTAAGAGAGCTATTTGGAAACACTCTAGACATTTTTCTTAGGTCCTATTTTTAGAATGGAAGGCCTAATGGTATTTTAATGTCTCTAGATATTCCCAGAACAAATCTCAAGAAAAAATATCTGTTACCTTTTGAAATTTAGCGAAGCTGGTAGGATTATTACTGCTCCTCTGAGAAGTATTGTGTTAAAGAATGAATTTTGATTTACAGAATGTTAGTGGTAAAAGGACCACGGAAAATCAGCTCTTTCAAAACCCTCACTTTTCAAATGAGGAAATTGTGAGTCTTGGTGTGATTGAACTGTGGGCTTAAGATCAGACAGTGAGTGAGGAATATGGAAGTTTTAGAATGGTAGACTTAAGTTTTCCTGCAGGAGATGACCATGGTAAGAGTCAATAACAGTTAGTTTCTGAGATAAGACTCAGCTTTAGAACATGAAAATAGTCTGCTGGGCCCTTGTGTGAAGCTTTATTGCTCTTATAGATTCTGATAAAAAAATGTGGAGTCATCCAAAAATATATGGGCTCAGAAGTGAGGAAGGGTCCAGAAATCTCTTGGGAGAATTGGGCCCTGCATGTTAGACAGCTTCTCAGGGATCATCCTGCCCCCGCTCCCCACCAACAATGTTGGATGAATGTTTCCTCTGTAAATGGCACCTGGTATTCCATCAATTAGAGATTCCTTTGCTCCAGCAAACAATCTTCTAATGATGCAAAAACCTTTGGGAGGGTTAAGTGTCCATCTGTTATTATGAATTACTCTGTGTTACTTTCATCCTTCTTCTTCTTTGGCAGGCTAATTGGGATCTGATCACTTGGGGAATGTAGTTTTGATTGTAGGAAGGGAAGAAAATGTTAACGAGCCAGGAACACTGTGGTGGAGATGGCCGTCTAAGTGGGGTTGCCGGAGTGGGGGTGGCCAGGATGGTGTCTGAAACTGGAACCCAGATCAGGGACTAGAAGGTAAAGGAAGAATGCTGAAGACAAATCCAGATTACGTGTAGCTTTACTCTGGGCTGTCTCACACGTGGAAAAGAAAGAGAAATGACTTTACCTTTCCTTGGTGTTCCTTAGCCCTTTTGGCAAATACTGATTCATTGCAGGTTAACTAGGAGTTTGTGGAATGGGGGGAGAACCCAACCCTGTGTACATGGTTGGCCCACTGAGGAAGTGCATGCAAGCATGCCTTGTTTAACTGCACTTTGCCTTATCGTGCTACATAGGTGTTGCATTTTTTATAAATTGGAGGTCTGCGGCAACCCTCTGTCGAGCAAATCTATCGGCACCATGTTGCCAAAAGCCTTTGTTCACTTCATATATCTGTGTCACATTTTGGTAATTCTTGCAGTATTTCAAAGCGTTTCATTAGTATGATATTTGTTGGGATGATCTGTCATCAGTGATCTTTGATGTACTGTTGTAACTGTTTTTGAGTGCCATGAACCGTATTCATATAAGAGGGTGAACTTAATCAGTAAGTGCTGTGTGTTCCCCTGGCCATTCGCTTGTCAGTCTCCCTCCCCTCAGTCCCCTCTATTCCCTGAGACACAACAATATTAAAATTGGGCCAATTAATAACCCTATAATGGCCTCTAAGTATTCAAGTGAAAGGAAGAGTCGCACGTTTCTCACTTTAAATCAAAAACTAGAAATGATTAAGCTTAGGAAGGAAGGTGTGTCAAAAGCCAAGATAGGCCAAAAGCTACACCTCTTGTGTCAAACATCTTGTGAACGCAAAGAAAAAGTTCTAAGAAAATTAAAAGTGCTGCTCCAGTGAACACATGCATGATAAGAGAACAGAATAGCCTTGTTGTTGATATGGAGACAGTTTGAGTGGTCTGGACGGAAGATCAAACCAGCCACAACGTTGCCTTAAGCCAAAACCTAATCCTAAAGCTTAAAGCAGGGCCTTAATAACTCTCTTCAATTCAATTCTGTGAAGACTGAGAGAAATGAAAAAGGTGCAGAAGAAAAGTTTGAAGCTAGCAAAGGTTGGTCATGAGGTTTAAGAAAAGAAGCCTTCTCTAGAACATAAAAGTGCGAGCTGAAGCAGCAAGTGCTGGTGGAGAAACTGCAGCGAGTTCCCCAGAAGATCCAGCTAAATAATTAATCAAGGTGGCTACACTGAACAACAGATTTTCAATGTAGATGAAACAGCCTCTTCTTGGAAGAAGATGCCGTTGGGGGCTTTCAGAGCTAGAGAGAAGTCAATGCCTGGCTTCAGAGCTACAAAGGACAAGCTGACTCTCCTGTGAGGGGCTAATGCAGTTGTTGACTTTGAGTTGAAGCCACAGCTTATATACCTTTCCAGAATCTCTAGGGCCCTTAAGAATTATGCCAAATCTATTCTGCCTGTGCTCTATAAATGGAACAACAAAGCCTCGATAATAGCACATCTATTTACACCATGGTTACGGAATATTTTAAGCCAGATCTACTGCTCAGAAAAAAAAGATTCCTTTCAAAATATTGCTGCTCATTGACAATGCACCTGGTCACCCAAGAACTCTGATGAAGATGGACAATGAGATTAATGTTGTTTTCACGCCTGCTGACACAACGCCCATTCTGCGGCATGGATCAAGGAGTAATTTTAACTCTCAGGTCTTATTCTTTAAGAAATATAACTTGTAAGGCAATAGTTGTTATAGGTAGTGATTCCTTTGATGGATCTGGGCAGAGTAAATTGAAAACCTCTAGAAGGGATTAACCATTCAAATACTGTTAAGCACATTTGGTGTCATGGGATGAGGTCAAAATATTAACATTTTGACATTTTCAGGATTTTGAAAGGAGTTGATTCCAAACCTCATGGAGGACTTTGAGGGTTCAAGACTTCAGTGGGGGGAGTAATTGCAGGTGTGGTAGAAATCACAAGAGAACTAGAATAAGAAGTGGAGCTTGAAGATGTGACTGAATTGCTACAATCTCATGATTAAACTTAACAGAGGAGGAGTTGCTTCTCACAGATCAGCAAAGAAAGTGGTTTCTTGAGATGGGATCTACTCCTGGTAAAGATGCTGTGAAAATTATTGAAATGACAGCAAAGGATTTAGAATATTACGTGAACTTAGTTTATAAGGCACTGGCAGGGTTTGAGAGGATTGACTCCAATTTTGAGTTCTATTGCGGGTAAGATGCTGTCAAACAGCATCACTGCTACAGAGAAATTGCTCATGAAAGGAAGGGTCAAAGGATGCAGCAAACTTCACTGTTGTCTTATTTTAAGCAATTGCCACAGTCACCCCAACCTTCAGCAGCCCCCACCCTGTTCAGTCAGCAACCACCAACGTCTAGGCAAGACCCTGCACCAGCAAAAAGATTATAACTCACTAAAAGCTCAGATGATGATTAGCACTTTTTAGCTGTAAAGTATTTTTTAATTAAGGTATGTACACAGTACATTGTTTTTTTAGACATGATGCTATTTCATACTTAATAGGCTGTAGCATAGTGTTAAGGTAACTTTAATATGCAATGGGAAATCAAAAAATTCATTTGATTTGTTTTATTGTGATATTCACAATATTTTATTGTGGCGGTCTGGAACCAAACCTGCAATATCTCTGATATTAAGTATCAAGTTTTGAACAAACCTTGAGTTGTGCTTTTGGAACACACATTCTTGAAGTGTGGATTCACATGAATAGAATGTTTAACTGAGTGGATCCTGGGATCAATCTGGCTGCGTTTGAATCCTGGCTCTGACATTCACTACCTCAGTGATCTTGGACAAGTCTTGTACTTTTCCTGTGCTTCAATGTTTTTTATTTGTATATTTGGGATGACAGTAGTAGTACCTATCACTTAGGGCTTTAATGAGAAATAAGTGAGTTAATGTGTGTAAAGCACTTAGAGCCTACCAAAGTGTTGCAAAGCAATTGCATAAGAATTCTACGATCTGATTCCTCAACCATGTCCTGCAGTTTTGAGAAAATATAGTCTCTAACTTCTCTAGGATAAGATTTTTGTTTTTTTAGAGAGAGGGAGAATGAGAGATCGTGTGACGGGGGTGGAAGTGGGGGCAGAGGGAGGGAGAGAATCCTAAGCAGGCTCCACGTCCAGAGCCGAGCCCATGGTGGGGCTCGATCTCACGATCCTGCGATCATGACTTGAGCTGAAACCAAGAGTGGGTCGCTTAACTGACTGAGCCACCCAGGTGCCCCTCTGGACTAAGATTTTAAAATGTTATGTAAGTGACACTTTCTTAGTCCTATAAATATCTGTGTATTTCTCGATGGCAGTCAGGTGTCTTCTTTAAACCAAGAAACTTGTCTGGACCAATTCATAATTTTATAGCCCAAACCTAATCTTTCAAATGCAAAACTTCTCTTTCCACATCTTCATTAACAGATTTAGTAGGTAGATAATTATGTGGAGATCAGGATTCTACAAGATAGTGAATTTTGAGACAAGTTCCTGAGAGGAAGGTCAAAAACATTTGCATCTGAATGTAATTGTCCAGTACTCCCTTTCCATATTTGTATATAGAACAAAACCCCTCTCCCAGGATTCCTTTAACAGACTCTATCAGTTCTATTTTAACTCAGTGGCTGGTGTATCCCATTATGTTCCTGCAATCCGCAGAAGTATGAATGGGGAATTTCAATGTGCTTGTTTAATCAAGGGATTTTTTAAAGCCAAATTTTTCAGTCCTTATGTGAAAATAGATAATATGGAAGAGTAGCTGCAACAAAAATCAGAAGTTCAAACACTGGATTCTTTTCCTGCTTCTGCCATTAAGAAGATATGTGATCTCGAGTCCATCCCAGAATCTTTCTGGGCTTGTATCAAATGGAGGATTTGAACCAGGTGTTGCTTAAGGTTTGTGACAGATCCCATATTATATGGTTGTGCAATATCCTAGTGACCCTACCGAGTGATGTGTGTGCTTTGCCTTGACAGACATGTATATTTTCTTTCCCAGTTTCCTTAAAACCATTTGAAATGGCTTTGCCAGACCACCAGCCACGGTGAGAGATGCATTCTGTGGCTGCAACGTGGGAAATGCCAGCTGGGTCTGCAAGGGAACAAGTCCCTGCCCTGTGACATTTCTACATTTACCACTAGAATTGTAACATTCTCATCCAGAAGTGCTTGATTGCCTGGTAGATGAATAAAGACAAGCTCTGGGGACATAGTTACTCTTACCATTAACAGCAGTTGTTTGCATTTTTCTATTTTGCGGAAAATAAAGGAGAAATCTGAGAAGATAAATAACTGTTTAAAAAGTGAAGACAAATAGTCTATTACTGTAGATAAACAAGTGCTTTGCCACTTGTCTGTGTTTTCTGCTCAGGCAGTGGACGTTCAAGAACAGCTTTGTGTTGACCTCTCAGAGATACTTTTAATTTCTTAAGGGGAAGCTAAAGAAATGAGATTAACCTATTTTGTGACCTACTTCTGCTTTTCCAATTTGGTGGCCTTCATATTTATGTTACTTTATTCCATTTGATATTAACTAGAGCTCTTTTTTTGGTTGACAGGTTTACTTGAGCACAGGAAATCTAAAAAAAATGTCATTTGGGATAAATACTTTTATAAGAGATAGTAAGCTGATATGCTATGGAACTAGCTTATTCCCTCTAGAATCATGGTAATAGGGTGGCTGCAATCCTCGTTTTGGGACTTACTGTAGAAATTTAAGTTGTTGACTATAGTAAATATAAATTAAGATAATATCATGGCCCTGGTGGCCAACTTTAATTTCATTGTTATTTCAAGAAGTAGTAAAAACACTAATTTTCACTTTTTCTTTTCTTCTAGCCATGGACTCCTGCCCTGTAGATCTTTCTGTGAGGCTGCAAAAGAGGGCTGTGAATCAGTGCTGGGGATGGTGAACGCCTCCTGGCCCGATTTCCTCACCTGCTCCCAGTTTAGAAACCAAACCGAAAGCAACAATGTCAGCAGGATTTGCTTCTCACCACAACAGGAGAAAGGCAAGCAATGTAAGTGTCTGTGTTTCATTTCATTGAAAAAATTTTTTATTGATATACACCATTCATACAAGGATGTATGCAAATAATGTATGTACTTCAGTACATTTTATGGAAGTGACCAGACCCATATAACCAGCACCCAGATCAAGAAATAGATCACACAAAACTTGTACATGAGTGTTCGTAGTAGCATTATTTATGGTAACCAAAAAGTGGAAACAACCCACATGTTCTTCATCTAATCTATGGATTTTAAAAAAATAGTATATTCAGACAGTGGAATATTAATTGACAGTAAAAATGCATGAAGTACTTGCACATGGCTGAACCTTGAACTTGTCATCATGTTAAGTGAAAGAAGCAAATCACAAAAGGTCCAGCATCCCAAAAAATCTCTCAAGCTCCCTTCCAGTCCACTTATCCTCCCCAAAGAAACCCCTCTTCAAAGAGAAGCCATCTAAGGTGATTTCTGTCATCTTAGATAGGCTTGCCTACTTCTGAGCTTCATGTCAGTGGAATCAGGGAGGATGGACTCCTTTGGTATCTAGCTTCATTTGCTCGACATTATGTTTGAGAGATCCTTTATGTTTTCCTCTTGCAGTTCATTTATTTTCACTGTTGTATGGTGTCCTAATGTATAACTATACCCCAACATATTTCTCTGTTCAATTGTTGCTGCACATCTGAGTTGTTTCTAGCTATTAAGAATAGTGATGTTTTGACTGTTCTTGTGCATGTCTTTGATTGAACACGGTCCATATATTTATTCAGTGAAAGGTTTTTTAAAGTGGGTGTACCAATTTATCCTCCTACCAGCTGGGTGTGAAAGATGCATTTGCTCCAAATCCTCCCCAACACTTGTTATTGTCAGTAGTTTTCATTTTACCAATTCTGATGATAGTATCGTGGTCTTTTGTGGTTTTAAGTTGCATTTCCCTGACGAGTGTGATTAATTTTTTCAAAAGTTCTGGTGATGTGAATACCCCTTTTCATGAACCATCTGTCCAAGTGTTTTATTCATTCTTTGATTGGGTGGTTTGCATTTTTGTTCTTGATTTTATAATTCTTTATTTATCCTAGATATGTCAACTCTTGGGTTTATGTATTGTGAAGATCTCCCATTCTGTGGCTTGCCTTTCTTATTAGTGTCAAATTATGGAATAGAAGATCTTAATTTTAATGCATCCATATTATCAGTCTTTTATTTTGTGATTCATTTTTGGTGTCTTGCTTAAGACATCTTTGCCTACACCAAAACGTAGAAGTTTTTTTTTCCTGTGTTTTCTTCTTGGACCTTTATTGTCTTTGCATTTACATTTATATCTACCATATTCTGGAATTAATTTTTGTGTATGGTGAGAGCTATGGATTAACATTTTTTTCTGTGCATATATTTAATTGACCCACTATCCTTTATTTAGAGTACTATCTTTCCCCTCTGCACTGTAATGTCACCTTTGTTATCGATCAAGTGATTGATTATATATACATCTGTTTCTAGACCCTCTATTTGGCATAGAGTTAAACCAATACCACTCTGTCTGGATTTCTATTGTTTTGTAAGTCTTTATATTTAATAGTATAAGTCCTTCAGCTTTTTACTTCTTTAAGATCGTTTGCCTGTTCTTGGTCCTTTGCGTTTTATGTAAATTTTCAAATCACCATGCAGTTTCCACAAATGCTTTTTGTTTTGAATTGGAATTGCATTGGGGCGCCTGGGTGGCGCAGTCCATAAGTGTCTGCCTTTGGCTCAGGGCGTGATCCCGGCATTCTGGGGTCAAACCCCACATCGGGCTCCTCCACTGGGAGCCTGCTTCTTCCTCTCCCACTCCCCCTGCTTGTGTTCCCTCTCTCGCTGGCTGTCTCTGTCAAATAAATAAATAAAATCTTAAAAAAAAAAAAAGAATTGGAATTGCATTAAATCCATAGTTCAAATTAGGGAGAATTGCTTTATAACGTTGAGTCTTCCAACCCATCAAAATGATATACTATGGTAATCTTTACTCAAGTATTTTAATGAGTTATTCTTTCATTTCTGTCAATAATGTTTGGTAATTTCAACCAGAAATTTATCTTCCCTTAGATTTATTCATGTGTATCTAATATTTTTTATGTCATTTGTAAATGGAATCTTTAAAAAAAATTTCCGTTTGTATACAGATGAATCACATATTGATTTTTATACCTCTCTGTAGATTCATCTGGATTTTCTAAGTGCACATTATGTCATCTACAAATGACAGTTTATTTTCTCCTTTCCAATCATATGCTTTCTGTTTCTTCTTTGTCATAGAGCTTTCTGTTTCTTCTTTGTCATAGAGAAAGGTTTCAATATTTCACTTTTAATTATAATGTTTGCAGAAAGAATTTTACTGATACTCTGTGTCAGATTAAGGAAGTCCTTTCTATTTCTGGTTTGCTAAGGTTTTTTTTTTTTTAATCACAAATGGATTTTCAATTTTATCAAATGCATTTTCTATATCTCTTGAGATGATATGATTTTCCCCATATTATGTTAAAAATATCAGCTTTAGTGATATATAATTTATATACCATAATATTTACTCTTCTAAAATGTATAATTAACTGTTTTTTGTATGCTTACTGAGTTGTACAACCATCACAGCCATATAATTCCAAAACATTTTTGTCACCTTAAAAAGAAACCCCACACCCATTAGCAGTAATGCCATTTTCTTCTCTCCTAGCTGCTGGAAACCACTAGTCTACATTCAGATTCTATGGATTTGCCTATTTTGGACACTTCATATAAATGGAATCATAAAATGGGACCTTTTGTGATTTGCTTCTTTCATTTAGCATAATTTTCAAGGTTTATCCATGCTGTAGTATGTGTCAGTACTTCATACATTTTTATGGTCAATTACTGTTCCTTTGTATGAACATACTATTTTTTAAAATCCATACATTAGTTGAGGAACATTTGGGTGTTTCTATTTTTTGTTTATTATGAGTGATGCCACAATGAATATTCATGGTGAAAGTTTTATGTGAACATATGTTTTCAATTCTCTTTATATAGCTTGGAGTAGAATTGCTGTGACCAGTAATAACTGTTTAACATTTTGAGGAAATCCCAGTCTCATCCACAATGTAGAAGGGTTCCATGTCTCTGCATCCTCACCAACACTTGTTATCCTTTTTGATTATAACCATCCTAGTGGGTAAGAAGTAGCATCTCATTGTGGTTTTGTTTTGCAATTTGATAGTGACTAATTATGTAGATATTTCAACATTTCATGAGCTTGTTAGTCATTTGTATGTCTTTTTAGAAGTAGCTATTCAAATACTTGCCCCATTTTAAAGTTAGGTAATTTGTCTTTTAATTGTTGAATTGTTAAGAGTTCTTCATCCATTCTGGATACAAGCCCACTATCCGATAGATTATTTACAAATATTTTCTTATGTTCTGTGGGGTGTCTTTTTGAGTGATTTTCAAATGACTTTTCTTGTTTGGGTCCTTTGAAGCACAAAAATTTTTTTTTAACTTTGAGGCAGTTCAATTTATCTATCTTTTCTTTTGTCACTTCTGCTTTTAATGTCATATCTAAAAAAATCATAGTCTAATCCAAGGTCACTAATATTTTCCCCTGTTTTCTTCTAAGAATTTTAAGATTTTTAGCTCTCATATGTAGGTCATCAATTCATTTTGAATTAATTTTCATATATGGTATGAGGTAGGGATCTAACCTCATCCAGTTATCTCAGCACCAACTGTTGAAGAGACTATTCTTTCACCATTGAATGGACTCAGTACCTTATCAAAAATCAATTGGACATAGATGTATGGGTTCATGTCTGAATTCTCAAGTCTATTCCATTTATATGATTTATATGTCTATTTTTATGTGAGTACCCACCATATTGATTATTATAGCTTTGCAGTAAGGTGATTACTAGAAGCAAAGAAGGACATTTTAAAATGATAAAGGAGTCAATCCATCAAGAAGCCATAATCTAACATCAGAGCCCAGAAATATATTAAGCAAAAATGATAGCATTAAAGGGAAAATAGTGGAAAGAACAACTAGGTAGATCATCTATAAGGAGGAAGATTGAAAAACAATATAAACCAACTTTATTTTGACAGCTATAGAATACTCTACCCAACAATAGCAGAATATATGTAAACATATACACATCTCAGATTTTTAATTTTTTAACTTTAAACCTATTTGTGTCTCCGACTATGAGTTGAACATATAGTTGAATAGCATTTTTTAGGCACTAGACAAATCCTTGTCTTTTGATTGTAGTGTTTAATTCATTTACATTTAATGTAATTACTGATAAGCGAGGACCTACATCTTTTATGATGCTATTTGTTTTCTCTATGTCTTTTAAAAATTTCCTCTATCCTCCATTACCTCCTTTTCTATTCTATTTTTTAAAATATACAATTTTAATTTCTTGTTGCTTCTTATTACATTTTTTGAGTTGTTTTTATTGGTTGCTGTGGGACTTATAGCTAGCATCAAGTTATAACAATCTAGTTCAGATTAATACCAACTTAATTTCAATAATTTACAAAGTTTGCTTCTGTATAGCTTTGTTCCATATCCCCTTCTTTGTGCCAATATTGTCATACAAATTATATCTTTATACATTATAAATCCATTAACATTGTTTTAAAATTACTGATTTATGAAGTTGTCTATTAAATAAGATAGAAAAAAAGGATTGACAAACAAAAATATATTCATACTCTCTTTTATATTTACCTACGAATTACCTCTACTGGTATTTTTTATTTCATCATGTGGATTTGAGTTACTGTCTCTTGTCTTTTCATTTCATTCTGAAAGACTCCTTTTAATTTTTCTCATGGAGAAGTTCTGATAGTGGCTTTTGTTTATCTGGAAGTCTCCTACTATAGCCCTCATTTTGGAAGGATAGTTTTGCTGCATATAGAATTCTTGGTTGACAGTCCTTTATTTTCAGCACTCTAAATATGTAATCTCACTCTCTTTTGGACTCCTGCTTTCTAATGAAAAATCAATTGTTAATCTTCTAGAGAATCTGTTTTGCCTGATGAATTTTTTATCTCTTGGTGTTCTCAAGATTTTTTCTATCTTTGGTTTTCGATAATTTGATTATGACAGACATATCTATGTATTGATCCTTCTGAATTTATTCAATTTGAGTTTATTGTTCTTCTCGGATGTCTGAATCAACATTATTCATCAAATTTGAGATTTCTCAGCTATTATATATTCACATACTCTTTCTGTCGCATTTTCTGTCCTCTCTCTCTCTCTTTTGGTGAACAGTACACTGTTTCTTATTTTATTATTGTATTTTATTTAAGATCAATTAATTAACATGTAGTGTACTATTAGTTTCAGAGGTAGAGTTTAGTGATTCATCAGTTGCATATAACACACAGGGCTCATTACATCAAGTGCCCTCCTTAATGCCCATCACGCTGTTACCCCATCCCACTACCCACCTCCCCTCCAGCAACCCTCAGTTTGTTTCCTATAGTTAAGAGTGTCTTATGGTTTGTCTCCTTCTCTGATTTTGTCTTATTTTATTTTTCCTTCTCTCTCCTCTCTTTGTGGAACTCCCACAGTGTATATGTTGGTACACCAGATGTTTCTTCTATCTTTAGGGACCTGTTATTTTTTGGGGTGCCTGGGTGGCTCAGTTGGTTGAGCTTCTGACTCTTGATTTTGACTCAGGTCATGATCTCACTCAGGGTCATGAGATCAAGACTCATGTCAGGCTCTGTGCTTTTCACAGAGTCTGCTTGTCCCTCTCCCTTTGTTCTTCTGCCCTGCCCCCTCTCAAATAAATTAATTAATTAAATCTTTTAAAAAAATTTTAAGAAAAGACCTGTCATTTTCTTGATTTTTTTTTCCTTTGTGTTTCTTAGACCAAATAATATGAATTTATTTATCTTCAAGTTTGATGATTCTTTCTTCTACTTGCTTAAATAGGCTGTTAAGCATCCCTGGTGAAATTTTCATTTTATTTGTTGTACTTTGCAACTGCTGAATTTCATTCGGTTCTTTTTTTTTAAGGAAAAAATTAATTTATATCTCTTTATTAATATTCTCTATTTGATGGGACATTGTTACTATACTTTAATTCTTTCAAATGGATTTTTTAAAAAATTCTTAGAATATATTTAAAATAGCTGATGTAAATTCTTTGTCTAGTGAGTCCAATGTCTAAGCCTCATCAGGGACAGTTTCTACTGACTATTTTTTTCCTTATATATATGTTATACTTTCTTGTCTCTTTGCTTCTCATATTTTTGTTGTTGTTGAAAATTGGATATTTTATTTTATTTATTTTTAAAGATTTTATTTATTTATTTATTTATTTAACAGAGAGAGACAGCCAGCAAGAGAGGGAACACAAGCAGGGGGAGTGGGAGAGGAATAAGCAGGCTCCCAGTGGAGCAGGGATGCAGGGCTCGATCCCAGGACTCTAGGATCATGCCCTGAGCCGAAGGCAGACGCTCAACGACTGAGCCACCCAGGCGCCCCGAAAACTGGATATTTGAAATAATATAATGTACAACTCTGCAAATCCAATTTTCCCTATCCTCAGGATTTGTTGTTATTACTATTTGTGTTGCATTTATTGTTGCTATTTGTTTGTTTCGTGATTTCCCTGAATGAAGTCTGTATTGTAAAGTTTGTGTTCTTTGTCATGTCTAACCACTGAAAGTTTTGCTCAGCAGTTCAGTGGTCAATCAGTGATTGGACAGATATTTCCTTAAATGCCTTGAACCAATAAGTCTCCCACCCTTTTCAATGGGTTCAGTGTGTATGTTGTGGTAGGACTTAAACACCCTGGCAATTTACAGCTCTGCCTTAGCCTTCTGTTCCTGCTTATGTAGAGCCTCGGTGTCAGCCAGAAATGAGAGATTTGGGGGGATACTTCCTGTTGTCTTTAACCTAAGTGTCAACATTCTTTTTCTTTTTCTTTCTCTTTCTTCTTTTCTTTCTTCCTTTCTTTCTCCCTCTCTCCCTCTTTCTTTCTTCTTTTTTCTGTTTCTTTCTCTTTCCTTTTCTTTCTTCCTTTCTCCCTCCCTCCCTCTTTCCTTCCCTCCCTCCATCCCTCCTCTTTCTTTCTTTCTTTCTTTCTTTCTTTCTTTCTTTCTTTCTTTCTTTCTTTCTTTCTCCTCTAACTAGGACTTTACATGGACAAAAAACACCTGCTTTGATTAGCTGTTTATCCTTCAATAGAGCTTGAGCATTCTGACTGTTAATTCTTGGGCCTGGTCCTCAGTTTTCTATACTTTCCTGCTACAGTATGTAAGAGCCACTTTCTAAGCTACAAGAGAGGCATTTTGGCTTTTACACATGAGTTGCAATTAGCTGTAGCTTTGAGTTACTGTTTTCTAGGTCACTGATGCTTAGCAGTAAGGCATCCAATCCATTGCCCTTATAGTTTCTTCTCTTTCTCCTCCTTCTCCTTCTCCCCTTCCTCGTCCTCCTCCTCCTCCCCCTCCTCTTCCTCTTCCCTCTCCCCCTCGTCCTCCTCCTCCCCCTCCTCCTCCTCTTTCTTCTTCCTCTTCTTCTTCTTCTTCTTCTTCTTCTTCTTCTTCTTCTTCTTCTTCTTCTTCTTCTTCTTTCTTCTTCTCATTACTACTATTATTCGCATTTCTTAAACGCCATTCACTGCATTCCTTTCCATAAGTACATTATTCTGTAATTATTATATAAACTCTGATAAGGGTTTTAACAATTTGACTGCCCCCATTGTACCAGGGAATGCTTGCCCCACCTTCCAGGAATGATGGCACTTTCACAACAGGGAGTAATCCAGATCAATAACCCAATCTTACAACATGCTGTCTTGGTGATCACTCCTGGGACTATCACAAATTGAGTTTTTCAGAAGTAGTCACTGAGATAGAGTTTGTGGTACAGCGTATTTATTAGGCATCAGCATTTGTGTCAAGGAGGGAGAGAAAACAGGTATGAGCAGAAGGAGAAATTGAAATTTGCTCTAGGTCCATCTAAGTCTCTGCTAAATCCATTCTGAACTCTGGTGTGTATATGGTCTAAGGAAGGTATTCCACGTTGGGCCAAAATAGCTGGTTCTTTACATCCCCATCTCAATTAGTCATCGATGTGGTCCTTCCTGGGAAAGGTGTGCCTTTGGATGAGTCAGCTCTCTGCAGCTGGAGCAAAATCTGAAGGAGCTAAAGGCTGTTGGCTGAAGTTGGGGCACCAAATCCTTTCTTGAGGAGACACATAATGGGAACAGATCACCTTGATCCAACAGAGACTGAACTGATTTTGCTGTTTTGTTAAGGCTCCATCTACCTCTGGTTTGTCTTGAGTCTGAGGGTATACTTCGCTAGTGGTCCCAAATGAGAAACTGAGGTAGGTGTTTACTGCATTCTCTTCCTCCTTGGGCAGTCCAAAATTCTATTTTTTTTCTTCTCAGAACAATAAGATTGCTGGAATTTCCATTTTATTTTGCAGAAGTGTTTTGTTTAGCTCTTTAGCCTCTTGCTCTTTGTGGAAAATGTCTCAAAAGAAAATCCTTCCAAGTGATAGGCCTACTTGTCTATGTCTCCTTTCTCATCACATACTTGGCCCTTTGATACCCACTCCTTTGGCAGCACCCAGACTCTAACTTTTGTCTCTCTATGCCTGTGGGATTGCCAAAAGTTCTGCTGATTTCTCTGCCTCTTTGCAATGGCCCCATGTCCAGAGTCTCAGTTTTTAGCACCATGCCAAGAACTGGCAAGTTCCACAAGGGAAAAAGCATCCTGAGAATATCTCCTCTTTATTCTACAATTATCTTCTCTCCAGGATCTTGGCCATTCACAGTCTTGATAGTCTTGAGAACTATCAAAGCCTTTATACAGATGCTTCTTCTGTTTTATCTGGCTTTTCTAGTTTTACCTGATGAAGGCATCGACCTGCTGCAAGTTACTACATTTAAGCCAAGAGTGGAAGTTTGTTTTATTTTATTTTTTTAGCGCAATGTCTAGTGGTGGTCTGCCACCAAGTTAAGATTCCAGCTGAAAGTTGGTATATAGCAATAAACCATTAGACAGATGAGTGAGGGTATCTGAAAGAGAAGTCCCTCATGTCTTTTCTTTTAGCTACCTTTGCCACTGTTTTGATAAGAGCACTTCATTAGTGGTCTTTACTAGAGGTCATTTGGAAAATGTAGCCTTTTGGTACAGGATTTAAGAATCCATAGAGAAAACTTAAAAATCAAAACATCGTCAGTGTTCTTTAACACTGATGGCCAAAAAGTTTCAGTTCTTGAAAATCAAAATCAGATTATCAGTATTATTTAATGGCTCAAACTGAAATGCCACTTAATATAGGTTCTCCAAATATCAGAAAATATCGTAAATTTTCTGATCTTGAAAAATACCTGGGAAGTTTGATGAAACATTTATATCTAAAGACATGTGTCTAATGAGACAGAAATTTCCCAAGAGAATCTGAGATCCTCTACTTGTCATAGCCTTCTTAAAATTTTTGGTTGTGATATTTTTTCCATGTAGAATTAATCCTCTGAAAGAAATCTGATAAAAAGTATTAGAAGTAATATTTCCCTAGAATTTAAAATAATTGTTCTTCTCTCACACTTGATGGATAAATAGGATGCTAGCAATCATAGAGATGTTCATAGTTCATGTGCTAGGGAGAGAGGTAATGCTAGGTATGATCTTGTGTAAGCATAAGAATATAACTTCTAGCATACACACAGTTACTAAAACTGTGTTCATGTACTAAGAATATGTATGCCAACTAGAGAAGTATTTATTATATAATATAGTCTTAATCATATAAGGATTTATGCTATAGGGCCACTTATACCTGATGAAGTCCTTTTCTCATTTTTTCATTTATTTGGTATATATCAATTGAGTACCTACTCTGTTCTGAGCATCATCCCAGGTAATCTGAGAAAATAAAAGTAATCGCAATAATCATAGTACTAGTTTATACTCATCTAGTGCAGTAGTTCTCAACCAGGAGTCATTTTGTAGCCCCCACCTGGGAACATTTGGCAATTTCTATAGACATTTTGGTTGTTACATCTCTACCCACAGAAATAGTTCATACTGGCATCTAGTGGGTAGAGACCAGATACACTGTGTAATTTCCTACAATGCACAGAACAATTCCTCCCAACAAAAGAGCTGTGTGGCTCAAAATATCACTAGTGCTGCTTTTGAGAAACCCTAGTCTAAGGCTTTATGTTTTGCAAACTATTTTATAATAGTAATATTAATAATTACCATGCTTCCTACATTTAAAGAGTGTTAAACCTCACTTAGTCCACCCTTCTGTGGCAACCAATGTGAGAAGAATATTAATGACTGCATTTAAACATGCTATCACACAGAAGCTACAAAGGCATACAGGTTAAATGTCAATGGAGTAAAGTGGAGTCCACCGCATAAAGGAATTCTGAATATTTGAAAAAGAGAAGGGTCCCACCTGGCAAAGAAGAAGGGAGATGGTGTTCTGTGGGCACTCACACTGTGAACTCATGTTGGGCATCAGGCTCCTATTTAGGCCACGAAACGAAGGGTCATTAAAAGTTGATTCCCATCTTAGGCTTTTTCTTTCTACTTGTGAATCACTTGTCCAAGAAAATAGTAATTTCCCTCTTTACATTATGGATCCCATTCTCCTTTCCAAAGTGCTTTCACAGCTGTTAGCTCACTTGCTTCCGGAGTAAATCTCTGAGGTATTATCATCTTCATTTAATTAATTAGAAAACTAAGGGTCAGGGAGATTGTTTCAGGATTATTTTAAATCTAGCCCCCCAGGCCCTATCATCCTCCCAATAGTCCACCATTGTGGGACCATCCTGGGATTCAATTATTAATCCTTGAGCACTACCTTCTGTTACAGCCCCCTACTCACAAGAACTTTCAAAATGTCTTTTCAGACTGAATGGAACCAAAACGCATGACTTGTAACAGCTGCTTTCCCCAATGCACAGCTCTGTGAATTTCATTCTTCTGTTAGCATGCTTTAGCTCAGTCAAAACTCTGAAGAGATTTTGTTGTCATATAGAAAGACGCACAGTTGTCTTATCCTTTCTATCTTATATTGATGGTAGATCCTGTAAAGTAAATAATGTGCTAAAGTGATAACGCTGTGGGAACTGTTCTTCAGAGGTTTTAAAATAAACATTTGTGTGTGTTTCCATAGTTGAGTTGTGAGAACTCAGGAGCAAAAGGTCAAGGCCCATCAATCATTCTGAGCTTTCTTACTAATCCTTTACTTTACCTTCTCTGTGATCATATATGAAAAGTCGTTTTTAAATGGTATTTTTGTAGGTCTAAAGAGATCACCCCTGCCATGAACGAACTTCAGCTATTTATTTTTTCCTCGTCCTTTTCCTTTTCCTAGTATTTTGTTTGCCTTTCCAGCTCTGGTTGCTGAGAGCAACCATTTCAGCACAGTAGCAACAAAATGATAGTTTTGAGATCTTGGTAAAACACGTACTCTGACTTTCTGCTATTGAGTTGTGAATTCATTTGGGGGAAGTAATGCAGTACTGTTTTTTGAGGTACTGAGTGTCAGTGTTTTGCCAGAGCTAGATGATTACAGATAGCACCATGAAGTTACTAAGAGCTAGCCATGCACTTTTCATTACAATGAATAGTCAAATAATATGGAGTTTTCTTAGAACTTCAAATTTGCCTACATTTATAATTTTAAATTATTTAAAAATTTAAACCATGGAAACATTTTCTTTTTTCCCATGTGTGGGTTCTTCTTTTAAGGGCACCAAACTTAGATCCAAAGACTTGTATTCAAGCCCTGACTATTCTACTTACTAATTGTATGGGCTTGAGCAAGCTTTTAAACCTTTTAAACCCCTCTTTCCTCACCTTTTTAAGAGGAATAATAATACCTGGGTGGTAGAACTGTTTTATGGGCTAAATGAGATAATGGATTGGAAAGAATTTTGGAAACCATAACACACTATACAAATGTGAATGCTTCGACTCAACAGACATTCCGAAGCATATTCTATGTACCAGGCAGTTTGTCAGGAACTGGAAAAGGAAAGATGACATGCATACTTATAAAGAGCTCATAGGCCAGTGGAGAGATAGACATCTAAGTACAAAGGCAGAGCCTGAGACAAGGGTTTAAGCACAAATGGTATATTTGGGAGAGGCATGGGACAGTAGGGGAGGGGAGAGGTGATTCAGGAAAGGGAAGATGGTTAAGAAAGGTGAATTATTAAACCAGCTACCATAATGGACAACTGGAGCTTAATCTTTTGGGAAAATGTGGAAAAGAGTGTACAACATGTGGTTCAGAATTACCCCACTAGAGGGGTGAGATAGCTGAGATATGTGCTTACTTACTTCCCTAAGCCTTTAAAACTGATAGTATCTACTATAACCCATAAGTACTACATCCTGTAAGAATAGAGACATGGGAGCATGGAGGAGGAAGTACAAAACTTGCCTGTGCCCCGCAGTGGAAGACTTTTGTCCCCGTTGACTTCTTTATCTGTAGTACTCTCTTGCCTTTTGTTTCTGAAACACTGCTCTGTTTGGTCTGCTTCCCACCACATCGGCCAGTCTCTTTCCTTTTCCTCTATGGACCCTAAGATTCTAGTCTCAACCCTCTTTCCTCGACATCCTATGCATTTTTCTCCAGGAAATCTCTTGCCTGCGGCCATGTAGGTACTGATGACTCTTAAATCTATGTTTCACGTCAAATTGTATTCTACTTCCCCAACCTTTAGACCCATATTCCAGTGTCCTCGATTCCACCTCTCAGGCAAAGCTACTGTTTTCCAGGTCTCCAAGGATTTTCATCCGTGTTGCTAAATCCCATGGGAAGTTCTCAGTTCTGCTCTGACTTGACTTCCTGCAGCATTTGCCACTGTTAATTACTCCCTCCTCCCTGATAAGCTCTCTTTCTTGGCTTCCAGGAAGAAGCCACTTATTTTCAGCCTCCTTTGGTGTTTTCTTCTCATTTCTATCACCTCTAAACACTGGAGTGCCTCAGGGCTTAGTCTTTGGATCTTGCCTGTTTCAGTGATCTGAACTGGGCTATTTAGGCTTGTGGCTTTAAACAGCTCCACACACTGACAACAACTAATATGGGTCTTGAGCCTGACTCTTCTCTGAACTCTGAAACTGAATGCATATTTATACTTCTTTCCCTCTCTCTCTCTCTCTCTCTCTCTCTCTCACACACACACACACACACACTGCCTTCTAATTATTTCCACTCAAGTGTCTGAAAGGTGTGTCAAACATAACATGTACTAAACTGATTTGATATTGCCCTCACAACTGCTCCTCTTCCAACTTTCCCTCTCTTAGCAAATAACAACTTCATTCTTCCGGTTGCTCCAGCCAAAAATTTTAGGTCATCCTTGACTCTTTTCTTTCTCTCCCATACCATATCTGATCTGTCAGCAAATTCCATTGGCTCTGTTGTCAAAATATATGCTTAATCCACAGTGCTCACCACCTCCATAACCACTGCTTGGTCCAAGCCACTTCAACTCATTCCTGGATTATCCTTTCAGCTCCTTATTAGCTTCTTTGCTGCTTTCCTATGCCCCTGTATGCTATTTTCCATACAGAAGAAAGATTTCCCATCTCATTCAATATAAGAGCCACCATCCTTATAACCTTCAGGGCCATTGATCAGTATTGCTGCATTGCACAACCCCAGGGGAGCACCAGTCACACAGAATTAAGTATAACTAGGGCTTCTGGCCCTATGTTATCTGGCTCTCTTACCCCTCCGACTTCTCTTGTTAGTACTTTCTTTTCGGCTTCCCAGGTTCTAGCTATTCTGTTCCATCTGCCTGCCATGCTCTTCTCCCAGATAGCCCCTTTCAGTTCTCTTAAGCCCCTGTCTGTTGGGCTGTAACATAGTGCATGTTAGGGAGATTGGCCAAAGACAAAGTAAGGAGGAGAAGCTATACCAGTAAGAGCTATCATTATCCTTGTTATTTGGGTAGTGAGAAAGCTAAGCACATGGAAAATATCTTAATAAATTTCATGATCAGGGCTGCGTGGGTGGCTCAAGTCGGTTACGCATCTGACTCTTGATTTCTGGGTTAGGTCATGATCTTGGGGTCAAGAGATCGAGCCCTGCATCAGGTTCTGGCTGGACGTGGAAGCTGCTTGAGATTCTCTCCCTCTCGCCCTGCCTCCCTCATCCACCTCTTTCTCTCTCTCTCTCTCTCTCAAATAGTTAATAATAATAATAAATCAAATAAATTTAAAAAATAAACTTCATGATCAACTTGTCTGATACTTGAATTATATTTTGAAGCTTGAAGGTTTTTTAAAAATCATTTAAAATCCCTAACAACTTCTTTCAATCTGTGAACCATAAGAAATGCTCTATCTTGTGGATTTCTGTTTTTCTGTGAGAACCACTGTCTTGTTTTGATTTCACTATGCCACATCCCCAGCAAAAAGAAACAGCGCCAAACAAAATAGATTTCTTGTCGAGCCTAAATACTACCTGTTCTCTTTGGGCTCAGTAATTTTTGTTTTTAGTTCATTTGAGATTAGGTTTCTATTCTCTGCCAAATATTGCTTTGCTCAAGGTGGCACAGTGGTTCCTCAAACAGAAATAAGGAGTTCCTTTTCTCACCTGCAGTCATTCTTCTCACTCTCTTTTCAGGTTAGTTACACGGCTCAGAGGTTGATAACTTAGAGGTTGAAGCCCAAGAGCATATATTGATCCCTGTGTTTCTTGCAGAATATTTTATTGTTGTTGTTCGGTGGCTGGAGACCAAGGGCATCCACTTTTTTTTCAATATTGTGACTCATAATCAGAAATCCACAATTGTGGCCTTACAGATTATGATTAAATACAGAAATTTTTACCTACAAAGCAAGTCTGATTTTTTCATATCACTAAGCCTTTTTTTAGTCAATAATCAGTTTGATCACTGCAACGGGGATGCTGATCCGTCATCCCTGAACAGTTCAAAACATCACTTATTTTAATTTTAAATTCAGCTTAATATCCCCCAATTTAATCATAACAGATTCATCTTTACAGAACCAGAGAGTTGAAAGAAATTGCTGAGCTTTTTTTCTTCACCTAATTGAAATATTAGCTTAGTTCTAAGTTTCATGTTTGTCTCCAAAAACTCCCAAGAAGAGATACTATTTGTAGGCTTTTGTTGTTGTCATTTGTTTGTTCGTTTGTTTTGGTGGATGCATTTCTTAAGTTCAATCCGTTTTCCTTGAAATTGAACTAGAATGATGTAGTGATTGCCTAGTAATTCAGGCGTCCAAGTGCCTGAACTCTATACGCTAGGCCGCCCACTGAAACTAATGTGTGATTCAGGAACATCACATCGAAATCTGTGAATCTCTTTTGAAATTGCAGTGTCATTATGCCAAATAGAACTTCGATCTTCATAACTTTAATTCCATTGAGCTCACCAATTGGGAAGTAATCGCCTTCTTCATTTTCATTTTTGCAATCCATATGTTTGTTTTGTGTCTGAAGCTCTGCACCCATTTAAACAAAATGAGCTAATTCTTACCGAGGAAGCAGTGTAACAGTTTTTTAGAGCTGAGGTCTTCTAAATATTCTTGCCTATGTAACTCTAAAAGGATTTTGAAAAATGATACACCCCTTGCACAATTTTAAGTTAGTATCTAAAAATTTTAAATCGTGAATGTAATTGGCAGAGTATAATTTAAAGGATATTATAATTGACATTTTAAAATGAAACCATTCTATTACTTTTTAAAATGTGTCCAAAGGAATTTAAATACCATAGTGAAGTGACTCTCACCAACCATTCAAAAATTACAAATTCATTCTTTCTTTCTTTCTTTCTTTCTTTCTTTCTTTCTTTCTTTCTTTCTTTCTTTCTCTCTCTCTCTCTCTCTCTCTTTCTTTCTTTTCCTTCCTCCCTTCCTTCCTTCCTTCCTTCCTTCCTTCCTTCCTTCCTTCCTTCCTTCCTTTTTTTCTCTTTAAGATTTCAATCATGTATTTGAGAGAGCAACAGAGAGAACATGAGCTGGATGGAGGGGCAGAGGGAGAGGGAGAAGCAGACTCCCCAAAGAGCAGGGAGCCCCACACGGGGCTTGATGCCAAGGACCCCGGGATCATAACCTGAGCTGAAGGCAGACGCTGAACTGAGTGAACCACCCAGACACCTCTTTTTTTTTTAAAGGTTTATTTTGAGAGAGAGAGAAAGAATTAGCGGGGGGTGGGGGAGGATCAGCAGAGGGAGAGGGAGACAAGCAGACTCCCCGCTGAGCTGGGAGCCGGACGTGGGGTTTAATCCCAGGACCCTGAAATCATGACTTGAGCCAATACCAAGACTCGTCGCTTAACCTGCTGAGCCACCCAGGTGCACCTACAAGCTCTTCTTTTAATAGCAGATACAACATTGTTTTTCTTTCTCCCTGAACATCTTATTTCTATTCCCCTTCTCCCACAGAATTTCATTCTGGTGTAATCTCTTTTAATGCTGAGAATTATTTTTATCACCTTCCATACATCTCTAGAACCAAACCGTGTATAAAAATGGACGTTATTACTTGGAAACATTTTCCCTCAGTCATGAAACTCTGAGTGTCAACAATTTCTTTTTTGATTAATTTTTCATAAAAATTATGGTTTAAATCTATTAAAGTTTTTTATAGTTACTAAACTTAAATGTGACATTTGCTAGAGATTTATTTCTCAATGTGTTGGAGGGATGGTTGGTTTTCTTTTAAAACTGGTTTGTGTACAATGTTACAGCATTTGCAGTCAATTCCATTCCTGTATTTTTTTCTTCGAGGTGGTTGTGCTTCGAAACTTATTCACATAATTAAGTACAGGGAATAGAAGGAGTTTTATTGTAATAATGGCATTCAGTTAAACTTCCCAGTTTAATGTCAAAATTTACATTATAATAACCTATCATTAAAAAGTATTTCTAATGATTAGATGACAACCTGATAAGATTCTCCTTCCATTTTTGAAAACACAGAGGTGGGAAGCACTGTACTTGCATGTGAATTTGTCATTTTGTTATTACAGTCATCATGGTCTTAATTTCTTAGCCCTTGCCAGGATTTATCGAACTCTACGTATGACTTTTTCACTTAGAAGCACTTTATTGAATCCTATATACTCAGAAAGAAATTGGAAAGCAGAAATATTGTTAATTTCAATTAATTTTTGCTAATACAATATTTTTGACAAAAAGCTTATCATATTAGTGCATCCTTCCAATATATATATCAAAACTTCAGTGCTTATTAATTTGATTCCTTCAATTTATACAGAATTGATCTAATCGGTAAAGCCACTTTTCAATATCAAACTAATTGGCCAAATTAGAGCTATTTTCTGACAAAAAGAGGCTGATTTTATTTTTCAGTTTATATTAGTGTGCTAATATGTGTTCCCATGATAAGAATCTTACTGTTATTCATTTATTTTTTACTTCTTAGGTTATAAATATAAAGTTCGCTCTTCTTCCTTGTGTATAGTTCTGTGAGTTTTAACACATGCATGGATTTGTGTAACCACCAAGACAATCAGGATAAAACAGTGTATCACCCCAAATGTGTCCTCATTTTGTCCTTTGTAGTCAAACCCACATTCCAATCCCAAACCTCTGGAAACCACTGATCTGCTCTCCAAACCTGCAGTCATGCTTTTCCCACAGTATCATAAAATAGAATTCTATGCTTTATTATCTGTTGGGCATGACTTCTTTCACTTAGCATAATACTTTTAAGATTCATCATGTTGTTACATCTATCAATGGTTTTTTTTTTCTTTTTACTTTTTAATAGTATTCCACTGTATGGATGTTTCCTAATATTATTTATTGGTTGAAGGACATTTTTTGTTTCCAGTTTTTGGTAGTTATGAAAATTACTGCTTAACACTTGATTACACTTGATTACAGTTTTTGTAAGCAAAATCCTCTAGGATAAATACCTGGATTGGTAAATGTATGTGTTATTTTATCAGAAGCTACCAAGCTGTTTTCCAGAAAGACTAGGTTATTTTGCTTTCCCTTCAGCAACCAGATGAATTCCAGGTGCTCCACAAGCTCGTCAGTACTTGGTATTACCAAGTTAATTTTGTTGTTGTTTTTGTGTTAGGCATTCCAACAGCTGTGTAGAGGTATCTCATTGTGGTTTTAATTTGCATCTCCCTAATGACTAATGATGAGCATCTTTTAACATGCGTGCCATCAATATATCTACTTTGGCGAAGTGTCTATTCATATCTTTTGCTCATTGTTTCCCTTAGGTTGTGTGATTTTTTACTGTTGAGTTTTGAGATTCCTTTATGTATTCTGGGTGCAAGTCCTTTGTGAAATATGTGATTTGGAAATATTTTCTCCCAGTCTGTACCTTGTCTTATGATTTTCTTCATGTTGTCTTTCACAGAGCAAATGTTTTTAATTTTGATGAAATCTAATTTATTAATTTTGTCTGTATGGAACATGCTTTTGTGTCCTATAAAAACTCTTCGCCTCATTCACATGCACACAGATTTTCTCCTGTAATGTCTCCCAAGACTTTTACAGTGTTCATTGTACTATGATCTGTAGTGAATTAATTTTTGTATAACGTATGAGATACAGGTCAAGTAGTACTCTTTTCTTTTTGCACATAGATGTCCAATTTTCCTAGAATGGTTTGTTGAAGAGATTAAATTTCTCTTGCAACTTTGTTAAAAATTAATTGACCATATTTCTGTGGGTCTATTTCTGGTCTTTTTGTCTATCCTGAACCAAAACCACTCTGTCTTGGTTATTATAGCTGTATATTAAGTCTTAATATCTGGTAGCATAAGTTTTTCAACTGTGTTCTTGCTCAAATTTTATTTTTCCATTCCTTTACTTTGCCTTTCTATATAAATTTTAGGATCAGCTTGTCAAAAAGTCCTGCAAAGATTTCTATTGGAATTGTGTTAATGCTGTAGCTCAATTTAGGGAGAAATCAATTTGATATCTTTAAACATAATGAATCTTTCAAGCTATGCACTCAGTTTATCTCTCCATTTATTAGGTCTGCCGTGGTTCTTTTATCAGCATTTTATAATTTTCATTACAGATCTTGCACATAATTGTGTTAGATATTTTTTGAGCTATTGTAAAAGGTACTTTTTTTAGAATAGTCATTTCATATTGTTCATTGCTTATTATGATAAACAGAATTCTGAGATGGTCCCCACAATTCCAGTCTTCTGGTGTAGAATCTCCCTATTTTTGAAAGTGGATGTGAAATGTGAGTAGGATGAGATGTGAGTAGTTATGTTATATGCCAGAGTTGACTTTAAGAAAGGTAGAGTATCTTTGGCAAAACTGACCTAATCAGGTGATTCCTTAAACTAAATCTTTCTTCCTGCTTTCCTGAGAGCTGTTGTCATGAAAGATGTTGATTTCTATGAAATATTTTTCTGCATCTGTTAGCATGATTATGTGGTTCCTCTTTAGCTTGTTAATGTACAGATTACATTTATCACTTTTTAAAAAGATGTGTTTATTAGAGAGAGATGGAGAGGGGGGGTGCGTGTTACAAGCAGGAGGGGCAGAGGGGGGAGAGAATCTCAAGCAGACTCCACATTGTGTGTGGAGCCTGAGGTGGGGCTCGATCTCACAACCCTGAAATCATGACCTGAGCCAAAAGCAAGAATTGGCCGCAAAACCAACTGTACCACCCAACTGCCCCCATTTATTACCTTTGGAATGTTGAATTACCCTTGTATTTCCAGAGGAAACTCTTTATTTGAATATTGTGTGTGTATATATGATTTTCTTTGAGTTATTCCCGTTTGGGTTTTGCTGAGCTCAAAGTCTAAATTTATAGCTTTCATTCGATTTCAGAAGTTTAAGGCATTAATTTTTCTTTTTCTTTTGTTTTTGTTTTTTATGTAAATATAAACATCTTTATTTTTTAATCTATAAATCACTTATTTTCAAATGCATTGCAGATATACTCTAAATTACAAAGAAGATTTATTTTTTTATTTTTTAATAATAATATTTTTTATTATATTACGTTAGTCACCATACAGTACATCCCCAGTTTTTGATGCAAAGTTCCATGATTCATTACTTGTGTATAACACCCAGTGCACCATGCAATACGTGCCCTCCCCAATACCCATCACCAGCCCATCCCATACCCCCCCCCCCGAAGCCCTCAGTCTGTTTCCCAGAGTCCATAGTCTCTTATGGTTCATGCCCTTCAACAGATGACTGGATTAAGAAGATGTGGTCCATATATACGATGGAATATTACTCAGCCATCAAAAAGAACGATTTCTCAACATTTGCTGCAACATGGACGGGTCTGGAGGAGATAATGCTAAGCGAAATAAGTCAAGCAGAGAAAGACAATTATCATATGGTTTCACTCATTTATGGAACATAAGAACTAGGAAGATTGGTAGGAGAAGGAAGGGAAGAAGAAAAGGGGGTAAACAGTAGGCATTAATTTTTCAACAATTTTTTTTACAAATCTCATTCTTCTTTCTTTCTTGGATTTTAATGACATCAGCATTAGACCTTTTTATAGTATCTAACAGGTCTCTGAAGATACGTTCATTTTTTTCAATCTCTTTTCTCTCTATTGTTCACGTGGGTAATTTCTATTAATCTATATTCAAGTTCATTGATTCTTTCCATTGTTATTTTCATTCTGCCATTCAGTGGCTTTTCAAAAAAATTATCATTTTTTCAATTCTAAAATTTCCATGTGATTTTTCCTTATAGTTGCTATTTCTCTACTGAGAACTTCCATCCTTACATTCACTTCAAATCTGTTGACCCTCCCTTCATGTAGCATGAGTGTAATAGCTGCTGTAAAGTCTTTGTCAAATAATTCCAGTATCTAGGTCTTCTCAAGAATGGTGTCTATTGACTATCTTTGCACTTGGAGGTTGCTGAAAGTGTCCTGCTTTTTTGTATGCCAACTAATTTTGGATTACATCCTGGGTGTTTTGAATATATTATGGGATTCTGGGTCCTGTTAAAAATCTCTGGAGAATGTTGATTTTTCTTTGTGTGTTTCTTTTCATAGTCAGTTGACCCACTTAGGTTCAGGTCACAAGCCCCTTTGTACATTCTGTGGGCTTTAGATCCAATATCAGTTTACTTTTGAAAGACTTTGTGGTGTTATTTGGATCCTCCACACGTACGTGCCTCCCAGGGACCAGTCTGGTATTTGGGCCATGGACTGCATTGTCGTTCAGTTCTCCAAGCCTTTGGTGTTCTAATTCAGGTCGCTGTCATGCATGCGTCTCTGAGAGACAAGCCCAGGACTTCACACACAGTTCTGTGGGATCTTCTCCTGAAACTCTTTTCTCTCTGGGATCTCCCCAAAACTCTCTGACTCCCAGGGACTCTTCCTCCAGATCCTTTGTCCAAAACGCTGTCATTTCAGCATCCTTTCACTCATATCCTCCTCCAGGGCAAACAGGCAGCCCAGGCCACTGCTGCTCCCATTGTGGTGTGAGTGCAGCTTTAGGAATGGGATCCCCCCTCCCTCCCAGAAAAAGCTCAAGAAAACAACTGGGAAGGGGGGGATTTCCTCCACTCTCTTTGCTTTGTAGGGTTACTTCCTCCTATTCCTCTGACCGGAGAGAGAGCTTCTGTTGGCCTGCGCACAGTTCTCTATGTAGGGAAATAGGGGTGGAAAAAGAAAAACACCAGAAAACTCACTTCCTAAGCAGTCTTTTTAAAAAATGAGATATAATTGACATATAACATTATATTAGTTTCAGGTGTACAATATAATGATTCGATATTTGTATTACTCTTTTTTAAGGCTTGATTTCTCTTCCTAAGTTGCCTGCCATTCTTTACTTTTCAGATGCCTGAGAGAGTTGCTTTATATGCTTTGTCTGTGATTTTTAGTTATAATCAAAGGGGAAGATAAGGTAGAATAATCTTCTGCCATCTTAATTGGAGCTGGTAGCTTAGATTCTCACTTTTTTCTTCTAATTGTAGCCTATATATTTAGGAGGACAGAACCTAATGCCTGGGCACAGTTTGTTGCTGGGATGAAATGAGCACCCTCTCCTTCCATGTTTCTTCTCTGTGCTCTTTTGACTTTGTCATTCAAGGGGTTTCCCTTAGGAACAATATATTCTCTGACATTTGGGGAGTAGGGATGCAAGATAGCTAAACTGAAGCTATTTTGAAACATCTACATGTTTGGAAATTCAGATGTTTTGCACCCCAAGATTATGCACTGGGGCAGGTTTGGAATGGATTAGAGGCATGTCTTTCTTTCATCAATAAAGAAAGGGACGTCATGAAAGAGGGGGTGGGGAAGGGAAAACTGATGACTCCACCTTTGAATGTGTCCTTAAGTGGGGGTAATTATGGAAAAGAAGGAATTTAAGGATGTGGACATTGATTCCTTTAAAACTATCTCTGCCTGTGTGTACCCTCGGAAAGTCTTCGCTTCTACCTAGGGAAGCATATTCTATACTTAGAAGACAGCTATTGTAAAATCAGCAGACCCAGCTATTATCCTGGTTCTACTTCTTTAGTGATAATCTAAAGTTGGAAATAGACACATATAGTATAAAAATGAATCACAAGTGACAGCAACTCATATGCACATATATAAGTGATTACATTCATACACGGGATAAACATTAAGAACAGAAAAGTGCTGAGTAACATGTGAACATGTTAGAGGCTGGTGGAGCTAGTCTGTGAAAACGGTACGTTGGTTAGAAATTTGTAGAAGGGAAGATCAATTACTTTTCATTTAAGCTTCCTCTCTCGTAAATATAGTTAAGACAGTTACAGAATTGAAAAAAACCAGAAGTAACAGTAACTGAACTTTTCAACCCAAAAAATAGTTTTAATAATACCATTTAATAATAATATAATGATAATGATAACATTATATAACTCTTGCTGAGCATTTCTTTTTTTTTTTTTTTAATAATGATTTTTTATTATATTATGTTAGTCACCATACAGTACATCCCCGGTTTTCGATGTAAGTTGCTGAGCATTTCTTATATACTAAATGCCATGCTAAGAATTTAGAGATATTACCTTATTTACTGCTCACAGAAGCACTGTGAGTATTATGGTCATTCTTCCTATTTGAGACTCCATGTCGTGTCCCCCCAGAATTCATATGCTGGAACTCTCACTCCCAATGGAATGGTACAGAACATAGAGCCTTTAGGAGGTGATTAGGTTTCCATGAGTTTATGAAGGTGAGACCAATGGTGGGATTAGAGTCTTAGAAGAAAAGCAACTAGTGCTTGGTCCCTCTCTGTGACATATACCAAGGAAGGCCATGTGAGGACATAATGAGGAAGAGGGTCCTCACCAAGAACTGGACCATGCTGGCACCCTGACCTAGGACCTCCAGCCTCCAGAACTGTGAGAACTGAATGTTTTCTGTTACCATCCAGTCTATGGTATTGTTGCTACAGCCTAAACTGCCTGAGACACTTCCTATTTTGTAGATGAGAGAACGGATGCTCAGGGAGGTCATGCCATTTGCTCAAGGTTCTAGAGGTGGGAGTGGGCGGGCTGTGATTTGAGCCCATTTGAATCTGGGCCTGTTAGAGCTCACAGTTTTAGTGTATCGCTGTTGTAAATGTAGCACACACATTAAAAGGAGAAAAGAGAACTTCTGTGTAATTTAACTTAATAACATTCAAAATTAGCTCAAAATGGTGATTTCTGTGTATAAAGACTACTTATTAAAAATCATTCATTGGAAGCACTTAATTAGAAGAGATTAAAGATTAGACCTATGACATCAGGCCCACAAAAGAAGGGAGAGGCTTATTGCACACCAAGAGGACATGTTATGTAAGGACATTTCTACGTAAATGTATGTGTAGGTATATGTAGATGTATTTAGCACGTGATTAATATACATAAAGTAAATACTGTTCATTAACCTTATAATTTGTGATTAGATAAGCAGTGGTTACCTGCACACACACCCCACTTGGCTTCTGTCTCTTTTCTTCTTCATGAGAATGTTCCCATTTTTCTTTTCGTGGTTGGTAGTTCAGATAAATCTCAGCACAGGACAAAAAAAGGGGCTATTTGGTTTAGAACCGTTGATACTGCCAGGTAAGAAGTTTGGAGTTTTGTTTTCAATCTCTTCGGACAAGATGTCAGAAATGTACGGCTTAATTTAGGCTGAGGCTTTGCACTGAAAACAAGCCTGCCTGCTGGCGGTCTTCTAATTGAAGAAAACATGTAATGTTCAGATCTGCCTGGTATAGAATAGTAGTGATAAAAATAAAAGCCTTGACATATTTTTATTTCATGAAGTCTCTTATTTTGCAAGTCAAATACAGATGCAGACATGAATGTACTGGCCTTTTATTTATTTCTGTTATTGGTAGCATACTTTTGCTGTTTTTATGAAGCAAGCAATGCAAATTGATCTGACCAGAGACTTGATAGAAAGTAAAATACAAGGCCGCATTCTTCTAGCCATAAAACAACATCTGTCCTTTAGAACCTGTCCTACTAAAAATCAAGTCAAATGGATATGACAGATGTTTTCAATGAAATATGAAAAAAATCTTCATTCGAAAATCTTGGGGGGGGGAACATTTGACAAGTTACTTCTGTCCCCAAAGTAGCATATAGAGGGTCTGAAAGAGTTAATGTTTTCTGAAATTGCCCAATACATGTAGCCAGTGGCCCCACAGGATCTGGCTTTTTACTCCATAGGATTTTATGAAATATTATTCTTTTGGGTTCTTAAGCTGTTTCCAATTTTCTCAGTGTAGATTTCAGAAGGCTCCCTGCTAAGTATAACTCTTGAATAGAGGATTTTTACGCATATTTATAGGATAAAATCTGAAGACTAGAAAACTTCTTGCTTATTCTGGAAACTCAACAGCCAGAGGATTAACATTTGAGCATTATAACAAAACAAATAGTATCTTGTTCCACGGGAAATCAAAACTGTTTCATAGGATTTAATCACCTTGTTTAAAAGAACAAATTATTAGAAAGATTTAAGTAAAAGAGGATTATTTTTATATTCTTGTTTTTTGAAAACCCAGCTTAAAGAAATACATTCACCCCTTCATTCAGCAGGTGTGGGAAAGCAAGTACATGCCATTCATGTGTACAGCAAATGTGTGTGGAGTACCTACTCGGGGCTGGGATGTGTCAGGCACTGGGGACTCAGGAGGAAACCAAACCAAGTCCCTGTTCTGAAGAACTCACACACTGAAGAATTTGGTGATTTACTGGGGAGAGAAAAAGATAGAAGGTGCGTGGTTGGGAATCTCATAGAGGGTGGTGGTTGTACCACTTGGCCAAAGTAGAAACCACAGGGAGAAGAATAGTTTGGGAGGAAGGACCATTTGGACTTGTGAATTTCCCAATTATATCGGCTGGGTACCCGAAACTCAGGAGAGAGTTTTGAGCTGGGGCAACAAGAGCTTGGGGGTTATTTGTGTAGATATTGGGCTGAAATCAAAGTGGATGAGCTCACAAAGGGTGAAGGTCAAGGGTGAAGGAGACAGGGAGGAAAGAGGACGAAGCTTAGGACATGGAAAGGGCAGGTTGCAAAAGCAGTTTTGGTATCTGTCCTCCTCTGAGACCCACCGGAGTTGTGGGAAATGGCTCAATGACTCATCTTTTAACTATTATGCAGACTAAGGAACATTAAATCTTCTCCTTCGTCACTTCCTCTCTCGTGTGTTTTCCCCAGCTGATTAGGAAACTGGTGCCCTGCTGGACTCAGGAGGATTGATATGGAGGCACTGGGACTCAGGAACATTGTTTGGAAAAAATGTGATTCATTGTACTCTCTGGGAAGATTGAAAACACATATAAATAAACATTATTTTGTTTTTTGTTGGTTTTTAGCTCAAGTTACGTAGGGGACAGTGATAAGTGTCATCTGCTAAAGACAAGGTCCTCAGAGTAATAGCAATAACAGCAACAGCAGCAATAATAATAGCTTTTATTGCAGGCACGCTGGGTGCCAATTATTGTGTGAAGTGCTTTACACATTCTGCTTCATTTTATTTTCTATACAATGGAATGGGTATACACTAGTGCCCCTATTTGACAGTTCAGAAAAATGGAAGCTCATCATTTTCGGATATCTCCTGACAGAATAACCTTGATGCTCAGTATATTTTTGACTGGGAGAATGAATGAAGCTGCTCTCGGCAATGAAGAAAATAACACTACTTTGAGGGGCACTAAATTAATCCAGCCGTTTGCATTTCAACTAGGGAATCTCATTAGGATGAGTATGATGAGCAACAAAATAAGCAAGCTAATAGTAGTGTTCATTACAGAGGAGGGAATGGACTTGCAGAAACGAAATCTAATGAGATAGTGACTCATGTCACTAATGTGAGTCCCTTTTGGCGTTTGGCACAATCAGATGCGCGAACGCAGTTCTGCCTGGCAGGCTGGATTGTGGTCTGTTTTTATTCCTACTTGGGGTACTGTGCTCCTGCACTGCCCGGTTCCCCCTTGTGTATCCTGTCTCCGTTCCTCCTCCTTAGCTTGTTGAGGGTTTATCGCTGGTGCGATATGGGGCTGTCTGTGTCTTTGTTCGTTCCTCTCTTATCTAGTGGTTAACTTTCCCAATTTCTTCCAGCCTTCGCAGGGTCCCCGAAGCTATAGCAATTAAAATTCCTACAGCCAGCAGTCATGTAATAGAGTGTCTCCCCCTCCCCCATTTAAATATGATGGAGATGCTTTATTTCTTATTCTGTACCATGCCTCATATAGGTCTAACAGCTTGAACGTGAATGACTAACATACTCAAGAAATGTGTTACTGGTGTCCTGGTCCCCTTTTATAATCTCTTTTGCATGGGGCCAGTGTCATCAGATTTAAAAAGAAAAACAAGCGAAGAAAAGCCGTTGGTCATTTAACCGAACAAGTTGAGGCTTAATACATTTTGGGAGAGAGGCAGGTTGTGGAAAGTGGTCCGAGCCAGTGTGGACATGTGAGAGATAGTAAGGATGAAGGATTGGGGGCAGTGAATGAAAGAGCTGAATGAAGGATTTCTTGGCTGGAAGAATACAGACTGGTTAGAGAGGAAATGAAGGCTGGGAAAACTGGAGGGGGCCTTTGAAGCTAGGGACAAGGAGTCTGCATTTGATAGGGAGAACAATAGCGAGGCCACTGGCAGGGAGGGGGTGACCTGGTCAAAGCTGTGGGTGAGAAAAAACATTTTTTACCAACTGGTAAAATTGAATATGTACTGGTTTTGCATGCCTGAGTCGTCTGTTAGGTCCATTGTTGTTGTGAAAAACTCTGAAGGACGTTACAATGGAAAATAAATGAGAAAAATCCACGGTTCTGAGATTTCTGAGTTTCAACACAAAACGTTACTTTTCCTTGAAGCAAATTAAATGCAACTTCTCTTGTTCAAGGGGCAGGCATCTTTTTGTTCTTGCAGTTTCAGTTTTAAAAAATACAATATAGATCCGATTTTCATAGTAGTATTTCCATAGCAGTTTTGTTTACAATGTCATTTACAACTAGTGGGTGTTTCCATACCTTACGTTGTAATGAATATATTCTTTCTGCATTTTTTCCAACACACTATTCTTTTGTTCGCATAGATATATATTTTTTAATAATATTTTTTATTATATTATGTCAGTCACCATACAGTACATCCCTAGTTTTTGATGTAAAGTTCCATGATTCATTACTTGCATATAACACCCAGTGCACCATGCGATACATGCCCTCCTTAATACCCATCACCAGCTTATCCCATTCCCCCCTCCCCCTCCCCTCTGAAGCCCTCAGTTTCTTTCCCAGAGTCCATAGTCTCTCATGGTTCATTCCCCCTTCTCTTTACCCCCCCTTTCTTCTTCCCCTTCTTCTCCTACAGATCTTCCTACTTCTTATGTTCCATAAATGAGTGAAACCATATGATAATTGTCTTTCTCTGCTTGACTTATTTTGCTTAGCATTATCTCCTCCAGTCCTGTCCATGTTGCAGCAAATGTTGAGAAATCGTTCTTTTTGATGGCTGAGTAATATTCCACTGTATATATGGACCACATCTTCTTTTTTTTTTTTTAAAGATTTTATTTATTTATTTGACAGAGAGAGACAGCCAGCGAGAGAGGGAACACAAGCAGGGGGAGTGGGAGAGGAAGAAGCAGGCTCATAGCGGAAGAGCCTGATGTGGGGCTTGATCCCGTAACGCCGGGATCACGCCCTGAGGCGAAGGCAGACGCTTAACCGCTGTGCCACCCAGGCGCCCCTGGACCACATCTTCTTAATCCAGTTATCTGTTGAAGGGCATCTCGGCTCCTTCCACGATTTAGATAAAAGACTGGTATCCAAGATCCTCATAGATATTTTTTTAACAAGTGTAAAAGGTGCTTCGTTTTCATTGACTTTTTAGTAACATTTGTCACACATCAACATTTTCGTGTGATCGTTGAGGCCATCTTCATTTTTTAAGTTGATGCACAGAAAGAAAATGCCTATCATCTAGACTGAGAAACTGAAGGTTTTCTCGTAGCTGTTTTTAGCTATAAATTATAACTGTACTGCAAGTGAATATACATGAGTGGAAAAAGTGTTTTCTATATATTATTATTATGAATATGAAAACCACTATTCTATGTGACTTGACTTATGTGTTAGACTGTGATCCTTTATCCCTTTAGTTAAAATTTTTCCTTGCTATCTTAAGAAAAAGGTATGGAAATGACAAGGAACTCTGATACCCAGGCAACAGCTCTAATTGAGTTCCCGACAGAGCAAAACTGTCTCACTGCTTCTTGGCTCTAACGTCATCACGTCGACTCAGAGCCCTTTGCATCGCAGGAGTCATATACATAAAACTTTGATAGTTATAACCCAATCTCTTGTTCATCGGTATAGCTTCGTTTTATGCCTTTCTGCTTCCAAAGTCATGCGGTGAAACCCAAGTTGAGGTGCGTGAAAGCCCAAGGATAAATCAGATATTGGAAGATGATGGTTGTTCGCACTAAGCCCTCAATACTCAGAATGAGTCCTTGTATAAACCGAACAGATGTGGAGAGCAAGTTGGCAAATGTATCGAGCCTCATTCTCCTCGTATGTCATCCAGTTACTTTTTAGTGCCTTCAAGGGTAGATGCGTTTTTTAAACAACCAGTTTGCTACTAGGGAGCAACATAAACATTAGGGAGAATAGAGTACTGCATTCAGTTCAATTGAGTATGTCAAATGACAATTTGAGCAGCTCCCTTAAAATTCAGATGTTGAAAAGTCTTCTACTTCTTTCCTTTCTCTTCAGGGAGGGTGCCTCATGCCAAACAGATGCAAAGTTTCCACTTCTCTCAAAAGCTCCCTAGAGGAAATTTAAACAGTGTTCCTTGGCAAACCAATCCCGATCTGTCATACTTGTTAGGAACAGGAAATTTGTTCCTGCCTCAGATCGCAGCATAGGGTTGTTTTGTTTGTTTGTTTTTTGTTTTTAGGTTTGTTTGTTTTGCATTAGTCCTTCATGGAGAAGAAAAAGTGTTTGGGCCCTTTCTTCCATGAAATCTCTCTTTGTGTGTCTGAAGAATATTATGAAGATTATGCTTATGGAACCAGTCAAGGACTGGTCAAGGGCTCCTGACACAGACCAGATGCACTTTTGGTATGTTTTGGTTTCTGGTAGATTATTCCTAGTTCCGTGATCAGACTCTTTGATTCTGATATGAAGGATGTGTGAGAGGGTGATGGGTTTTTGGTTTGTTGTAACGAGTACATTTTCATGGCAATATTTACTTATTTCTTTAGGTTAGAGTACTTGGCTTTTTCCCCTAGTGTTTTGTGTATTCATTTTTCTAATTGAGTAAGTTGTGTCATTTAATGTTTACTAGTATTTTAGTTCTCTTTGCCATTCTTATTTAGCCAAGATAATTTAGAGTTCCAGTTCTCTGAGAATCCTCCTGTTTTCTTAGAGCTACTTTCTTGCATTATTCCAATTACTACTAAAGAACTTAATGATCTTGAGGCCAGAATTGATTCCTACCAAACCTCATTTAAAAATATTTGTCACACTAGCAACATTTAAAATATATGTATTTAAAATATGTGTTTATATATTGATATATACATATTTATATTAAAACATACAGTCACTTTCCTGAGTTCTGTTACTGTCTTTCAGTTTTTTACTGTATTGACAATAGATTTGTTGATTTGAAATTATACTGATCATTTCGCTTTCGTTAGCGTCTGCCATCTCGGGGTCAGCAAACCCCATCCCAGGAGCCACATACAGCTTGCAGCCTGTGTTGTAAATAAACTTTTATTGAAACACAGTCATGCCCATTCATTCATGCATCACCTATGACTGCTTTTGCTGTACCACGGCAGAGTTGAACGGTTTGCAACAGACACTGGATCACTGCAAAGTGTAAAATATTTATTATCTGGCCCTTTACAGAAAAAGTTTACCAACCCCTGTTGTAGGTTAATTCACGTGTGCTCAAGAATGTTGGGTAAGACATGAGAAAACCCATATTCTAGTCCTGCTGCTGCATCCTAATTAGCTTTGTGACCTTGGCCAGGTCATGTTCATTGTCTGGCCTTGGTCTCCTCATGCCTAGAATGGTCCAGCAGGACTGTATGATTGCCATTCTCTTTCAGCTTTAAAGTTCCAGAGATCTAGGGGTGCCTGGGTGGCTCAGTCAGTGAAGCAGTCAACTCTGGATTTTGGCTCAGGTCATGATCTCAGCATCGTGTGGTAGAGTCCTGAGACATCGGACTCTGTGCTCAGTGAGGAGTCTACTTGAGATTCTCTCTCTCCCTTCGTTCTGCCCCTCCCCCCCATAAGTAAATAAATCTTTTTTTTTTAAAGCTCCAGAAATCTAATTCACTGTGTTTTACTTAAAGTAATTTAAAGTTGATTTTTTTTCTTATAGATTAAATTTTGTGTTTGTTATAATCCCTTTTGAGTATTTGGACACACATCCAAATTTCCAAACATGTTCAGTGATTTCAACATAATAATACGGCACATGCCTGTGTGAGCCCTGCATGTGCCATGCAGAGAGGCAGGCATTTACCTTATCTCTTCTGGTCCTCAGAATACCTCTGTACGGTGGATGGGAACGTTCACACAGCTGTAAGAGGCAGAGTCAGGACTTGAACTCGGTTCTCGTGGTGAAGCTCCATGCCCTTTCCAGGGTAGCAACACGGTCCCTTTTCATATGCTCGTCTATTTTATTGTCATTTGCATATACAGTAGCACCTCGCTTATCCAGAGGTTGCCACTTAAATTATTCAGAACGTAACCAATAAGGAAAAAGTAAAGAACAACTAAAGAGATGTTCACCTCTGCCATTAAAAATTTTTTCCCAAGGTCCTCTTTTATAGCCTGTTCACTCTTACTTTTAAACAAATCTAAAAATCTGCTTTTTTTGTTTTGTTTTGTTTTTGTTTTCCAAATCTCTGTACTTAATGGGGAAGAAATGGGAAGAAGAGATGAGTAGAACCACCCACGCAGGGCTCTTTAGTAGAGATGGTGATGGCAGAGACTGCCATCTAATATAGGAAGGATGTGTCCTAGGTAGCAAGGACCGGAAGCAGGTGGCAATCTCTGGCATCTTCACCTAGGGACAAATGCACCCTGGGAACCTCCCAGTGGCACTGAGAAATTTTTGCTGCTCAGTGCAAAGGCCCTGGAGCAGCAAGGAAATGTTTCAAATTAGCACACTCAATACGAGAAGGTGGAGAGAGTTTCACAAAACTTAAATAAAATTCCAAAGGATATTAGGAACCCCAAAGAGATAATGCTCCCATTATTTGACCTTGTTCACCATGTGGAATATTGCCTTCCTTGAAAATGCCAAACAAATGAAACACTGCCGAGTCCAGATTATTTAAGAAATCTTTCTCCTGTGGAATATTGCCTTCCTTGAAAATGCCAAACAAATGAAACACTGCCGAGTCCAGATTATTTAAGAAATCTTTCTCCTGGTTTTCACTGATTCCACCTCACTTTTCCGTCCTTTGTTATTGTCTTAGTCAGTGCTCACTCTCTGAAAACAGTGCTCTCGAGATAAGTAACTAATTAAGAGTCTGACTTTTCAGTTTCATGTATTATCAGATTTTCTCCACACCTCATTAAGTTTTAGGTTTTCACATTATCTCTTTTTATTCCCTATGGTTCTAAAGAAAGTCTTATGGTTTCCTTTTTATTCTTTTAATTTTTTTCCAAAGTAGAAACCCATTTGCTTCCTCCGTTTTTAAAAACCATCTTCCTCTGACCTATTGAGTATTATTCGTTGTAACGTTAGTTTGCGAAAGGGAAACATGTCTTCTACTGCCAGGCTCTTGCAGGGGTGGGGGGATGGATTTTGTGGCTCTTCCTTTTATGTTTCTCTCTCATTTTCAGTTCTTGGTTTGCTTTTCTGATGTGTAGGCATTTCCTTCCATGTTGGTTCTCTAACCCATCAGTTCTAATTGTCTACTTTGGGGAATGTTTTAAAACCTGACATATTTTTTTTGAGGTAATATTTTATGCAATTTATTTTGGGGAAAATGTACTAGAACTACTTGTGGAAGTTAAGAGATTTAGAAACATTGAATTCATTTATCCCTCATACCTCTGTGTGTGAGGGTCAGAGGACGGAGGGTGGTTACCCACTCATAGCAAAAGCCTGAGGCAGTATACGTCCTTAAAATAAATTCCCTCTTTCTTTGCTGTCTATATTATGATGTTGATTTAATAATGTCAGTAATAATCAATTAAATATATTAAAAGCTTCTTTAATGTCAGACGCTGTGCATAATGGTTTGCATGTATTATATCCATTAATCTTCAGTATAAGGTGGGTACAGAGTTACGGGCAGTCTTCAGCCAATCGAATGAGCTGTATTTCAAAGATAAATTTGCAAATTAGTTATTTCAAACATGAAAGATATTTCCTCATAGAAGCAATGTTGTGGGCACATCTCTGGACTGGGCTGGATTACCAAAGTCCATTAGACTCATGGCCAGCATGTGTAAATGAATGTCTCTGTGGGAAGGTACATTCAGAATCCTCATTGGAATGTGGTGCACCCACCTTCTTCCGTGGGTCCTACCTTCAATACAAGTGACTTGGCTTTGTTCTCAGATCTTCCTGCTGGACAGATAGACCGTGGGAATGAAAACTCCCCAGATTTGAACCATTCATATTAATTATAGAAAAAAGAACCTACAATAAACACAAGAGATCTCAAAATACTATGGCTTAAAGAAAACAACATTTTATTTCTCTGTTAAGCAACAGACCCAAGATGGATTTTCCAGTTTGTAAGCTGAAGCTTCCTCTATGATATCATCCAAAGACTTGAGTTCCAGCCATTTTTGGCTCCACCCATTCCTAGACCATGGTCCTTATCTGAGTGACTGACGCTGGCTGAGCCCTGCATCTGTGCTCCGTTTTGTGGGAGAGCAAAGACAGGAAGTACATGGCAGCAAGTCACTTTTAAGCAGGCAAAGTAGAAGAATCATCTGCTTATAATATATTGCTGAGAACTTAGTAACATGGCCACACCGAGCCACAAGCGAGCTGAGATCTGTCGTCTTGAGCTGGTCAACCATGGGCGCACCGCCAACTCCATCGCTACAACGGAGGTGGAGAGTGCATTACGATGAATGAGCAGCAGTCCTTGCCTTTTCACAGTGGTGGTTCCCACGTCTAGACAGGGACTCCAACAGGACGGAATGGGGAGGGGGTGGCAGAAGAGATGTGGGTGGAGGATGGACACAGTGAGTGGCCCAGGGCTAAGTTTTGAGGCGCAGTGGGATGCTGGGCCCCTTGCCGTTGTTACCTCCTGGAAGGACTTGTTGCAGGTTTTCATTTCCGCTTCCTCCTGCCTGCCATTCTTCTCCCCTTGGAAGGCTCAGGGCAGGGCCGGTTCCATGGCTGGTGACCTGTGCAGTGAGCGGCACAGAACGCTGAGCTCAGAAGGGTTCCAGGCTTGGTTGGATGCTCTGCTCTCATTGTCTTGAAATTCTTAATAACTTTATATTTATACTTGTGCTTTGTAAGTAAAGTTGGATGGGATAATGGAGCACGGGTGTGAGTGGCACAGATATGCCAGGTCGTCGTGAGTGTGTGCACGCGTGGGCGTACGCCAGCTGTAACAGTGGGTGAACAGTGTGGGTGCTGAACAGTTGGCCTGGTGCCTCAAAACACATGCATGTGCCTGAGGACCCTCTGGGGTCCCACGGGGCCCCCTGAGTGGCTGGGCCAGGACTGAGCCCTGATTGGTGGCCTTGGTGGGGCCACAACAGCAGAAGCCCAACAGAAGCAGGTTTCAAGGGCGGCAGTGGTAGCTCTGGCCCTGGGCTAGCGGAGGGGCTCCACACTGGAGCCTGTTGGAGGTCAGCCTGGCTGGCTGTTCCTGGAGCCCAGCGCTGTGGCTCCAGACGGGAAGCAGGAGCCTGAGCCTGAGACGGAAGCTGCTGGCGCGTGGGCCGCAGTCTTTGTAAGTAAATTATTACATAATAACAGCATACACATGAACACTGCTATAAGCATTTATCAGAGTTATTAGAATTCTTCAAAGAGTTTAAAATCCTTGGTTTTGAATGCTGAAACATAGCAAAATGAATATCCATAGGCTTAGAAATAGAAATCACATTTAACCATTGTCAATGGAAAAGAAGGCTATTTTCATATGAACTTCGGATGAACCATTTATTAACAAGGAAGAGAATAGAAAAAGAAAATTTTCCAGAAAATTGGCAAGATGGCTATAGAATGTATAAACAGGCATTTTGAATTGTATATACGTTTTGAAGCCACTTTTGATTTCTTGTAAGATCTCCACAATTTACAGGAAATATCAGAAGAATCATTAAAATGCCACTGTATAAATTTACATTTAAAGTTAAATTCAGACTTAAATGAGACTGATTCATATGAAGAGTTAAATCTTTTTATTAAAATTGCTCCAGAAGAATCACCAGCTCTAGAAATACTAAAGTTTGTGTTTCAAAATAGTTTACCAGAAATCTATCCTAATGTTGTCACAGCCTATAAAATATGTCCAACAGCAACAGTAAAACGTGCACCAAAGATTCTTGTCAAAATTGAAAATTAACAAAAATCATTTGCAATCTTACATTTTTGTTGAGCTACTTAATGGAAGCCATTTTCAATTATATAGATGAAAAATAGTGTTGCTAAAAGTGTAAATTCATAAAGGAATTTGCAGAAAAGTGAGCCAGAAAGATCTCATTAATAGTGTATTGTTATTCATTGTATCATTAAATTATGACCAAAAAATAATATTTTTGTGCTATTTGTAAGTTTATGTTGTTTACTGCTATTACGTTTTATAAGTAATAAAATATCTTTAGAGGAAAAATGCTTATTTTAGTATCCTTGAAGCACTTCTTTTTTTCCCCCCTGCAAGTGGCTCTGCATCTTCGTTTTCCACCGGGCCCTGCAGATTATGCAGTTTGTCCTGGCTGGGGGACCAGTCCATCTGCTCAGCTTTGCTGCCTTTTCCCTGCCTGCTACAGAACAGCATTCAGTCCCACAGCTCTTGCAGGATTTGGGTTACTAATGATGAATGAGACATAGACAAGAGTCAAAGAGTCAAGGCCAAGTCCTCCTCAGGCTTTCTCTGTTTCCTCGCTCGGCTCCTGGCTACTTGGAAAGTCAGAAGCACGTGTAGCTGAGAGCTACAAAAGCTTGGTTGCACCAAAGCCTAATACAAGCTTCATTTGCATTTTAGAGTATCATCTCCGAGTTTTTTTTTTTTTTAAGATTTTATTTATTTATTTGAGAGAGAGAGAGAGTAAGCAAGAGAGAGAACACAAGCAGGGGCAGAGGGAAAGGGAGAAGCAGACTCCCCTGTTGAGCAGGGAGCCTGACATGGGGCTTGATCCCTCAGTCCCGGGATCATGACCTGAGCCGAAGGCAGATGCTTAATGGACTGAGCCGCCCAGGCGCCTCATCCCTGAGTCTTTTAAACACTCTTATTACAGGAATAGAATCAAACAGCAATTATCCCCCTAGTGATTTTGTGCGGCCAAGATGCCTGCCACCCTGGGCTCCCCTTGCACTAGAATCAACTGAATCAGGCCGGAGTCAAGGACTGTGACTAGAGATTCCAGACCATGGCATCTCTGGGGCAGGGAATGGGAAGGAGGAAGAGGAGGGCAACCAGCAGGTGGGAGGGAAGGCACTCCTGCTTGAGCCACTCATTTGCAGGGGGCTTTTCATATGTACGAGGCACACACATGATGAGATGTCAAGGCATCTGTGGTAAGCTGAATAATGGCTCCCCAAAGAGGTTCGTATCCCAATCTCTAGAACCTGTGAAGATATTAGGTTACATGGCAATGGGGAATTAAAGTTGAAGGATGGAAATAAGGGCTCTACCCATCTCTTAAAATAGGGAGATTCTTTCAGTTTATGTGGGTGGCCCCAGTGTAATCACAGGAGTCCTCGACAGTGGAAGAGGGAGGCAGAAGAGGAGAGTCAGAGAAAGAGGCATGAAGCACGCACAAGAGTAAAGAAAGGCTATGCTATGGCTTTCAACATGGAGGAAGGGGGCACAAGCCAAGGAATGGGGGCAGCCACTAGAAGCCGGAAAAGGCAAGGAAACATTCTCCCCTAACAGCCTTCCTAAAGAAAAACAGCCTTGCCGGCACCTTGATCTTAGCCCAGTGAGACCCTTGTCAGGCTTTGACCTGCAGGCTTGAGAGACAATAAATTTCCATTAAGTCACCCAGTTTGGGATAATTTTTGACAACTATAATAGGAAACTAATACAGCACCCTTAAGTGTTTATATTAATCAAAGTATGGGCTCTGGAGTCAGACTGCATGAGTTTTAGGAAGTAGACCTGCTACTTATTAGCTATGTTATGGAGAAGTTTCTAACTTTTCCAAGCCTTGGTTTCATCCTCTGATCAATGAGGTTATCACCCTCACGGCTGTGTTCTAAGGGAAAAATGAAGGTAAATCCTTGAAGACCTTGCCTGGTAAAAAGAAAACACTTGGTAAGTGTTAGCTTAAACAAAGTCATGGATAGGGATATGAACCTCTTTGGGGAGCCATTATTCAGCCTTAACACCCCACTCACCTTCTGTGTGCCTCACACATATGAAAAGCCCCCTGCAAGTGAGTGGCTCAAGCAGGAGTGCCTTCCCTCCCACCTGCTGGTTGCCCTCCTCTTCCTCCTTCCCATTCCCTGCCCCAGAGATGCCATGGTCTGGAATCTCTAGTCACAGTCCTTGACTCCGGCCTGATTCAGTTGATTCTAGTGCAAGGGGAGCCCAGGGTGGCAGGCATCTTGGCCGCACAAAATCACTAGGGGGATAATTGCTGTTTGATTCTATTCCTGTAATAAGAGTGTTCAAAAGGACTCAGGGATGACACTCTAAAATGTAAATGAATCTTGTATCAGGCTTTGGTGCAACCAAGAGCTATCTGTGCTTTTGTAGCTCTCAGCTACATGTGCTTTTGACCTTCCAAGTAGCCAAGAGCTGAGCGAAGAAAGAGAAAGCCCGAGGAGGACTTGGCCCTGACTCTTTGACTCTTCTCTCTATCTCATTCATCATTAGTAACCCAAATCTTTTAAAAATTGCAAAAGAGCTGCATGTGTGAGGGCAAAGAAAGAGCTATGGGACTGAATGCTGTTCTGTAGCAGGCACAGAAAAGCCCCTGTCCTTGACCCCTCTGATCCCATTTGACCTTTGATTCTCTAGGGCCTTTACCCAGGTATGTCCTTCCTGGACCCACAATCCTTAGATTCCATTCTTTCCTATTTTTCATACTAGTTTTCTGATATCTTTTAAAGAAAGATAAATAAAAAAAGATAAATATACAAAGTGCTATCGCCAAAGCTATTAATCAATGTTATTGCCTTTATCGTTCATGGTCTCTGTAAGGCCTTATGATTTCTGCCATGTCTAGCACAGCACCTTCTGCACACAGCCTCTGGGATTCTTGGTGGTCGAATATATGAGGAGTCCCCAGGAATTGCCTTTTAATTGAGGACTTTTGGTGTAAGTAAAATGAGTAAAATCCAAACTGAGGAATTTCAGCTGGGAAATATTTTAGGCAGAGAGACCTCCCAGGAACCCTTCAAATCAAGCCAATTTTTATAAAAGTATTTGACCTCATTTTTCTGTCTACTTGTAGTAAACAGCCCTGGAATGGCTGTCCCAAAATTTTCTTAGGAGGGTAATGGCTGAAACAGTTGGCAATTTTCTTAAGAGTTCTTAGAGCAGAGAAGTTTGGAGCTTATGATACTAACATTTCAGAGGTACCCTTCCATAACTGTGGAGTTTCACTTCAATCTGGGCGCCAGGGCGAGACGTACTAGCAGGCATTTATAACGAGATTATCTCGTAATGAGATCACCTGCTGAAAAACCCATTTCAACTCCTTAAAAAACTATATTATGTACAAATTACAATTCTAAAAGTGTATAAAAAGCCGCTTGAAAGGGAACTGGCTGAGGAAAAACTGGATTTCTAAAATTATTGGCGGTTATGAGAATGGAAAGCCAATTCCGAAGTGAACACACAAAGCGCGTGTTAGTGGTGTTAGAGTTCCGTAATGCGTTGCTCTGTGAGGATGCATATTTTTGCATCTGCAATTAAAATGCAAAATTACTTTAAAAGGTGCCTTGATTTTAACATAAATACTGCAAACACATAAAATACAATTGTTTTCAGATACTGAAACGCGCACCTGGGCCACCTCCTGCAAGAATATGGTAGGCTGTGTGCTTGGATTTATGGTGTCGTCTCCCTCTGGTGGTCGGTGTTAGGAAAGGTGCTGGCTTGAAAGTGGTCCATGAATCTCTTCCCCTTGGTCTTTTGCTGCCACTTGAATCTGGACAGCATCTCAGAATTCTTTTATTCTGTTCCATTAAATACAGATCAACCTATGTATTTTACATTTTGACCATTTCAACAATATGGGAAACCTTCTTATTTTAACAAATTTAGTCGGTCTGCAGCCTTCCCCCTATGGCCATGTCAAAATCGGTTTTACTGTTAGGAAACCCAACCTGTTTTTGGTTTTTTTTTTCTATCTCTGTGGCCTATTGTTGGCATATTTTGGCTGGAATGTGTCTCTTAATTTGGCTGTGATATTTTCCATCTTCTTTAGAAAGGCTCTGAGTTGAATGCAAAATTTACTTAGCCCACCTACATGCCCATCACTCTTCCAGGACCCATGGCACAGCAGGAAACAAAATAGACAAAAACTACTGCCCTTATAGAGTTTCTGTTCTATGACACATACCGATACGGTTTACAAAGCTATACATTTTCTAAATACCGATTTTTGACTCCACACGTGAAACTTTTGTATAGCTAAAGAGACTATGAATTTAAAAGACAAATAAATGATAATCTGGGAGAAAATAATTGCAACAAAAGGAGGCTCCAATAAAAAAAAAAAACCACGGAAGACAACCAATAGAAAAATGTGCAGAAGATGTAAGCAGGCATTGATTGTGAGGGACTTTTCATTTCTCTGAAGAAATAATTGGCAGAAGTGGGATTCATGATTTCAAATTTGCCTGGTTAAAGACGCCAGCAGGGGTGCCCTTTAGAAAAGTTTCCCAGCTGGAATTCCGTTGTGTCTTTACAACCTCACAGGTAGTGAGGGTCTCAGGGAGAATTCCCCGCAGCACCGCCCAGGGTCTGTGCGCTGAGTACGCCTGCCATCCTGTGATCGGGCTTGGAAACTGCACCCTTTTGGCAAGTGGGAGAAAAATAGACCTTCTCCTGGGGGATTCACCCCCTTGCTGAGCTCTGTCCCCCTACTCATCTACCATGAGCCAACCCCCATGCCATAAAGTTTCCCAGGATTAATTTAAGCACATTAGATTGATCAGAATATTTCTAGATGAGACTACATCACTGCTCAGATTGCAGCATTGAGAGTTTATCAAGATAGGGGCATAGTTTTTGACTCTTCATTATCTGCACAAATGTCTTTCCTCCTCTCAGGCATAAAGTAGACCTTTCCCTCTGACTCAGGGCTGAGTTAATGCCGGATTATTTGCCATCCATTTCTAGTCCCCGCATGTCTTTCCTGAAACTTTTGCCTCACTCAGCCTCTCACGTCTTCTTGCTTTGGCTCATTCTGTCCCCGATTGGATCACTCTATATTGTTCACAGGGACATTACTCCTCTTTACCATACAAAAAAAAATATGTGAATACTGTGAAAATTTTAGAAAAAATTTTAGCCGGGTTTTTTCCACCTCCCTCTGAGCCCTCGGGTGTTGTGTACCCAGTCTTCTAGTCTCAGCAAGTTGGCAGCTATAACCCTGGAATGCAAGTTAATTAAATTGTGCTTATATTTAGTTTTAGGCAAGGTTGATTTTTTTTCCATGTTAGGTTTAGTCTGTGTGGCTTTGTTATATACAATCTTGGTAACTAGGGATACTCCGAGAAATTTTATGTGGTTGTGCTGTGAAAGGCATGCAGTGGTAGAAAAGGAAGCATGGGAGAGAGAACTCAGGGACCTCGGTGTTCCACCAGTATGTAAATCATTTAACAGAACACAAATGACTTAACAGTAAAAGTCAACTCTCCTGGAGCAATTGACTTCCTTTTCTGTCTCTGAGCCAAAGAAAAGTCAGGAATTCTGTCCCTAGATGCTGTTATATTGGTTCCTGTGCGTGTTGATCTCTTCAGAACCAGGCTCTTTTCCAGTCATCTTGGTTGTTACAAAGAATCCAATGCCCCCAACTTCCAGCTCAAAGTAAGAGGTGCTGTAGCCATAAAGTTGGGGGAAGGGACTCTCTAGGTATTTGCAGGTTAACCCTTTAAGCACAAGGCATGTTTCAATACTTTGCGATGAGCAACTTTCGGAAGTGAATTACCCATTTCCCAGCCTTCGTAAATAGAGCATATGGGCGTTGCCCAACTCAGTGCCAGGCGCTTTATATCCATTACTGATCAGCATACTCTGAGGCAAGACCAAAGACGTAGGCTTCAGATAAGGAACTGGAGCTCAGACAGCTTAAATAACTTGCCCAAAGCAGCACAAATAGCTTATTTTAAATCCAAGTTCATACTTTTTTCGCCAAGATTACTTTTATTTTCATATCTCGGAGTCATTATTGTGGACAATTACTTTTCTGGTCTGTAGATCCAGTAATATCCATACGGATATTAGAGTCAGAGTGTGTGAATTAATTTCCTCAGCATTATTTTCTTCTAATCATGATACCATTTAGGATTGAAGTTTCCTGATGATTTAGGGGTGGTTTAAGCTTGAAGGGTCAGGTAACTGGATATAACTAGGCTTTCCTACCCCTGCCTTGACCCAAGCAATGGAATACGTGTGCTGTCCCGAGGGGCTGCTGTGTGAACGCAAGTAAGTGGGGTTTGCTGCCATCAGTTCAGAGGGCAGAGATGAGAGAAGGTTTGGAGCAGAGCTCTAACCCAGGGCTTCAGAATCTCAGCATCCAGCTACTGGCTAGCTGATGTGCAAGATAGGTGAGATCCTACATTATCCTGAAGATCAGTGAATTTTTAAGATGATAATGCTTTGGGATACTAAGTTACAATAATTAACAATAGGGAGTAGGTGGGAGGGTGATACAAAACAACCTTCCTAGGATTTGAAGTAAATTTTTTGATGTTAGGATAGACTGTAATCTGCTCTTGGAAGATGTTCTCTCAAAGTTCTTTTTATAGTAAATTATAAATATATATATTTATTCCATTGCTGGGTCTCTGGCCACATGCATCACAGACAGTTTATTCCAGCTTTTAGACTGTCTATATATAAAATGACCTAAAATAAAAGAAACTAGGATTAAAAATAATTTTGGTTTGAGTTGAAAATGAAATCCATGAACTCTTGTAAAATGAAATCAGTCCTATTTGTTATAGGCCAACAAGTAAGAAAAATAACGTGGAATAGCTCTTCAAACTGATTTTTGTTTATCTTTCTCCTGAGTCTTTCCATAGGTGTTGTGACTGAGTTTCACATTGAATAAAGGTCTGGAAAATGCTAGTATGTATAATTTTTCAGATACTACTATATGCATGCAAGAGATTTTTGTTTTCTTTGCAAATAATATGTATCTCTTTTACTTCTCTTAGATTTATATGCATACATCTTATTCTTTTATTTAAAAAATCCAACATCCTACTTTGTTTGAAATTTGTCAAAGGTAATACACATATTGTTCCAACATTATCATTTCATGATTCATAATCAATATTTGCAAAATATCATTTGAGACAGCCTTACATTTGGACAAAATCTCAAAAAAATTTTAAAGTACTATTAAATGATAATTACTTTTTTTTTAAAGATTTTATTTATTTATTCGACAGAGATAGAGACAGCCAGCGAGAGAGGGAGCACAAGCAGGGGGAGTGGGAGAGGAAGAAGCAGGCTCATAGTGGAAGAGCCTGATGTGGGGCTCGATCCCATAACGCCGGGATCACGCCCTGAGCTGAAGGCAGACTCTTAATGACTGCGCCACCCAGGTGCCCCGATAATTACTTGTTTAGAAAATAAAGTGTTGATTTCTTAAAGCAAATTCAGAAAGTAACACCCCCCCCCCCCCAGGAAATGTTTGAGTAATTATCTCTGAATTTAGAAATCTCTACCTGCCTTTTTAAGAGGATAGACTGTAGGCATACAGTTTCTAAACTGTCCATGTTCTTTAGGAAGTTGAAGCGCTGTTATTGCATTTAATGTGCGGGAGATGATAACATAATCGTGATAGGCATCTTATTTTCCAGTGGTTTTTGACAAAACTGTTTCAGAGTTCTATTTGGGATTTTAGACACTAAAACTTGAGGTAGTAGACTAGTATATCCTTTTAATTTGACAACTCCTGTTTGGAAGTTTTTCCCTCCTCCCTCCCTTTGAATGAATAAGTGTGTGTGTGTGTGTGTGTGTGTGTGTGTGTGTGTGTGTATAAGTTTAGACTTCTGCTTGGCAGTCTGTTTCTGGCAGTCTCTGATCGTAAAGCTAACGTCCTGCTTTTTATTCTGCTCTTTCTTACTTTCTCCTCTAATTAGTTTTAAAATCCTCGGAGCAGGATTTTGTCTGCCTCTATTTCATACTGTGATTTTACTTGGGACGTTGAATGATGACACGGAACTGCTTTCCAAACTCTGTTCGCGTTCTCTCTCCTGCCAGAGTGCCACCAGTTACAGACCTATTTTTGTTTCCTTCTAATGATTTTTAGATAATTTCACAATGACTGATTTTTCTATAGAGTGATAGGTCCTCTATCATGCTGTCAGAGAAGCAAGACGTATACTTAGTTCTTACTTTCAGGACTTTAAGCTGAAGGCCAGATGGCAAAGTTTCCATTGAATCAAAGCATAGCTTTATTTCAACAGGAAAAAAAAAAAAGAGTCAAGGAGTAACTTAATCTTGAGGACATTTAATTGGGGGAGTTGTTTTGGATTTTCTTTGGACCTTTCTTTGACAGAGGTAGTTTCTCACTAATTGCAACATGTTATCTATCAGGCACTGAAGGACCTGGAGTTGTACACGTGGGAACTGGTTTTACCTGGTCTTTGCAGCAAGTATATGGGCACCACAGATGATAAAAGAGGAAGTCACCGTGGTATTTCTATTTTTAGAATATCTAAGTTAAGAACTCTTTAAGTGCATTTATTAAACTGTCGTTTACTAACTACTTACCATATACTGTTCTGGAACAAAGATCTGAACGGTGAAAGGTGCTAATAGAGAGTCCTTTGGTCCCTCGGTAATGAAAGAAAAATCTGCCTAATAGAGCAATCTACTAGGAAAACAAAAAGGATGTGTGTTATCATTTCCGCATTTTCAGAAGAGAGAGACAGCATTGAGGAGGGAAGGGTTGAGCAGAGATCATGTGGCATGACCCAGAGCGGAGTGGCATTGTGGGAAGATGTTTGGAGGGGTAGATAGAGGTGGAGGCAGGGGATGTAAGAGACATTACCCAAGGCTTGGAGTGCGAGGTGTGTGTGCTGAGTTCTGCCATGTCCCTCATGGAGCGGGGACTGGTGCTTACTTACTTAGAGGAAGAGGCAGGATCTCAGAGGGAAATGGCAGCGTGGGACAGCCAGGAAAGCTGGACACTGGGGACACTGACGGTGGTCCCTAGTATGAATCAGACATAACGGAGCGCTCTGTCTAGGGTAAACCCCAAGCAGGGGCTTAGAACCATGCGCCCGTCAGCAATTCTCCGAGGAACTGAAAGCTAGAGCCCTTTCCTCTGCTCTTCCAGGTACCAAGTAAGCCCCTTGGATCCTTGCACTACCCTAAGGAGGCTGAAACCCCTGCAAAACGTGCCTGAATAATATTTTCTATCACCTTTTTGAGTGGGGAAGTGTGAATTAATCTGATATAGAAAAGTAAAGGGATGTGGATTTCTTGTACCGCAGGGTGATGGAGTTAGAACCACGCGGCCCACTACGCCTTCGGCAGGACCATTGTGAGCACACTTGAGCTTCCGGGTCCCACCTCTCGTTCTCTCTTCCCACGTGTTATACCTTTCCTGAACTCCCCTACTCCCACCTCAGAAACTACCGACCTGATAGCCCATTCTTTCACGTCTAAATATAATGAGCTCAACAGCCTAAAATTAAATTCAGAACTAAGTATTCATATCCAAAAAAAAAAAAAAAAGAAAAGAAAAGAATTAAAGTGTAATCTCTCTCAGACTTTAACTAAACATTTAAAATCTTCAGGGTGAAGGGTTTTCAAACTTGTTTTTGGCAGCAAAAACCCATTTTCAGTGGACTGAAATGTGTAAAACACACAAGAGTTGAACTCCCTGGCTGCAGTGGAGTAGGGGACTGAAGACACCCCTTGAACCCATGACATAGCCCTAAAACCCCTTTCCTTGGCATCCTCGGGTTCATCTGAAAACCACCATTTTATTTTATTTTATTTTACTTTCTTTTTAAAGGTTTTATTTGAGAGAGAGAAAGAACGAGAGAGAGAAAGAGAGAGGGAGCGCAGGGGGAGGGGCAGAGGGAGAGAGAGAAGCAGAGTCCCTGCTGAGCAAGGAGCCCAATGCTGGACTTGATCCCAGGACCCCCGGATTGTGACCTGAGCCAAAGGCAGATGCTTAACCGACTGAGCCACCAAGGCACCCTGAAAGCCACCATTTTAACCTAGGGAATGAGTAATGTGGGTGTAGGTTTTGGGGAGAATGTTAGACACATCTCCACAAGCCAGTGGGAAGGTTATTTTAGGTAGAAGGGTCCTTTCGATGCGTTGTCCTACCATACAAGCAAATGCTACCAGAAGGCAGACTGTCTGCAGATTTGAATGAGTATCCCACACTAACACGGGGGGATTTTCATGTTACATCAGCACTTTATTTCCCTACCAATTAGAAGAATAAAATTGTAAGATGTTTATTGCCTTTGAACATCTCCCCCAAAAGGAATGATCATTTAGTTTTGTGAGGCACCTCATGCTCTGTCTTCTTTTATTTATTTAACAAATATTTAATTCTATTTTAGACTCAGGACCCAGCAGTGAGAAAAACTGAAACAGTGCTTTCTCTCAGGGAGCTTATATTCTAGAAGGGAGAGTTAGAGAGAGGAAATAAACAAATAAATACCTTCTGCTGATATAAAGTACTGTGAATCATAAAGAAAGTCTTTTTTCAAGCAGTCTGTAGTTCTGGGGGTCTCAAGCGACAGCACTCTTATAGGTGATTGGCACGGTGCGCCATGTTTAATGGATGCCTAGTAGAGGTTGAAGAGGGTAGAGAAGAGAATGAGAGGATTTCTCACCTTGGAAGAGAAATACTTTTTCTGAGGAAGCCACCTTTTAGTGATAGGATTAGACAGACAGATACAAGACTGGCTTCGTCTTTAGGTTGTGACTATATTCCTCGTGTTGATGGGTCTTCATCCCTGGCCTCCTGCATCGTCAGGAGTGATCATTATTTATTTGATCCAGGCCAACCTGTAGGCAGAACTTAGTACCACTCTGCCCCCCACAAAGAATGTACTCACACCAAATCATTTTAAAATGCTTTTTAAAAAAACCCCACTTCCCTTGTTATCTACCACCTATTTATTCTCTTCTGCAGCAAAAAAAAAAAAAAAAAAAAAAAGTGTCCTTCCTTTCTGCACTGCTTCCTCTCCTCTTATTCTCTCTTCCACATACTGCAGGCAGACTTTTGTCCTCCTCAATCCATTGAAACCACTCGTATCAGAGTCCCCGCTGACTTCACATTGCCAAAATCTCATCCAGGCACACTGGCATTCAATTGCGATGCTGACAACTCACATATTTATATGTCTAGTCTTATCTTCTTTCCCAGACTTTGAACTTATCTATCCAGCTGTCTACGCAACATCTCTACTTGGGTGTCTATTGTGTGTGTCAGATGCAACGTATCCAAAAGGCAACTCCTGATTTTCCCCCCACGGTCTTGCTCCTCCAGTTGGCTTCTCCACTTCAGGAGATGGCAATTCCAATCATCTGGCTGGCTGGAAACTTAAAGTCCTCATTGGCTCTTGTCTTTCCCTCACTGCTCTCATTGAATGGGCCAGGCTCTAAGGGCTCTACTTTGAAAATACAGCCAGCATCCAACCATGTCTTGGCACCTTTACGGCTGCTCCCTCCAAGCCGCCATCACTCTCTGGATAACTTCACTAGGTTCCTAACACTAGTTCCTACCGCTTTCTTTGCCCCTCTAGAGTATTTTCAACACAACAGGAAAAGATCCTTGGAAACATAAGTCAGATCATGCCACTTTTTACTGAAACCTTGTAATGACTTTACTTTTATCTAAGTTACAAAGTCCTTGCAAAGCCCCAGGTAGTTGACTCCTCCCTTCCACTCTGCTTCATCTCTTGCTATATTCTCCCCCACTTGCTCTACTGCGGCCACACAGGTTTCTTTGCTGTTCCCCCACACCCCCACCAGGCATGCTCCTGCCTGAGACTCTTTGCACTGTGACTTCCTGCTGCTGAAATCTTCCCCTGAGAGTTGGTTAACTCCCTCACCTCTTTCAAGTTATTGTTTAAATGTCAACTTTCAATGAGGCTTGTCCCTGGCACCCTAATTAATATGTGGGACCCACATAATCTGTTGACTCTTTTAAAAATAACATTTATTATCTCATTATTTATTATAAGAAATAACTTTTTATTTATTGTGTTTGTTGGTATTGGTCTCCCAAGAATACAATCTCCACACAACAAGGGATCTATTCTGTACTCAACGATGTGTCCCAAGCTCCTGGAAGGGGGCCACATTGGCTAAATAAGTGAGTTAAAGAATTAGAGAGCAACGTAGGCTTTGTTAATTCCACATGGCAGGTGGAGGAAGAAATACACCTCCCATTCTTCAGAAAACAACTTGAAATATCCCATTATATTTCCATTTTATAAAGGGTGTTTTCTGTACTGTGCTTCTCAGGGAGACTCAACCAACCTCTTATTATTATTTTTTTAATCTCTCCCCCAAGACAGTGCCCAGCAGCACTGACCCCTCACTCTCCCCATGGGGTTCCTTTACCCCTTCATACAGAGTTCTCTGATACCCATGCGTAACTACCCCAAACATCTTAATGTTCAACAAAAGGAAAGTTGTTCTAGTGAGTATGGCTTGGAAGGCAGGGTAAGACAAAGTTTGCTTACTTGAGCATATTCGTGGATTTCCTTTCTCCTTTCTCATCTCTTATCTTTCACCTCAATCCTTTTATCAGCCCAAAGTTACAGTGCTCTCCCCAAGAGGAATTCTTGTATCAGCTGCTATAAAAGATTATACTTATGCTTTCTCATATAGTCAAATAGTCTTGTAAAAGGAAAAAGCAATAGTGGTTGACAGTAACTGGATTTCAAGCAGCCTGTAGAATGAAGGGCTAACAGGCTCTTAGTATAGGCTCAGGAGATAACAGTCTATGCCAGGACAGCTTTCTCTTCAGAGGTAGGATTGACCTGAGCTCCAGACTGTATACAAAGGCTCAAAGACTGGGTGAATGAGGAGATTATACAGGCAGTGATTGGTAGGTAATTTCTGGGACTCCAAAAATTAACAATCAGAGTCTTGAGAGCATTTGCCAATATAAATGCTGCCCATAACACACAGGCAGAGAGAACAGAGAGGGCTGGAAGCAGTTGTAGAAAAACTAAAGGTCATTTCAGGATATGGATGTTATTTCAACAACCTGTTATCTATCAGAGGCCAAAATACTGCAAAGAGCTGTTCATCCTCATTGGTATATATTCTTCAGAATCCAGAGACTTCTGAAGTCCAGGTGATTCAAAATTATTCCCATCGTCTGGAAAGGTAAACTAGGGTCTTAGGCAAAATACCTTTGTACACTGCTGTCGTTGCATTTATACTGGTAAGTTGCCACATGCGTAAATGGAAGTCAGCTTTGGTGGTGAAGTATCTTTACTTGGTAGAAGTATCTTTATCAGATTACAATCAGTAGAATACATGCCACACAAAGGCAGGGAAATATTTTTGTTTTTTCGCTGTCGTATCTCTAGAATAATGCTTAGCACATAGTAAACACCCAGTAACTATATGTTCAATTAACCAATGACTCTTCCATTGATCAATCTGTCATCTATTTAAAGTCCAACATGTACCTCTTAGAATTATAGATGATGTTAGTGGAAATGGTATCAAGATTGTATAGCATGTCTTCTCCTCAAGAAATCTTCCTTTGTCACCTTAAGGGCTAAGTCAAAAGGCTGTTTGAATGAAGATGATTGTTATAAGAATGTAAAATTTATGATTGAAAAATCTCTACAGAAACTTGTTATGAGCTCTCTCAGGGTAGTCTCCAAAAAACCCAGAGGTGAGAGACAATGTCATCTCATTTAGTCCAAATCACCTGAAAAATAAAGACAAACGTGAACTTTTACTTGAACCTGATGCCTTTGAACTGACCACAAATCAGACAACTACACAGATGCCCTGGACAAGGAACAGGGCATGCGTGTGGCATGGAGGACTGGGGGTGAAGCTCAGACCTCATGATTCTGTGTCTGCGTGGCTCCATATATGACTTTGGGCAATTGTTGTCTTAACCACATGGCACTCCAGTTTCTTTATTTGTAAATCATCATTTCCCCTAAGAAAGTTGTGATAGAATGCCTGCCTGTCTACTTTATGGGGGGCTCTTTGGAAATTCCAGATAACATATGTTTGAAGTACTTGGCTAGTCAAACAGTTTCACACAAAGAAAGTGGAAATTCTGAATACAAGTTAAGGAGACATCAAACAGAAAGTATACAAAGATTATCCTAAGTTTCTAAAAATAATGTCAATTAATGAAACTATGAACTTCTAAAGAAAGAATAAGAATAAAGAAACAATTTACAATGTCCTAAAACCAAGGGCAGCCACACCTCCCACTGAGGAACCACAAAAAAGAAGTCAGTTTTGTGGAATCAGCCAAGACAGGGGGATATCAATAATCAGAACAATGCAAACAATGCTATGTTTTAAATTTGATCCAGATTTGATATATCCATACACAAGAAATGACTTTACTGGAATAAAATATATGGGGTCTTAAAGATGAAACCTAAATGTTAGGAGCTATGTAATGTTGAACTTTCAGCTACATTTCTCAAGGAATCATCAGAGCCATAAGGTGGGGAATGCAATTATTCTTCTGAAGCATTGCAGCTGCTGAAATGCAGACAGATGGAATTTCTGCACTCTTTAATATAACACAGAAACAATCTCAACAATAGGATAAACACTTACGCCTTGCAAATTTTCTCTCAACCCTAGAGAGAGGATATTGTATAGACTGGCCAGTAAAATCTTAGTGTTTTGGATTCTTATTTTATATCTGGTTTCCTGCGTCCCTTTTAGAAGTCTGTATTTGTAGGTAATAGCAATGCAGTCCTGTGCTGAATCGTCTAAGGCTATTTGACATATAAACGTGTTTCATATTTTGGCAGTTGAAGTCCATAGGTGTCATTTGTATTGATACTGAAATGGTGGCATGTAATGGAAAACCAGACATTTGTTGTTGAGCTTATGCTGATTACACATGAAGTACCATCATAAGAAACTCAATTAAATCAATGAGTACTTAATGTTCAGCAAATCAAAATTCTGATTTCTTTAATAGCATTGGAAAATAATTCATTAATTACATTTTTTCTTTGTTTTTTTGGCAATATATGGTATTTTATTGGGATTGAAGTGACTTTTCCCCATCATATATTAACTAAGAATCTCCTGAGTGCCAGCCACTCTCCAAGGGCCCAGGAACAAGGGAAATGTGACAGACCTGGGCTTCACTGCCTGGAACATTCAGTCAGTACTTTTCCGTATTTCTAAATCTGAGTTAAAATATTCTGTATTTCTCGGTTCCCTTTAGTTAGCCGACAAAGTTCATTTCGTCAAGGAATATATCGTTCAGGGAGTGGTGACAGTGAGCAGGCAACTGGCCACACAAGTGATCACACTATCTTTTGTGGGGGGGCGGGGACAAGAGACATAGAAGTTTTCAAGAGTTGTATTTATTTGCTGTTACTCTGAACTGAGAACTCATGAAAAAATTAGCTTTTTTTTCTGATTAAAAAAGTAAAACATCATGAAAGCCAGTGACATGCCCAGCCCCAAGCTCTGCCTCATGCCTCACCCTGCACTTCCCCACTCCCTTGCCGAAGCCAGCAGGTGCACACAGTCTGCATAGGGGATGCCCCTTAATCACCGGGCTCTGGTGTTGAGAAGGAGGCATTCCTGGGTACCACAGAACTGTAACTAGTAGAGAGACAGTTCTTGGCAGACTAGATACACGCACCCCTATGTTTACTGCCACATTATTTACATAGCCAAGATACGGAGGCAACCGACATGTCCGTCCATAGATGAATGGATACAAAAGATGTGGTTATATATATACAATTGAATATTACTCAGTCATAAAAAAGAATGAAGGCTTACTATTTGCAACAAAATGGATGGATCTAGAGAGTATAATGCTAAGTGAAATAAGTCAGACAGAGAGAGAAATACCATATGATTTCGTTCATATGTGGAAACAAAGAAACAAAACAAATGAACAAAGAAAAAAAGAGACAAACAAAAACCCACTCTTAAATATGGGGAATAAATTGGTGGTTGCCAAAAGGGAAGCGGGTGGGAGGATGGGTGAAGTAGATGAAGGAGATTAAGAGGACACTTATTGTGATGAGCACTGAGTACTGTATAGAATTGTTGAATCACTAGAGTGTACCTGAAAGTAATATAATTAATTAATTAACTGTATGTTAATTATACTGGAATTAAAATAATGGATTAATTTATTAAAAATGGATAGAAAATCCGAATAGACATTTTCCCAAAGACATACAGGTGGCCAACAGACACATGCAAAGATGCTCAACATCTCTCATCATCAGGGAAATGCAAATCAAAAGCACAAGGAGACACCACCTCACACCTGTTAGAATGGCTGTTATCAAGGGGCGTCTGGGTGGCGCAGTTAAGTGTCTGACTCTTGATTTCAACTAAGGTCATGATCTCAGGGTTGTTTGATTGAGCCCTGCATCAGGCTCTGCTCTGGGCATGGGGCCTGCTTGGGATTCTCTCGCTCCTTCTCCCTCTTTCCCTCCCCACTCAGTCTCTCTCTCTCTCTCAAAAAAAAGGCTATTATCAAAAAGACAAGAATTAACAAATGTTGGTGAGGATGTGGAATAAAGGAAACCCTTGTGCAATGTTGGTAGGAGGGGCCTTTAATATCCCATTGACATCAATGGGTAGTTTATCTAGACAAAAAAATCAATAAAGAAACATTGGCCTTAAATGATATATTAGACCAGATGGACTTAATAGATATTTATAGAACATTCCATCCAGAAGCAGCAAAATATATACTTTTCTCAAACGCACATGGAACACTCTCCAGGATAGATTTTATGTTAGGCCACAAAACAAGTCTTAATAAATTTAAGAAGATTGAAATCATATCAAGTATCTTTTCTGACCACGACAGTGTGAAACTAGAAATCAAAAAAGAAAACTGGAAAAGTCATATATATGTGATTAAATCAAGGATGTTCATAGCAATGGAGGCCTACCCCAAGCAACAAGAAAAATCCCAAATAGGGGCGCCTGGGTGGCGCAGTCGTAAAGCGTCTGCCTTCAGCTCAGGGCGTGATCCTGGCGTTCTGGGATCGAGCCCCACATCAGGCTCCTCTGCTAGGAGCCTGCTTCTTCCTCTCCCACTCCCCCTGCTTGTGTTCCCTCTCTCGCTGGCTGTCTTTCTCTGTCAAATAAATAAATAAAATCTTTAAAAAAAAAAAAAAAGAAAAAGAAAAATCCCAAATAACAACCTAAACTTACATCTAAAGAACTAGAAAAAGAAAAAGAAATAAAGCTCAAAGATAGTAGAAGGAAAGAAATAACAAAGATCAAAGCAGAAATAAACAAAGTAGAGATTAAAAATAATGGAAAAGATCAGTGAAACTAAGAGTTTGATCTTTGAAAAGTAAACAACATTGAAAGATCTTTATCCTCACCAAGAGAAAAAGAGAGAGGGCTCAAATAAGTAAAATCAGAAACGAAAGAGGCGAAGTTACAACTGATACTACAGAAATATATAAAGGGGGGGCGCCTGGGTAGCGCAGTCGTTGAGGCGTCTGCCTTCGGCTCAGGGCGTGATCCTGGCGATCTGGGATCAAGTCCCACATCAGGCTCTTCCGCTATGAGCCTGCTTCTTCCTCTCCCACTCCCCCTGCTGTGTTCCCTCTCTCGCTGGCTGTCTCTCTGTCACATGAATAAATAAAATCTTTAAAAAAAAAAAAAAAAAGAAATATATAAAGGGTCTCAAGAAATTATGAACAAGTATATGCCAGCAAATTGGACAACCTAGAAGAAAGGGATAAATTCCTGAACAGACAATCTTCCAAGACTGAATAATGAAATCAAAAATCTGAACAGACCAATTACAAGAAAGATGAATCCGTAATCAAAACCTCCCGACAACGAACAGACGTTTAGGATTAGACGGCTCTGCTGGTGAATTCTACCAAACATTTAAAGATTTAATACCTATTCTTCTCAAGCTCTTCCAAAAAATTGAAGAGGAAAGAATACTTCCAAATTCATTTTACAAGGCCAGCATTACCCTGTTACCAAAAACAGAGAAGGACACCACAAGAAAGAAAGGAAGGGGGGGGGGCAGAAAAGGAAACCCTCCTGGACTTTTGGTGGGAATGTAAATTGGTGCAGCCACTATGGAAAATAATATGGAAGTTCCTCAAAAAATTAAAAATAGAACTACCATTCGACGTAGTAATTCCATTTCTGGATGTTTATCTGAAGGAAAGGAAAACACTAAACTGAAAAGATGTATGTACCCCTATGTTCATCACAGCAGTATTTACAAAAGCCCAGGTCTGTAAACAACCTAAGTGGCTATCAATAGATGAAAGGATAAAGAAAATGTGGGGTGTGTGTGTGTATGTGTAAAGGAATACTATTCAGCCAAGAAAAAAGAATGAGATGCTGCCATTTGTAACAAGATGAGTGGACCTGGAGGGTATTAGGATGAGTGAAATAAGTCAGACAGAGAAAGACAAATACCATATGATCTCACTTACATGTGGAATCTAAAAAACAAAGCAAAGGAACAAACGAGACAAAACAAAACAAAACACAGAGAACAGAATGATGGTTTCTAGAGGGGAGGGTGGTTGGGTGTGAATGAAATGGGGGTGAATGGGGGTCAAGAGGTACAAACTTACAGTTATAAAGTAAGTCATGGGGATGTAATGTACAGAATGGTAACTGTAGTCAATAATATTGCAATGCATATCTGCAAGCTGCCAAGAGAGTAAGTCTTAGGAGTTCTCATCACAAGGAAAAAAAAATTTGTAATGATGGTGGATGGTAACCAGACTTACTGAGGTGATCATTTGGCTGTACATACAAATACTGAATTATTATCCTGTATAATAACCTGAAACTAATATAATGTTATGTGTCAATTATATTTCAATTAAAAAGACACCGTCATTATAAGAACATTTGTAAAATACAGAGTAAAATAAAATGAAGAAAATAAAAATTACTTTTAATCCTAATACAAGGGGTAATCATGGTAACCTTTGATACACTTCTTTCTAGGCCAAATTGTAGTTTCCTCTTTTGTGTCAAATGGTGGTGTTTTTCCACTCAAATTATCTTGAACTTTGTCCCCAGACATCAAGTATTTTCTGCAGGATACTTTTCAATGGCTATAACAGTATTTATTATGAAAGTAGCAAAATTTATTTAACCAACCCCCTACTGTTGCATGGTTGTTATTTTATCATTTCCTTATTATAAATCCTGATGGTATGAATATCCTTAAAAATAAAAACTTGAACTTATTAATAATGATTTCCTTTGTATGCAGTCCAAGAAATAAGATGCTTGGTTAAAGGTTAAAAGGTGCACTTTAAAGGCATTTGATGCACATTACCAAATATTTAACTATATTTTAACACCCATTTTATTTTGAAAAGGAACTGATCCCCCCTACCTTTTTTTAAAGTAGGCTCCACACCCAGTCTGGAGCTCAAGGTGGGGCTTGAACTCATCACCCTGAGATCAAGACCTGAGCTGAGGTCAGGTGGAGCACTTCATCTACTGAGTCACGCAGGCACCCCTGATTTTTCCTTTTGTTAATGATTTTCCTTAAAAAAATCTTTCTAGAGTTTTATCTTACCTATATGGTCAGCTGTAATTTTGAAACAATTGAATATTTGTCAAATTTTGATTTAAAAAAGCACCTCGTGGAACACTACATCAAAAACTAAGGATGTACTGTATGGTGACTAACATAATAAAAAATTATTAAAAAAAGGAAATGAAGACCTCCCCCCAAAATAAATAAATAGCACCATAACACTAAAAGCAAAAAATATCAAAATGTAACTGTGTTAACGAAAAAAACTGAAAAAATTATCAGCTAATGTTACTTCACATTCCTTCTTCCAAAATAGACTCAGAAATTTTTAACTGGCATTTTTTTTTTAAGGCAAGTAAATATATTTCACTACGGGGCAGAGGGTCTCTAGGCTTGGTTCAAGTACACAATCGACTCTTTTTACTGTAACTTTTTCTGTGCAACATTGAGTAGCGTTTTAGAAGGAGAGAGGATTGTGGTGGCTTTTTTTTTTATGTTTGTTTAACTAATTGCACTTCATTTTTAGATAACCTCCAGTTATTAAGAAAAAGACTCACATTCGGTATTTCCCCCCCACATAAGTTGCGCAATTGCTAAAGCTCCCCTCTTCTCTGAGCATGGAAACCTCTCAGGCTGCAAGCCCCCTGGGGAGTTTTCTTTTGCTTTTCTCAGGCAAACACTTGTTTGTGTCCTTCCCAGGTAATTTCACAGCTAACGTCCTAGAGGGCCCCAAGAAAACTCGGTGAGGGGATTTGGAAACAAATCTTGAAGAGCAGGGAGGGTTTTCTTGCTGTTCTTTGTTTCTCCTGATTTTTAAAGGAAAAGGGCTTATTCTGACATGGTCTCCCTGCCCTTCTTTTCCAGCGCTCTGCGGAGGGGGCGACAGCTTTCTGTGCGCCAGCGGGCTCTGCGTGCCCGGGAAGCTGCAGTGCAACGGGCACAACGACTGCGACGACTGGAGCGACGAGGCGCATTGCAGTAGGCGCGGGGCGCGGGGTCGGTGGGGGCGGGGCGCGGGGGCGGAGGGGGGGCATCCGGGGCAGGGGCCTGGAAACCGAAACCATTCCGCCGTCAGACCCTGACAACCGCCGGCGTTGGCGGAGACTACTGTTAGTTTGCCTTTCTGACGTGAGCAAACGTGGCTCAGCCAGTGTGTTTGCGCACCTTTCAAAGGCGCGATTCCGTTTGGAACTCAAGAGCCGGAGGTCGCAATGGAAACGTGTTTTGCATCAAGTGGCTTAAAATTGGAGGCAGGCTTTTTATTTTGTTTGGGTGAGGCTTTTGTTTTTGTTTTGGAAGTTTAATGAGTCTAAAGGTCAGCTTTTTTAAAAATAATTTTTATTTTTTATATTAGTCACCATACAGTACATCCCGTTTTTGATGCAATGTTCCATGATTCATTATTTGTGTATAACACCCAGTGCACCATGCAATACGTGCCCTCCTTACTACCCCTTATCATACGGCTTCACTCATTTATGGAACAGAGGAAATAGGAAGATCGGTAGGAGAAGGAAGGGAAGAATGAATGGGGGGTAAACAGAAGGGGGAATGAACCATGAGACACTGTGGACTCTGGGAAACAAAATAAAGGTCAGCTTTCTTAAAAAGGTCCTTTTCAACAGGTCAGTGTTTCACCCTCCTGATCCTTGACATTCCTGACACAGCAGATGCAAAGCCTCTTGCTTGTTTCTGCTTTCTCTAAACCCGGTGATAGCCCGTGGTGCTAACTACTTTACATCCATGCATTGACAGACTCAGCCATAAACGTGTCGTCAATTTATTTACTATGGATTTGATTAGTTGTTTTGATTGAATTGTTTGGTGGTTTGTCTAATGCTGTCCTAATCTGCTTAGACTGCCGTACAAAATACCACAGACCACATGGTTTAAACAGGGGAAATTTATTCTCCTAGGGTTCTGAGGACGGAGAGTCTAAGGTCAAGGTCAACAAGGTTCAGTCTCTGGTGAGAGTTCTTTTCTTGGCTTGTAGGCAGTTTCTGTTTTCCTCTGGGCTCACTTGACCTCTTTGGAGGCAGAGAGGGAGGGAGAGAGGGCGAAGGAGAGGATCTCCTCCTCTTCTTATAAGGGTACTATTAGATTAGGGCCCCACCTTTATGGCCTCATTTAACCCTTACAGTTTTGTCTCCAAATACAGTTATTTGGGAGTTAAGACTTCAACATACACATTTTGGGAGGACATAAACATTCTGTCCATAACACACACACACACACACACACACACACACACACGTATACACATATTGTATATAGCATATACTATATATATTTTTTAGCTTTCAAGTTGTTTTGCACTTATGCAACAGATAAGAAGGAAAAATTAGCCTCAATAATACATTGCAGGATTTGCCTCCAAAGCAGAGCCACATGCAATTGTGTTCTAATTGCTTTTTAATGGTTTTATAATCAGCCAAAGTTACCATGGGAAAAGCTGTGTTTTACTCTGTGTAGGAGTTGCCAAGGGTGTATAAGAGCTCATAACTGTTGACCTTAATTGAAAGGTTCTTGAGGTCTGTTTGCCTGGTGGAACATGTCTTCTTCCATGTGAAGGGTTAGGATGCTTATTTATCGTAAGTTTCGAAAGGCATTTTATTATGGTAATATTTCAGGTCAATGTTCCCCAAACTGGTATTCCATAGTACCTGAGCCCTGAAAATTGCTTGAAAAAAAATAAATTCGAAACATACTATCAAATCTACTTTTTAGAGAGTTGTAATACATATTCACAAAATGTTACAGTTTAAAAAAAAGACATTCATTTTCCTCAAAACTATTTGTTCATATACACCCCCACCTTTATTTATTTATTTATTGTTCACACATTCTTTTTTTCCTTTTGTGTAATATGTAGCATCCTGTGGAATTTCAGGTATGCCACCGTATTTTGGTAATGTTTTCACTAAGACATTTGTTTTTATAATTTGGAATTCTCTCTTCAGAAAAACCTGTAGCATATGATTTTACATGAAAAACATTTTCATAGGATGTATACTTATATTAGGGAGTATTGCTGTGGACTTAGGAGGGAATATTTTCTAGAGCACCCACAGTAGGGAATTTAAAATGGTTCAATAGAAAACTGAGGGCTTCAGAGGGGAGGGGGGTGGGGGAATGGGATAGGCTGGTGATGGGTGGTGGGGAGGGCACGTATTGCATGGTGCACTGGGTGTTATACGCAACTAATGAATCATCGAACTTTACATCAAAAGCCAGGGATGTACTGTATGATGACTAACATAATTAATAAAAAAATATTTTTAAAAAATACAGTCAATATATAGAGATGCTGAATCCCCTTAGTAAGCTTAATAATAAAACATTTACATCCATAAAATAAATAAATAAATAATAAAATGGTTCAATAGAATTATATCCAATTTATGGGAAAGGTGGTGGACTGTTTTCCTTATCTCCCAATATGGCGCATGGGAGATTATTAAAATTCTGCGTGTGCCTCTACCCCAGTGGTGGGCCCACCCTGGCTCCTCATTATGTTCCTTGGTTGCACCTGCGCATCAAGCATTGCACTTTAAACAGTAAGAGATTGCTGCCGCATCGGTTGAATTGAATTGGAAGGAGTAGATTTTCTTAGTCAGTGACTGAACAAACAAGGTATTACTATTCTGTAAGGTATACAGCATGTCCTAGGAGCCGAAGAGTTTATTAAGGAAGATATGGGCTTTCCTCATGAGCATACTTAACTAACACCCAAGTGGTTTGGTGAGTGGAGGAAATATAATACATCCCTTCAGAAAATTTGTCTGTGAAAATGCTTAGTTACACCTTGAAAGCTGCGCATGTAATTGTTTCCGAACTTACAAGGGCATTCGACTCAGAGTTTTAACATTCAGTGCCTGTGGCATTTCAGTCATTTACTGAGGGTGACACCCTCCCACTGTCACCACCCTGTGGTGAAGGAATAGTCTAAGTCTGAAATAGGGCATGGATGCAAATCAGAGCGTGAATGCAGCTTACATACTCCTGAGGGGAGAAGGAAGCTCTGCTGGGCATTCCTAACCAGGAGCAGAAGGATGTGCCGGCTCCCAGGATGCTGGCAGGTATCGGAGGAGGAGGGCTGCCTTCAGAGAAAGGAAGGGAGGGAATTATTATTTGTGAATCCCCTAATCAACTATGCTAGAAGCACCTATTTACATGACTTGATGTATTTTTAGCAAAGGAGGTATTACCCCTTTTGTACAGATGCAGAGCTGAGGTTGAGTCATGAAGGAATTTGCCAGTGGTTCAGAGTGCAAGGGTTGAACCTGGTCCTCTATTATTTGTTTGCTTGTTTCTATCGAAGTGTAATTGACACACAATGTTGTATTAGTTTTAGGTGTGCAACACACTGATTCGCCAGTTCTGTACGTTACTCAGTGCTCAGCACAAGTGTAGTCACCATCTGTCCCCATACAGTATTGTTGACTATATTGCCTATGCTGTACTTTTCATGTCCATGACTTACTTACTTTATCACTGAAGTTGTACCTCTTAATCCCCTTCTCCTATTTCACCCATCCCTTACCCCTTCCCCTCTGGCAATCACCAGTTTTTTCTTTGTATTTATGATTCTGTTTCTGTTTGTTTGTACTAGACACTGTTCTAGAGCTGGTTATAGAATCAAAAGATGACAGAATGATTCCACATATAAATGAATCATATGGTATTTGTCCTTCTCTGTCTGATTTATTTCACTGAGCCCTCAAGGTCCACCCATGTTGTCTACAAATGGCAAGATCTCATTCTTGTCCATGTAAGTTTGGACTTGGTGAACAATTATCTTCTGATCATTTATATGAGAGAAAAATATTTAGTTTGGATACTCTGTTAAACTTTGGGAGACAATTGTCTATTACACAGGCAAGCCAAGTATCTGGGACTCCTTACTGACCCTCTTCCCTAACTAATTATGTCCTTTCTCAGTCTCTTCCCAAGTGTTTATAGAATGAATGCATTTCAACCACCTGGAACAATGGTAGTGGCATAGTGAAAAGATTTTCAAAAATTAAGAAAAGTTTTCTTTTAGAAATTTCTAACTCTGTGACTTGAGGCAGGCTACCTCTCTATTCCTGGTTTTCGTTGTCATCGAGGCCATATGCACAATAGCATTTGCAGGAAGCCGCACCTGCAGGGATCCTCATTCAGTTGGTCTGGAGCCGGAGCCCAGCAGTAGTACCTTTGCAGAACTGCCCGGGTAATTCTAACATGCAGCCAGATTTGAAGCCACTGGAATGGAGGGTGTCCGGTGTGTCTTTTGTTGCTCACATTCTGTAATCTTCTGATTCTATAACCAGCTCTAGAATGGTGTCTGGTACATAGCTAGTGCTTAGCCAATGAATAATGGCTGTCACAAAGAAAACGGCTTCAAGGAAAATGGTTGTCACAAAGAAAACAGCTGCCACGAAGTCCACATATTCTAGGCCACATAAAATCACTGTCAAATACTTTTGGAAACCATTTACTCGAATTGGGGTAAAATTGGTTGACTTATATTTTAGTATAATTATATGACATATTATACTAATTATACTACCTACTAATTATGCTGTGTTAACTACTTATTCTAAGTACAATTAATTATACTAATTACCACAAAGCATAGTGATTACTCCTGTAAGCTCTTGAGTCAGGCTGCCTGGGTTCCTATCTCTTCTTTACCATTTCCTGCTCCTGTGAACCTGGGCAAGTCATTCCATCTCTCTGGGCCTCGGTGTCCTCATCAGTAAAATGGAGACAGTAACAGTAGCTGTCCCTAGAGCTCTTGTGCAGAGTAATGAACTGTTGCCTCTGCAGCACATAGACCATTGTCTGACATGCGATAATGCTGAAAGAGTGCTAGGATTTATGGTTACTGTTGTGGTTACTGTGATCTCATTCACCACATCTTCCCTCCCTTCCACCCCCTACCTCCCCTCCATCCACCCCTGCCCAGCGCCTCTCACCTCCAGGCTGTAAAGGATGACCACTGGAAGTCATGGGGACGGCTGATAAAGGTCAGGGGATGCGCTGCAGAGGAAACAGAAACATAAAATAGCCACAACAGCTTTATTATTTATTTATGTATTTACTTCTTTTATAGATTTTTATTTATTTATCTGGGGGTGGAAGGGTCAGGGGGAGAGAGAGAGAGAGAGAGAGAGAAACAGACTCCCTACTGAGTGTGGAGCTGGACGTGGGGCTTGATCTCATGACCCTGAGATCATGACCTGAGCCGAAACCAAGAGTCAGACGCATAACCCACTGAGCCACCTAGGCACCCCAAATATCTGCTGGTTTTAAAACCAGCACCACATGAAGCTATTTTAGAAAGGAGGCGACCCAAACGGCACAAAATAAAAACCTGGTATTCCAGGTGATGTTTCTGAATCACTAAAAATGACTGCTTTTACTATATTCTTTTTACTAAGGCAGGGATACAAGTAAATACCAGAAATATTGCCATCAAAATAATAAAAAGGAAAATATTAAATTCTACACTGAAAGAGGAAGCTTCAGATGTCTGGAAAATTCACTTCTGTTTAGTAACAACTGTTACACGTTATCAATAAAACTATTGAATATTCTTGAATTCCTGCTACGTGTGAAGCACGTTCTAGAAACCCAAGAAGCACAAAGACTGTTAAGACATGGTTTCTTTCCTCGGGAATCTCTGAGTCTAATCTAACATGTAAACATGGAGATGATTGAATACGGTGCTTTAGAGCAAATATAATAGACGAGAGGTCACAAAGAAAAAGAAGATTGGTGTCAACAAAAAGATAGGTCCTTTGAGTACAGACAAGGGCAGGCTCTCGAGGAGTTATATCCATGTGGAGAAAGCTGATGGAAGATGGGATTGAACCTAGGCCTTGGACACGGGGGATGTTTGGAAAATCTAATTCAGTGGTTCAGAAGTGAGGGCTGTGTTGCCCCCCAGGGGACATTTTGCAATGTATGGAGACACACTTGATTGTCCCAAGTGTGGAGATTGGAGGAGGTAGTACTGGCGTTCAGTGGGTAGAGGCCAGAGATGCTCTTCAGCGTCCTACAGTGCACACCACAGTCCTCACGACAAAGAATTACTCCAAATGCTCAGAAGTACTGCTGCGGAGAAGTCTTCCTTTAGGGCTAGAAGTCAATAGTCAAGAAGCCCAGGTAACTGTAGCGAGCTGGGCAACTGCGGGCAAACCATGTAACCTCTCTGGTCATCTCAAAATGAGGGCGCCTCTGGGTGGAAATTGAGCATTCATACTAGAATCTTGAGTTGAGGCAACACAACTATGTTTATAGACTCAGAAAGACTGAGCTAAATGAATGAAGCTCTTGATAAAAGGTCTTCTGTTCTTTAGCTGTCTCCTTTAATTTAAGGATAATCTTGAGGGGAAGAAATGTTACTAGTGTAAGATGCCAACCTGAAATGAATATCAACATGCAAGAACTTCAGAAGTGACATTTTGTATCAGGTACTCATTAAGAAAAAAAATCTGTGTCTAGAAAAACATCTACTGTAGGTTATGTAAAATTACGCTTGTATGGAGCAAGAAAGTCGTAGCAAAAAGCTTTCGAAAATTTTGATTTGTTGGCCCTAAAGTATGCTGACAACATCTCTTTATAGTTCAAATAAACATTTATTCCAATAAAAGGAGGCACTGTGGTCTTTGCTATTTGCTATTCATTTCTGCCTCAAAGTGCCTCCGGTTAAGGTTTTGTGTGTTTACTAATCACACAGACTGCAGGGAAGTAACAAGCTGTTTTCCCACTGCAGCTAGTTTTGTATCTAAACTCTGCAAATGGCTTCTAACCAAGTAAGTCATAATAATGGAAAGTTGAATCTGCACCTGTGTGAATAATAAGGAATTTAAAAAAATGCTTGAGTCATCTCCCTTTATGAAATAAATGCTTATTTTTATGAAATAATTTAATAAATGACAGCATTCATTTAAAAAATATCTACAACAGGGTGTTTTAATATGAATTACCAAGGTTTTGGGCCTCACAGAGGGGTTGCATGAATCTTTGGAAATTTTTGGTGTGTTCCAAGGTTAATCAGATTCTAAAAGGAGTATTTGATTCCCCAGTTTTAACCGTCAAAAAAAATATAAGTGCACTGCCTAAAAAAAAAAAAATTAACTCATATGGTTTAAAATATGTCACCCCCTCCACCCCACCTCCTCTTCTGGGGAATGCAAATACTTTTGCACTAAAGGTCAAGTTGAGACCCTTGGTTGTTGCTGATTCTAGCATACTGATTCAAAACTTCCCACCAGAGTATTCTAGATGAAAAAACAAAACAAAAATCAAAAAGGCCTTTTAAAACTTCCCAAGGAGATGTATATATTTTGACACACAAATTCCTCAACTCTGCTCAGTGGGCTGGAGAACCAAAGTTGTAACACTTTCTTGACTCAGGTAGTACCAGTGCGGTAGTTGCCCGCGCGGCAGCGGGACGCAGGGTGGAGAGTTAGCGCCCTCTGCTGAACGGGAGGAAATAGTACTGTTCAGGTGAAAACTGGGACTCTATTTAGTTCTTTATTTTCCCTTACGATGGTCATCCTTGTTATTAAAATTATTCAGCCTGGAGGAAATAAAAAATTAAAAGTACTTACAAAGTTCTGCGTGTGTACAAGTGTGAGCATATGTGAAGCACGTGTGTGTGTTGTTCACATACACACCCTTTTAGTGTAGGCACTGAACAGATGGTACTTAAGGCTCACTACACTTTTTAAGTGATGTAATTCTAAAAGTATTCAAGTAGCTTCCTAGGAGACGCCTTCAGGAAATAGAAGTTTATAATTCATGTGAGTAGATATTTTAATGTATGTGGCTAACAGTTGAACTGATCAATGCCCAAGAATTTTGATAAGGGATTACTGTAGACTTCGGGATGTTAGAGTGAAGAGGTACCTATCACCAGTCATGTGAGATGCAGACTTACGCTTGAGGAGGAACAATCAGCGAGAATTCAGGAGACTGGACTATATTGATCATTAAACTGAGTTTACTTTAAATAAGAGAAAAGATAATACATTTAAGCAATCTCATTTCTATTAAATGCCAGCTTCTTTACACATATTAATTTAACATTTTATAGCTTTATTGAGGTACAATTTCCATGCCATATGTTATCCCATTGATTTTTAGTAAATTTATAGAGTTGTATGACCACCACTACAATCCACTTCTAGAACTTCTTCATCTCCCCTCAGATTTCCCTCCCACCTATTTGTAGTCAGTCCCCACTCCCACCCCTCCAGCCACAGAACTGATTTCTGTTTCTGTAAGTGTTCTTTTTCCAGGAATTTCATAATTTCATAAATGGCTCATATCTGGTTCCTTTGTTTAGCATAATGGTTTTGAGGTTCATCTGTGCTGTCACACATATCAATAGTGTGGTACTTTAAATTGCTGGATAGTATTTCATCATTTGAGTATTTTCTATTTTGATTATTCATTCACCAGCTGGTGAGCATTTGGAGTGTTTCTAATGTTTGGCTATTATAAGTCATGCTACTATGAACATTTACATACAAGTTTTTGTCTGGATGTATGTTTCATTTCTCGGGTAGATTTCTAAGGATGGGATTCATAAATTGTGTGATTCGGTTATAGTTAACTTTATGAAAAGCCGCTGTACTGCTTTCTAATGTGGCATTATTATTTTACTTCCCCACCAACTATATATGAGAGCTTCAGCTTCTCAAAATCCTTGCCAATGCTTGGTATTTTCTGTTTTTAAAAAATTATTATTATAGCCATCTTAGGGGATGTGTAATAGTACCTCATCGTGGTTTTAATTTGCATTTCCTTAATGTCTAATTATATTGAGCACCTTTTTACGTGCTTGTTAGCTATCCGTATGTCTTCTGTGAAGACTTTCTATTCAGTTCTTTTGTGTGTTTGTAATTGAGTTGTCTTATTATTGAGTGTAGGAGTTCTGTATCTATTCTGGATGTAAGTCCTTTATCAGATACATGATTTACAACTATTTATTTCAGTATGGGGCCTGTCTTTTCATTTTCTTAATAGTATTTTGAGGCACAAATATGTTTCTTTTTTTTTTAAAGATTTTATTTATTTATTTGTCAGAGAGAGAGCGCACTAGCAGGGGGAGATGCAGGCAAAAGGAGAAGCAGGTTCCCCATTGAGCAAGGAGCCTGATGTAGGACTCGATCCCAAGATCCTGGGATCATGAGCTGAGCCAAAGGCAGATGCTCAACCTACTGAGCCACCCAGGCATCCCATCAAATATATTTCTTTAATAAAGTCCCTTTATTATTTTTTTTAATGGCTTTTGCTTTTGTGGTTGTATCTAAGAGTTTGTTGCATCCAAGAATTCTTCCAAGGTCAACAAGATTTTTTTTCCTATTTTTTTTCTTGAGGCTTCATAATTTTAGCTCTTACATTGAAGTCCGTGATCCACTCTGAGATAATTTTTATGTATGGTTTGAGGTAAAAACCAGACTTTGCAATTGTCCCAACACCATTTGTTGAAGGATATTATTTTTCCATTGAATTGTGTTTATTAATCTCTTCCCCAAAACCCTATTAAGTAATTGACCTTATCCTAAGTTCATAAATCAGTTTACAGAGTCAGATTTTAACTAATACACTCAAGTTCCCACAGCTTACAGATGACAGAACCAGGATACCCAAGTATCTAGTTTACCCAAGTACAAGATCTATCCTACTAAGATTTCATCGCATGTTTCTTACTTCAATATTAAACCTGAAGTTCCTTGAGATTGCGTATCACTAGTCTTATCTTGCCACTATAATCTAGTCCACAATTGCTTATTTGAGGGTCCTGTTATGAAACACTCAATTGACTTAAGTGATATTTATGTGAAAACAACAACCTTATCATCTCAATAATTTTTTCTCTCAATTATGTTCACGCTTATCAATGACAAAACCAGACTTTCATTTAAAGGAAATTTTTTAAGGAAATAACTACTCACTTTCTGTTAAAAGTCATTCATTCTGTATGAACATGAACTTCATTAGGAACTATGGTGAGTTGAGAGTATCTGTGCTCATATTTGACTATAAAGGAGCTTTTGGGTAACATAAAGTGGATCTCAGATAAAGACTTTCAGACAGTGATAGAAGTATTGGCTTGGAAGCCAGAAGGTCCTAGTCCTGGCCCTGCAGTCCCTTGTTATGTGACCTTGAGCAAGACCTTGGATTTCTCTGTACCACAGTCTCCTCATTGGTAGAACAGTAGATGTGGACCTGGTTACCACTATGATTTGCCTCCCATAATATGCCTTTGTTAAATGAAGTACTGCTAGAACACCCTGTTCTGCTCTGATGACACATTGGTGACTTCTCTTATATGCAGATTGCAGTGAGAATATGTTCCACTGTCTCACGGGCAAGTGCCTTAATTATAGCCTTGTGTGTGATGGATACGATGACTGCGGGGACCTGAGTGATGAGCAGGACTGTGGTAAGTAGCGTTGTTTCTCTAAAGCTTTTTACTGAAAGTTACAGGAACGTGTAATCCAGAACCCGAAGCTCATTGTTTGTTAATGTGATTAGCAGACAAAATTTCAAAATGGTCGGTTTCTTAATTTTTAGAAAGAGGAGGTTTTTTCAGTTACCATTCTCAGTCAGGTCTTATGTGTAAAGGTAATATTTCTTATATGAAGTCATAATAAGGAACTGCGTAAGAAGTAGTGTGGAAAGATGGGTAACAGTTGTTAATATGTTAATAGTTTTTTCTCCTTGAGAGTGTTCTATTTCTTCTTTGGTTAGAGCCAGTGGCTCATGTTTAGATTTTGAGCCTGAGCAAAACTTTGCAGACAGATATAATGTCGTATGTCTGATCCCCTTAGTCTATGCAACCAAAGACCCCTCCTTTAATTGATTGCCAAGCACGGCAGGGACAACTTCAGTAGAGCTGACACTTAGGGTTAGGACAAGCACATTTATTTTATGTACAAAATCTGATCTTATCTTTTAAAAAATGAACCTACCTAGTAGTTACAAGTTCATACCCATAAACAACATTTTCCTAATTCCCCACCCAGACCCGGGTAACTACCATTCTACTCTCTGTTTTTACAAATTCAGCTTTTCAAGATTCCACATATAAATGCTATCACACAGTATTTGTCTTTCTCTTTGACTTATCCCACTTAGGATAAACACACACAGTGTTCTATGTCCATCATATCTTAATAAATAAAAGAATGAACCTACTATTTAAAGAGCTGTGTTCAGTTGTGAGTGGCATCTCATGAATTAAAAGCAGGAAATTCTTTTTGCTTATTTACCTTTTTGACTTTGTGGTTACCTTTAGAATTTTTAGGTAGCGTATTATTGAGTGACATGAGGACTTTGTAATATGAACAACAAGGTGAGCTAAGATGAGGACGTACCCTGGGAAAATGATGTGTAATAATATTTAGCAATTAGAGAATATTGAAGTGGATGTTGGGGAAAGATCAGAGGAATGCCTTGGAGTGGCAAGTGTCAGAAATAGCCCCATACTGGGAAACGAGGTAGTTTCTAGAAGCAGCTGTCCAACTGCCCCTCACTGTATCCATAAAAATATTGAAAATATATATATTTGCAAATCATCCCACAAGTCACTAGATAGATATGGATGGATTGCCTTCTGGGACTGACTAATTGTGGGACAAAGAGTGAGAGGCAATTTTAGTTGTATACATCACAGAATTTATAGTTGAAAGAGGCCTTATAGATGGTCTAATCCAAACCCTCCTTTTACCAGTGAGATCACTGGAGAAAAGGGGAGGGGGAATGTGAGGGATGGGGTGGAGGGCTCGAGTGTAACTTGGTAGTTGGACAGGTCAGTGGAGAGGGCCAGGGTATAATTACCATGTGAAAAAGAATGGTCTTACCACTCAACGTGTTTCCTCTGAAGACAGTAGGATATCATGAAGTGCACTCCTAGGGTGACCTTGCCTTCTGCCATGGTAGTAATTACTGCTTTCCCTTAGACCAGTCTCTGCCCCTTGTTAGCGGGGCGAGCATGTGCTGGTTCTTCCGGTTTTTGCACAGACATACCATCTGCTGTGTCTTTCTTCTTTTCTCGGCACTCCATCTTCTATATATCCTACTTTATTGCTCCAGTACGCCCTCTCAGATCCATGGTCACTCCGTGAGTCTGTCAGTGACAGTGGCACTATTCACGGATACTCGCAATCGTTCTCCAGTATTGAATCTGTCATCCATGAATCCACACAGATCTTTTATTTATTTATTTATATATTTTTTAAAATTTAGATTCAATTAACCAACATATAGTTGCAACATTAGTTGCAGATGTAGGGTTCAATAATTGTCAGTTGCATATAACACCCAGTGCTCATCACATCACGTGCCCTCCTTAATGTCCATCACCCAATTACCCCATCCCCCCACCCACCTCTCCTCCAGCAACACTCAGTTTGTTTCCTACAGTTAGGAGTCTCTCATGGTTTTTCTCCCTCTTTGATGACTTCCCATTCAGTTTCCCCTGCCTTCCCCTATGATCCTCTGCACTGTTTCTTTTATTCCACATATGAGTGAAACCATGTGATAACGGTCCTTCTCTGATTGACTTATTACACTCAGCATAATACCCTCCAGTTCCATCCACATCAGTGTAAATGGTAAGTATTCATCCTTTCTGATGGCTGAGTAATATTCCATTGTGTACATTTACCACAACTTCTTTATCCATTCATCTGTCGATGGACATCTCGGAACTTTCCACAGTTCGGCTAGTCATACATATCTTTTAAAGGGTTATTTATAGTAAGGTTATTACACATCTCATGGTAAAGAATCCTATAGATTCTGTTCTCTGTGACAAGGAACATGACTTAATTCATCCTTTTTTCTCCAGGAATGTATAGTTTGGGGAATTGGTTAAATCCAGGCTAAAAAGAATCATGAAATATATATATATATATATATATATCTACATCCCCACGAGTTTCTGTTTTCTCCAGATTGCAATCCCACAAAGGAGCGTCGCTGTGGAGATGGGCGCGGCATTGCGATAGAGTGGCTGTGTGACGGTGACCATGACTGTGTGGATATATATATGTTATATATATACATACATAAATCCTGCATTTCTTACCCAGCAGTTTTTTCCAGTATGAGTATATATGTTAATACAGTTTGATAGAAAGCCCAAGCTTAGGGTCAGGAAAGATGACCGGAGATATCTGCCTTCCATATTTACCTTAGAGAGGTAGGTTACAATTCTTAGAAACACGGTAGATTTGTCACAAATACATCAAATCAGCTATCAACATTGTGAAACCTACATCACAGTTCTGTTTATTTTAGCTAATGTAAAAATCAAACGTTTTTCATAGGGAAAGAAAACAACAACTAAACAAAACAAAACCCAGGAACAAATTATGGGTCCTGAGAAAGCTGGCCACTTGTTACTCATCTGAAAAACTGACAGGTCTCACCCCATAGAGATGGTGGCCAGTGGGTCACATGCTTGTGTCAGCGGTGGCATTTTAACTGTTCCATTACAGAAGAAGTATTGAGGGTATTGGAACATGGGAACAGACTCTCTTGAGCTGGAGCTCTGAGTCACTGGTTCTAAGTGTTTGTCCTGCTGCTTCTCTACATCCCCACGAGTTTCTGTTTTCTCCAGATTGCAATCCCACAAAGGAGCATCGCTGTGGAGATGGGCGCTGCATTGCGATAGAGTGGGTGTGTGACGGTGACCATGACTGTGTGGATAAGTCTGACGAGGTCAATTGCTGTGAGTGCCCTGACAATTTCCATTTGCTTATTTTTTTCATTTCTTCCTAGTTAGACAAATACGGTATCCAGCATCCAAACAGAAGATCATTATACTTTGGTTCTAATCTATAAAGATAATAACTAAGAGGTATGATGACGAATGTCATGTATGTGGCTTCCACATGTCTCTCCCCACAACTCCAAGCTTAATTTGGCTGCTCTGGCTAAGCAGGTTTCTGTTTCCTCTATCACTGGCCACACATCTCCTTTCTGCATCTGTTACTTTGTCAAAGGGGATGTTCTTCCCAAACATTGGGGAACTTTTTTCTGCAAACTATATATGAGCAGTTAGGCTGCCTTTGTAGGACCTCCACACATGTTCTCAGGCACATTTGTGGGAGAACATGGAGAGAATTGCCAGAGAGAAGAAAGCCTTCATAGCTCATAGAGTTATACAGAGCACACAATAATCATTACAACATTACAGGCTGTTATATTTCTGGGTGAGTAAACAGCCTTGAATCTTGAAGCTAGGTGTTAAAAGAGAGCAATATTGACCTGAAGGAGTTAATCTGATGCATATTATGCATGTTTAAACTAATTCAAGTTTTTATTCCATATTTTGCTGTCTAATAAGAGTCGACAAAGTTGATACATATGAGATCGAATATTTAACTTCCCTATAATTTGAGGCAAAAACAGAAATGTGGGTTGCATGATTTTTATTTTGACATAAGGAAAATCATCTAAATTAATTAGCAAATGCAATGCCCAACTTTCCCTTCCCTGAATTGAGTTGGAACTGGAAATATCACTTGAGTCCTTGTTGATGGACCTAGTGGAACAGAGTGGGCTGTATCCCAGTGGATCTTGGGAAAGCAAGGACATGGCGCTCAAGTATAACAATGCTGGTGTTGAGCCTTGGTTCAAGCATAAGGAGCTTTAATATTAGTAATGGTGAAGGCTGAGGCCACAGGATACATGGGTTTCTGATGCTCTAAAGGTCAGTAGGGATAAAATTTAGACAGCCTTCAGGAATGGAAGGTGAATGGCCACAGACCATCTGACCATCAAATGTCAGATGCCATAAGCAGGTTTTGAAATAAGGTGCTTATTGTGTGCGGGCTACTATGCACGTTCTTCCACATACGTCATTTCTTTGGCCCCTTAGGTCAGGTTGGAATACAATGCAATGTTTGGGCTGAGAGTCCGAGAAGCTGGCCTTCACATTCTGGCATCAGCTTTTAACGGCCTTGTGACTTCAACACAGATGCTAAACTCTCTAGACTTTAATTTCCTTATTCTAAACAAGGTGGATAATACCTATTTTGCAAGTCCATTATGAAGATTTGAGATTAGATACATAACACTCTCAGCTATTGTTATTACTGTGTAACAAGCCTGTAATGAACTGTAGCTTTTATATTCGTAGTAAAGCTATGGATCAGGAACGTCATTACCACGATTTCTTACCCTGCCCTTATCAAGAAAAAGTTAATTTTTAGTAAGAGCTATTTAATAAGGCAAGGGAGAGTCTAGAAAGAAAACTTTCTATTCCAAAAACACTTGGAATGAAACACATTGACGGCACAGTCCTTCACTTATGCCGACCACGCAGATACTCAGAACACTTCCTTTCTTGGTGATGCCAGCTCCTCGGGCATCACCTACACTCCCCGCAGACGGCAAGAAGGACAAGGCGGTACAGTGACTGTTGTTCTCGCCTCCGCAGCCTGTCACAGCCAGGGTCTGGCCGAGTGCCGGAGCGGGCAGTGTATTCCCAGCACCTTCCAGTGTGACGGGGACGAGGACTGCAGGGACGGCACCGACGAGGAGAATTGCAGCCAGAGTAAGTGTGTGCCCCTGCCCTGTGCCTTCCTGCCTGCTGGGCCTTTCCTGGGGAAGGGAGACCTACTGCTCACGTGGGACTCCCCCATACATCACTCCAGACGCCTGACGCAGCGCTCCTCACAGCACTTTCTTGTGGTGAATAGGATTCTCGAGTGTCGGACGCTGAACAGTCCTTCCTAAGGGTAGACAGTGGAGGTGGAAAACTTACATAGCGTGGAAGATTCGCTTAACCGTTATGGGGAAAGTCAACACGATGACAAAAGGAAAAGTTGAGTACATAGTATTCCATTACGTTAGATTAGGTTCCAATTAGGAGAATTGGCTTCTGAAATTAAATGTGAAAGCCTCCTAAAATAACCGTGTTCAGAGAAGCACTTTTCTTTTTCTTCTTTCTTCCTTCCCTCCCTCCTTCTTTCCTTCCTTCCTTCCTCCCTCTCCCTTCTCTTCTCTTCTCTTCTCTTCTCTTCTCTTCTCTTCTCTTCTCTTCTCTTCCCTTCCCTTCTCTCTTCTCTTCTCTTCTCTTCTCTTCTCTTCTCTTCTCTTCTCTTCTCTTCTCTTCTCTTCTCTTCCCTCTTCTCTTCCCTTCCCTTTTCTCTTCTCTTCTCTTCTCTTCTTTTCTCTTCTTTTCTTTTCTTTTCTTTTCTTTTCTTTTTTTCTTTCTTCCCTGCAGTATCATTTTATTTTTTATTTCAGATCTTAAATAAAGATAGAATTTAAATAAAATGCTAGTTAGTTAACATATAGTGTAATATTGGTTTCAGGAGTAGAGTTTACAGAGAAGCAGTTTCACACCTCACATGATGGAGCAATTATACTCAGCTACACCTGGAAAGGGTCGCTGATGTCATCTGTGAAACTCAAAAAGTAAATCAAATAAGTTGGTTTTTAACCTGTCTAGAACAAGAAAGTTCCACACTGATTGTTTGAAGCCCCACTTTGTGTAGAAGCACAGGGCTTGTAGGAATACCCCTTGACTTAAAAATCACTACATTTGTTTTTATGCGACCTTGCCACTCACCAGCATGGCCTAGTCATTAAGAAGGTGGCCGTTGGAGCTCAGCTGCCCAGGGTTCAAGCCCCAGCTCTGCTCCTTCCTATCTGGTTAACTTTAGGTTGGTAACTGAACTCTGTTGTGTCTTGGGTTCTGTGCCTGTAAACTCAGGGTAATAACTACCTCATGGAGTTGGCACATGGAGAGCGCTCCAGAAATGTGAGCTCTTATTACATGGCTGTTGTGTTAAAACGTGTCTTGGGCCCGGCATATCACACGTCATCTAATGAGATCTGTCACCTGTAGCTAAATTAATTTTGTCTTAATGAATATTGATCGTTAGAATTGCTTTAGTGAAAAAGCATTCCAGACCTACAGGGAGACACTTTAATCACAGTTTTAATACCTAAAACATCAGATAAAGAGTGCTTCATTTTGCCAATTTTAAAATTCAGAAGCAGATTCTTTTCTAGCCCTGCGTTATTAGGTGCATATCAGCCAGGCACCTCCCTTTGGATCAGATTGTTCTTTCTTTCTACATAATTCATCTCTGTTTGAAATAATCTTGGATTCTTCACTATGCAATGGCAAGATTTATAAAGTATTTCCTTACATATGTGAGATGCAAGAAAGTCATATGATAAAATGGATCAAAAGTCAAATTGTATCATCTTTATATTGCTTAATCTAATGAATTCAACTTAGTAAATGTCTGTCATGGCGCTCATATGTCGTTAACCCCTGGGGATTTTGTGGCCGATAAAGCTTGCAGGCTCCTGGGGAAGATTAGCATGATACAAATAATTGTGCAAGTCAGTGTCTAACCGTGGAGTGAAATAGCCCATGAGGGAAAATTCAGGGAGTCATGTGCCATATATGGGATGCATGGCCTGGTACAGGGCCTCAGGGAATGTTCCCGGAGGAAGAGATGTTGGAGCGAAGATCTGAATGAGTGGAGTTGACTTAATGAAGGAAAGTAGGCCCGGAAAAAGCATTTCAGACACAGGGAACTGCTTGGTCAAGGTCGCAGGGAGGAAAGGAGCAAGGCATACAGAGGGTACTGGGAGAAGGCCACCGTGATTAAATCCAGGAGTGAAGGGGAGGAGGGTACGACTTCAGAATATTGTCACCAGGGATCCCAGGGTGGCTCTGCTAGAGAGGTTGGGGAGGGAAGTAGGAGGCGCCCAGACATACAGCCCTCGGGCTCTGCTCCCAGCCTTCCTGTCCAGCCTCCCTGAGGCTCTAGTGAGGCCAACCTGTACTTGTCCCACCCCAGCCTTTGCAAATCCTGCTGTCTGCTTGGGACACCCATTCTACCTTCTTATGCCAACTTAACCCACCTGCCTTAAAAACTCCTTCAAGAAGCTTTTCCCTTACTGTCCTAATCTGCTCTGTCACCTTACATACACTTTCAACGGCACTGTGATCACACAGCATCGTTAGCTTCTCCGTTCACGGCCACACCCCTACTTAGAGTATAAGCTATTTCACTTCTTTTATCTTTTAATGCTTCATTGTCTAGCTTGTCACATAAGCTTGTCACACAGCAGACACTCAATATCTGCTGAAATAATGAATGCATGTTGTCTTATTAAAATTACTTAAGAGACGAAACTCATGGAAATGAGCCTGGCTTACCTTTCAATGACAATTTGACACTGATGATATTTAAAAAAAAAAAAAAAAGGAGTGGCATCTCTTTTCTTCAAAGCTATGATATATAGTATTGCACATTAATGGAAAGAGTCCAGTATAAAAACATTGTCTTAGAGTTATAAATAAGAATGATTATATGTATACACATACTGTTATTTATTCTTTAAAATGTCTTGCAAGATTTTCTAGATTCCTGATGACATGTCTGAAAGTAATTGACTATTATGGGCAAGAGCTAGAAAGAGAACAGGCTGTAATTTATTACATTTTCTATTTAACCTACAAATGACCAGGAAATCAATGGGAAAAGCAGTTTCCTCTCTGCATACCTTAAGGAAAAGCCATTAGGCTGACACTACTGCTCTCATTCATTTGGAAACAAGAAACCCAATTCTCAGGTCATCACAGCTAGGCTTGTGATACTTTCCAAGGACATACGGAAAATATGGATCGCAGCTGCATAAGACTTGTACCCCCACTGTACTGCTGTTGATGCCCTATTTATTCTTAGGGAAAACATTTTCCTTACGGGGAAGACTAGAGTTGGGTGCAAATGAGTCCCTAAAATAATATCATTTGGTATTCAAGATTCCAAGATCATTATGTTGGCCTTTCTCTCCAATAACTTACATTTTATTCTGCAGTCAAGTTTATTCACCCAGGTAAACACAAAACACTTTTTTCCCCCATGAAAAGCAACAAGAGTCCGTTTTGTAGGATAGCTTGCCTCTTCTTTCTTCGTTCCTACAGAATCC